>NC_067475.1:104475714-104840714 GCF_947179515.1 Apodemus sylvaticus
CACTTGATCTTTGACAAAGGAGCTGAAAACATCCAGTGGAAAAAAGATAGCCTGTTCAACAAATGGTGCTGGTTCAATTGGAGGTTAGCATGCAGAAGAATGCAAATTGATCCTTTCTTATCTCCTTGTACTAAGCTCAACTCCAAGTGGATCAAGGACCTCCACATAAAGCCAGACACATGGAAACTAATAGAAAAGAAACCGGGGAAGACCCTTGAGGACATCGGTACAGGGGGAAAGTTGCTCAACAGAACACTAATAGCTTATGCTCTGAGATCAAGAATTGACAAATGGAACTCATAAAATTACAAAGTTTCTGTAAGGCAAAGGACACCATCAAAAGGACAAATCAGCAACCAACAAATTGGGAAAAGATCTTCACCAAGCCTTCATCTGACAGAGGGCTAATATCCAATATATACAAAGAACTCAAGAAGTTAGATCCCAGAAAACCAATTAACCCTATTTAAAAATGGGGTACAGAGCTAAACAAAGAATTTTCACCTGCAGAACTTTGGATGGCTGAGAAGCACTTTAAAAAATGTTCAACATCATTAGTCATTAGGGAAATGCAAATCAAAACAACCCTGAGATTTCACGTCACACCTGTCAGAATGGCTAAGATTAAAAACTCAGGAGACAACAGATGTTGGTGAGATTGTGAAGAAAGAGGAACAGTCCTCCACTGCTGGTGGGGTTGCCAGCTGGTACAACCACTCTGGAAATCAGTCTGGCGGTTCCTCAGAAAACTGGGCATGACACTTCTGGAGGACCCTGCTATACCTCTCCTGGGCATATACCCAGAGGATTCCCCAGCATGTAATAAGGATACATGCTCCACTATGTTCATAGCAGCCATATTTACAATAGCCAGAAGCTGGAAAGAACCCAGATGTTCCTCAACAGAGGAATGGATAAAAAAATGCATTTTATACACACACACACACACACACACACACACACACACACACACACACAATGGTACTATTCAACCATTAGAAACAATGAATTCATGAAATTCTTAGACAAATCGATGGAGCTGGAGAACATCATCCTAAGTGAGGTAACCCAGTCAGAAAAGATCACTCATGGTATGCACTCACTGATAAGTGGATATTAGCCTAGAAACTTGGAATACCCAAGATATAATCCACATATCAAATTATGTCCAAGAAGAAGGAAGGAGTGGCTCCTGGTTCTGGTAAGGCTCAATGCAGCAGTGTAGGGCAATACTAGAACAGGGAAGTGGGAAGGGGTGGATGGGGGAACAGGGGGAGGGAGGAGGGCTTATGGAACTTTCAGGGAGTGGGGAGCCAGGAAAGGGGAAATCATTTGAAATGTAAATAAGGAATATATTGACTAAAAAATACACTGTAAAAAAAGAAACATTATGAAAGTATTACTTATTAGAATATTCATTAGGAAAATAGTTACTAAAGAAAAATAGAAAAGTACCCATTAAATATAGAGTATCTTATTGTACCACTGATGTTCACATATAGAACCAAGCATGATTAATTTAGACAGATAAGATCTGGTGGGTTCAGCATGGCATAGCCCCAGACAAGCATGATTAATTATTTAGATGTAACCATATAAACAGGCTGGAAAACGAAAATTACAGAGCAAATGAAAATATCTCTCATGATTTTATACGTAAGCATCTAGATCTAGATGCATGTATGCTAATAGCAATTTGCCTTTTCACTTGATATTATGTAGTAACTATGAATTAAGCATTTGCATATGAAAATTTTGAAATGGAGGGGAAGCCTATTTGCTTTTTGTTTTGGAGCAAATACTTGAGAATCCACCTCCTCTTAGTTCTTGCTTTTCATTGACAATAGATAAACTCTTCACTGTGGAGAGTGATAGAGTTTGATCCAGTCAACTTTCTTCATACCCAAGCCCATAAGCACCAGAAAATCCTATTCTCCAGGAGGTGGTTTGAAATTTGTTTCCCTCTCTCTATAACTTTAGCAATTCGCAAATTTCTTTTTTGTGTGTTTTTTGTGGTTTCATTAGTTGTCAGAATGTGGGATAGAAAAACTGAGCCTGGTTTGGTAATGATAGCACTTACTATTTATGTGCTGGTCAACATCTTCAGTCTTGATCTTATTTTAATTCACTCTTTTATTTGTAATGTAATTTTCAGCTCTTTAAGGGCAAGAAAGAGGCAAGATGATGTGAGAGATCATCCTTGTGTTAAGTACTCTGTATCGTGTAGAACTTAAAAGAATGAGTTGATTTCAAGGAAACTGTGATAGAGTCAGGGCAATCAGATTGCCAGTATTGCAGCAACAAATGGCAGGAAAGTCAGTGCTTTCCAGCATACAGGGTCTCCCTATTGCAGGAAAGCCAGTGCTTACCATCAATTAGAGTCTATCCTACAGTAGGAAAGCCAGTGCTTACCAGTGTACAGGGATCTACCCTGTCCAGTTATAGATAGAATCTCCTGCTGTGAGCTCAAAGAATAGAGGAATTGGATTGGTATAGAGGCAACAAGGTTCCAGGATGAAGCAGAATTTAGACAGCTATTCCAAGACTGCAGGGCCAGGCCTAGTGTTCTCATTTTGACATCCTTGAAGGAAGGGTAAGCCTGGATATAGTTGTCTTTTAAAAAATTAGCAAAGCAACTGAGAGAACAAATTTCAAGATTATAACATTTATCCTTTTCCTTTTTTTCTCCCACCAAATCTTTTCATATACCTCTTCTTGCACTCTATAAAATTAGTACTCTTTTGTTTTCACTAGTTGTTACTCTATGTGTATATGCATGTGCATATACATCTATTTTTCTAAATATAGACTGCTCTGCTCACATATTTCTTGCATGTATGTTCTCAGGAATGACTCTTTGGCATTTTATACATTTTATGAACATTTTAAATTTAATTTTTTGCACTTTTTTATAAAATTTTATTTATTTTCCAGAGGGAATACTATATATACTACTGTGGGGGGATGTGTCACTGTGCAGCCCTTGCTGACCTAGACCTTGTTGGACAGATCAGTCTAGCCTTGAATTTGTAGCAATTCTCCTCTTGCCTCTGTTCTCCATGCTCCTTGTTTTGTTAGTCAAGTGTAGAGATTGTAGTCATATGTTGCCATGCACAGCTCATTTTGTGTGTTTTTTTAAATAATGAAATATAACAAAATATGCTACAGCAAAGACTATCACATCAGAGTTGGACGAGCGAAACAGAAGTAAAAGAGCCCATGCTGAGAAGGCACAAGAATAAGAGAATCACACATTTTCACCCTCAGGAATTCCACAAAAACATTAAACTGGAAGCCGTGGTATGTACTCAGAAGACCTAGTACAGACCTGTGCAGACTGTGCATGCTGCCTCAGTCTCTGTGAGTTCATGTGAGTTTTGCTCATCTTGATTTGAAAGGTTTGTTTTATGTTTTTTGTTTGTTTTCTTCATGTCCTCCATCCTTTTGATTCCAGAGGATTCTTGGACTCTGAGGGAAAGAGATTTGTTGGAAACATCCATTTAGGGTTTAGTGTTTCAAGTTCTCTCACTTTCTGCATAACGTCTGGCTGTGGCTCTCTGTATTTGTTCCCATCGGATGTAGGAGGATCAGAGATCAGGATCTCTGATGGTGGCTGAGCTCTGATCTATGAGTATAGCAGAATGCCATTTAGGAGTCATATTGTACTTAAAGAAAAGAAAAGAAAAGAAAAGAAAAGAAAAGAAAAGAAAAGAAGAAAAGAAAAGAAAAGAAAAGAAAAGAAGAAAAGAAAAGAAAAGAAAAGAAAAGAAAAGAAAAGAAAAGAAAAGAAAAGAAAAATAGCCATTGGTCTTACTCTAAGTTCCTGTGCTATCTACTCTCAGGGTTTTGGTCACCCAAGCAGTGGAGGGTATGGGATCTATCTCGTGGCATGGGCCAAAAGTATGTCAAGTGCTGATTGGTTACTCACACCAGCTTTGTGCCTCTATTGTACCAGGTATCTTCAAGCAAGTCACTCTTGAGGATCAAAGGGTTTATGGTTGGAACTATGATGGGCACTGACATGTCAGTCTTACTGATTTTCAGACATAGATTTTAAAATCATAAATTTTAAAATTAATTTTAAATAATCTTATTTTAATTTATTTTATTTTATTTTTTATTTTTCATCAGAACTGATAGAAAGTAATTACATCCTGTTCCTGCCTCTACTGAAAGGAGATGACTTACCATAATATGCTGACAGGGAGGTTTCAGACAGGCACACTCAATGTTTTAATAGAGAATTTTTCTTGACCATCGTGAGCACTTGAGTACTCTGTCTTGGTTATATAGCAGTCTGACAGAAGTGAACCAATGATGACTTGAGATTTTTAACCTACCTGGGAAGCTTATTAAAAACACTAAAAGTGTTTAGAGGATCGATCATAGAATAGGATACCCCCATACCTTCCTTTGCTAAATAAAATGAAAAGTCTCTCAATGGTTTCAGGTTGCTTCTTGACCAGAGAATGCAGGTCAGAATAGAGAGATAGCTTGGCTCTGAAACCATGGTCTGATTTGAATGATCATACCATCATTAAACAAACAGACTTTAAAAAACTCTGTAAGAAAAATAAAAGAAGTGTCAGCACACATGGATAACAAGAACCTAGGATAATTGTCTCCTGAGAGGCTTCATCCAGCAGTGGATGGGAACAGATGCAGAGATCCACAACCAAACACCAGGCAGAGCTTGGGGAGTCTTGTGGAAGAGTCTGGGATAGAACTGAGTGAGCCAGAGGGGTCAAGGACACCATAAGAAGACCTATAGAGTCAACTAACCTGGGCCCACGAGGGGTCACAGACAGTGGGCCACTAACCAGGGAACATGCAGGGGCTGGACCTAGGACACCTACAAATTTGGAGCAGATGTGCTACTTGATTTTCATGTGTGTCTCCTAACAATTGTAGGAGAGGCTGTCTCTCACTCTGTTGCCTGTGATTGGATCTCCTTCCCATAACTGGACTGCCTTGTTGCACCTCAGTGGGAAAGGATGTACTTAGTCCTGCTGGGACTGGATGTCTTAGCCTGCTCAACTATAGCCCATCTATTAATAAGGCATTTTTCTTATGATTTTATTGTTTGGGGTGGGGAGTGTTGGTTAGTTGGTTGCTATATTGAATGATGGGATGTGTGTGTGGGATGTTAGCTGTGTCAGGAAAAGTTGTTATGTTTAGTGAATTGTGGTTTTTGACATATTTACAAATATTTTCGCTCATTCTGTTGGTTATCTTTTTATAGATTTTGATTGGCACATTTTGGGCTTAGAAATGTCAGTGTACTATAAATCCTGCATATTTTTTGCCAAAATCTACACACATATTTTGAAAATAAGTCATATGCTTAAAGTACATCTAAGATGCTATCATAACTGAAGCATGTACAAAGAAAAGAAAAATTCTTAGACCATGGCTTCCAATCTACCCATTTCATAGATAAGGAAAGTGAAGCACGAAATATGAAGACAATGAACAGAGAACCTAGAACCTAATCAGTACCAGTGCATCATAAGTACCTAGTTCCTAGAGCAGAGCACCTTCTACCTTCTCCATAATTAATATTTTAGCCATTTTGGTTCCTTGTGTTATCGTTAACACTGGTGTTAAATGAAAATGACTTCTCTGCTCTGGTGTTTTGTGTACAATACAGGGAATTGCAGACATTTTACCTCTTGGACAGACCTTATTATATATTTTTTAACAGCCTATAAAACTGGCAACTATGGCTAGCTGGTCACAAACGTGCATGGAGATCAGTTCTTTTCTTGGGCCTCAGGCTCATGGCAGTGAGCTGACTCCATGAGAGCTGTGCTCAGAGGAAACTAGAAACCCAAATAACCCAGCAATGTTCTGCCTGCAAAGGTTTCCAACTTAAGTGGATGCATGGCCTAGAGCCAACACTGATTGCATGGCATGAGAAATTGAAGCCAGAATACAGTTTAAATCTGTAAAGCATTTCAATGTTTGGCTGACATGGCATTGTAATTTTCATTGTACTTTTCCCATTTTGTTGAGAACAACATTTTTGGTTAAGCTTTAAAAACAAAATACAGGGCAAGAGAAAGCCATAATCGTACATCCTCTCACTCCCTAAAATTAGTTCTCCATACTTGCCTCTTTTTTATATTATTATTATTTTAGGTCTCACAAGGAAAGACTTGTATATGTACATATATATGTAGCCTCATATTTCACGTGATCGTATCCCCAATTCTGGCCATGATACACTGCTGCTAATCATATTTTATATGTTGTCTATGGCACATTACCTCATTCCATGAACATGAAGCCAAAGCTAAAAGTTCACCTGCACTATGAAATCAATTCACTTTGATCTGGGCAGTATTCTCAGACGTTATTACAAAACCTAACTACCTCTCCAGTAAACGATAGTTTAAAAAAACAAAACACCTAAGATAAGGCAAGAGTAAAGGCCTCCTCCCCTCCTTTCTGGCCTGACACTTCTCAGGGCAGGAGCTGTTTCACCTACATAGGCCTGCACTGACACTTTTGTCCTATTAATTTATTTATTCGCTTTACATCCTGATCACAGCCCCCACCCGCCTCTCCTCAAAGTCCTGCCCTGCCCTTATACATCCCTTCCCCCACTTTGCCCTTGTGTATGTGGTACATACCTTTAATTCTAGCACTCAGGAGAAGAGGGAAGTAGATCTATGAGTTGGAGGCCTGCCTGGTCTACTAAAGCAAGTTCCAGGATAGCCAAGAATACTCAGAGAAACACTATCTTGAAAAAACCAATCAAATAACCAACCAACAAACAAGTAAGGCAATAAAAATATATATAAATAAACAGGCTGAAGACTCAGACAAACATTTCTCAAAAGAAGCTGCACAAAGAATCATTAAATATATGAAAATGTGGTTAATCTCACTAATCATCATGAAAATGCAAATGAAACCTAAAATGATATTTTGTGTCAGTTCAATTAGGAAGACTTCTCAAGGAGACAAAGCAAGTGATAGTGAGGGTTTGCTGGATAGTGAACCCTTATCTCTTGTTGGAGAAACTGTCAATAGGTACAAACCTTATATAGAACAGTATGATGGCCCTAAAGAATTTAATGACTGACATAGCAACTCTAGCCTTGGGTATATACTTAAACCCAATCACAAAAGAACACACAGGATATCCACTCACTGATAAGTGTATATTAGCCCAGAAGCTCGGAATACTCAAGACACAATTCACATATCAAATGATGTCCAAGAAGAAGGAAGGAGATGCCCCTGGTCCTGGAAAGGCTCAGTGCAGCAGTGTAGGGGAGTACCAGGAAGGGGAGTGGGAAGGGATGGATTGGGGAACAGAGGGAGGGGAGGTGGCTTATGGGACTTTCAGCAGGGAGGGAACCAGGAAAGGGGAAATGTAAATAAAAAATATATCTAATAAAAACAAAAATAAATAAAAAACAAATAAAAAGATGGTAGTTGCTTTCTCAATGTCACTGAAGCACTGGGCATGGTAGGCAAGCCATGGAGCCAATCACTGTCCTCCTGTGGGTGAATAAAAGAATAAAATGCAGTATATGTGAATTTATGACAGCGTGGACGAATCTTTTTAAAGAGAAGCCATCCTAACAATTTTCATTAATATTCATAACACAGCAGCTTTGTCAGAGATGTCAATTTTCTGTGTTTGAGTGTAGGGTTTTAGGAGATTGCTTTTCACATGAAAACACAAGAGGGAGTGAGCTCCCTGAACTCCTGCCTACATTTATCTGCTAGAAGTAAAACAATCAGTGGAAATTATTATTATGTGTATATATACATATACATTTCTCTCTTTCTATTAATGTCTACATAAATGACTCTTGTGTATAGCATGTTAAGTGAAATAATCCAAGTATAGATGTACGAATATTCCATGATTTAGTTTGTGAGTGGTATCTAAAAGAAGCCATGGTTTTTCAAAACCAGAGTAGAATGGTGGGAACTACAAGTAGGGGATAAGGAAATGGAGAAATGCCAATCAAGTGCTTCAAGGTCTCAGTTATGAGGGATGAAGATGGTCTCTAGCTTTAACATATTGAGTCTAGCTGCCAGTGCTGTACTGTCTATTTGAAAATTCTAAGAGTAGATTTTAAAAAGCTTTCATTACACCCAAATGACAATTCTATGATGTGATGGATATTTTAATTAGCTTGGTCGGGATATTTTTATAACGTATTTATGTCTTCTTATCTTGAGCAATTATGCTGCCTACCTTAAACATTCGCATGCTTATTTGCCAAGTGTGCCTCAATAAAATCAGATGAAAATCATTTAATTTTCTTTCATCCTGTACTTTTGACTTAAAGATCATTATCACTTTCCTGCTTTTCGAATATGCGGATGTGTTCAATGAATCCATCTCAGAACATGATGTGTTGATGCTGTCTGGATTGTAGCTTGAAAAGTGGCAAAATGCTCAGAGTGAATTTGGTGAGGAGGCTGGCATGAGTCCTTTTAGATATGAGATGGAGGCAAAATATTCCAGCTGAGATGCATGAAGATAATGAGAAATAAACAAAAAGGAATGAATATTTTACATTTTATTCAGATGAGGGATTTAGAGCAGGATCTCCTCCACAGTGAACACAGTATAATAAGGAGGAAATAAAATGTTATTGTCAAACTAAATTTCCTATGCATTTATCTTTCTTCTCTTCAAGTACATCACTTTTATTTTGTCTTAAGCAGGGGACAACTAGAAAAGTCCTTCATTTGATATGTGTCCACCAGGGAGATGTCACGTATGTCTGACTCCAGAAATGGCTAGTCTAAAATTTATTGATTTAAAAATTTTAATATATATTGGTATCTGCATACATATATGAGAGTAAATCTAAATTCATATGTGAAGCTGTTTGAGGATGCTGATTATCTCAGAAATGAGTTGCATTTATTACGTTTCCCCAAGCCTGTTCTCAGATTTTATTCTTTGTCAAGGTGTATTTCTTCAGATTTACCTGGGCAGAAAAGCATGAAATGAATTTCTCATTGCATCTGCCTAATGTCAGAGTGCCGGCAGCTCAATATCAATGATTAGCAACAGTCCTCACTCCAGGGACTAGGAGTGGATGCTCTGTACGCCACGCGTGATTCCTTCACTCCACCTGCTGACACATCACAGCTGAGGACTCCAGATGTTGTTCTCTGTTCTCAGTTTCCATCACCTCCCAAGAGTGGTCCACATCAAGCAGTAGGTCATTGTTATGGGACAAAGGTTTTGGTTTTCTATCACAAGTCCAAACAACTCTGAGGGATTTTCTTCCTTCAGTGGGTTCCATAGGATGCAGTAAGGTTTGGCTATGGTCATAATTATAATCATATCAGCTTATTTCTACCTATCCTAACTCCTTTACATCCTCATAGATGCTACCTCACCAATAAGCTTCTTCTTTGCTAATCTCGGCCTCAAAGTCGGTCTCCTAGAACACAGAAAATATATGACTAGTTCCTACTTCTTGGTATGAGATTCTCCAGTGTCTACATTTGGTCACCAGGCAAGGAAAGAGCGAGAATGGTTTCATGGCAGTAGGACTGTGAAGTAATTTCTTATTGCATTGTGGCAGATTAGAAAGCAGGAGGGTTTGGTATTAAAGCTGGGACTGGGCTGGAAGTAACAAGACTTGTCCCTGAAGTCCCATGCCTGCTAGCAAGGCTCCTTGCCCAAAAGCTTCATCTATTTCCCACAGTGTTGCCATTTGGAAACCAACTGTTTAAACACATGTATCTATGTGGGAAGTTCACAGAAACTGTGACAGTCACTAAACACATACATATTGTATTGTTTTGGCGATGAAATTATTTAATTCTTTGTTACTATGATTTAGATAACGACCATGAGAACAAAACAAAATAGAACTGAAACTATAAAAAAGGCAGCTTAGACTTGTCCAGTTCATCTCAACTGAAGCACACATGTCCTGCACTTTAGAAGGAAAGCCATTGTTTTCTGAATAGTAGCATATTTTTCTGATTGTCAATAAACTTTTGTCCATTTTTTTTCTTTTTTTTTTCTTTTTTTATTCGATATAATTTTTTATTAACATTTCAAATGATTTCCCCTTTTCGGGGATTTCCCCGAAAGTCCCATAAGCCCCTTTCTCTTCCCCTGTCCTCCCACCCACCCCTTCCCACTTCCCCATTCTGGTTTTGCCGAATACTGTTTCACTGAGTCTTTCCAGAACAAAGGGCCACTCCTCCTTTCTTCTTGTACCTCATTTGATGTGTGGATTATGTTTTGGGTATTCCAGTTTTCTAGGTTAATATCCACTTATTAGTGAGTGCATACCATGATTCACCTTTTGAGTCTGGGTTACCTCACTTAGTATGATGTTCTCTAGCTCCATCCATTTGCCTAAGAATTTCATGAATTCATTGTTTCTAATGGCTGAATAGTACTCCATTGTGTAGATATACCACATTTTTTGCATCCACTCTTCTGTTGAGGGATACCTGGGTTCTTTCCAGCATCTGGCAATAATAAATAGGGCTGCTATGAACATAGTAGGAGCATGTATCCTTATTACATGGTGGGGAATTCTCTGGGCATATGCCCAGGAGTGGTATAGCAGGATCTTCTGGAAGTGAGGTGCCCAGTTTTCTGAAGAACCGCCAGACTGATTTCCAGAGTGGTTGTACCAATTTGCAACCCCACCAGCAGTGGAGGAGTGTTCCTCTTTCTCCACACCCTCTCCAACACCTGCTGTCTCCTGAATTTTTAATCTTAGCCATTCTGACTGGTGTAAGGTGAAATCTCAGGGTTGTTTTGATTTGCATTTCCCTAATGACTAATGAAGTTGAGCATTTTTTAAGATGCTTCTCCGCCATCCGAAGTTCTTCAGGTGAGAATTCTTTGTTTAACTCTGTACCCCATTTTTTAATAGGGTTGTTTGGTTTTCTGGAGTCTAACTTCTTGAGTTCTTTATATATATTGGATATTAGCCCTCTATGTGATGTAGGATTGGTGAAGATCTTTTCCCAATTTGTTGGTTGCCGATTTGTCTTCTTGATAGTGTCCTTTGCCTTACAGAAACTTTGTAATTTTATGAGGTCCCATTTGTCAATTCTTGATCTTAGAGCATATGCTATTGGTGTTCTGTTCATAAACTTTCTCCCTGTACCGATGTCCTCAAGAGTCTTCCCCAGTTTCTTTTCTATTAGCTTCAGAGTGTCTGGCTTTATGTGGAGGTCCTTGATCCATTTGGATTTGAGCTTAGTACAAGGAAACAAGGATGGATCAATTCACATTCTTCTGCATGCTGACCTCCAGTTGAACCAGCACCATTTGTTGAACAGGCTATCTTTCTTTCCATTGGATGTTTTCAGCCTCTTTGTCGAGGATCTAGTGGACATAGGTGTGTGGGTTCATTTCTGGATCTTCAATCCTGTTCCATTGATCCTCCTGCCTGTCACTGTACCAATACCATGCAGTTTTTAACACTATTGCTCTGTAGTATTGCTTGAGGTCAGGGATACTGATTACCCCAGACTTTCTTTTGTTGCTGAGAATAGTTTTAACTATCCTGGGTTTTTTGTTGTTCCAGATGAATTTGATAATTGCTCTTTCTAACTCTGTGAAGAATTGAGTTGGGATTTTGATGGGTATTGCATTGAATCTGTATAGTGCTTTAGGCAAAATGGCCATTTTAACTATATTGATTCTATCGATCCATGAGCATGGGAGGTTTTCCCATTTTTTGAGGTCTTCTTCCATTTCCTTCTTCAGAGTCTTGAAGTTCCAGTCATACAGATCTTTCACATGTTTGGTAAGAGTCACCCCAAGATACTTTATACTGTTTGTGGTTAATGTGAAGGGGGTCATTTCCCTAATTTCTTTCTCAGCCTGCTTATCCTTTGAGTATAGGAAGGCCACTGATTTGCTTGAGTTGATTTTATAACCTGCCACTTTGCTGAAGTTGTTTATCAGCTGTAGGAGCTCTCTAGTGGAGTGTTTTGGGTCACTTAGGTAGACTATCATGTCGTCTGCAAATAATGATAGTTTGACTTCTTCCTTTCCAATTTGTATCCCTTTGACCTCCTTATGTTGTCGAATTGCCCGAGCTAGTACCTCAAGTACAATATTGAAAAGATAAGGAGAAAGGGGGCAGCCTTGTCTGGTCCCTGATTTCAGTGGGATTGCTTCAAGTTTTTCTCCATTTAGTTTAATGCTGGCTACCGGTTTGCTGTATATTGGTTTTACTATGTTTAGGTATGGGCCTTGAATTCCTGTTCTCTCCAAGACTTTAAGCATGAAAGGATGCTGAATTTTGTCAAATGCTTTTTCAGCATCCAATGAAATGACCATGTGGTTTTTTTCTTTGAGTTTGTTTATGCAGTAGATTACATTGATGGATTTCCATATATTGAACCAACCCTGCATTCCCGGGATAAAGCCTACTTGATATGGTGGATGATCGTTTTGATGTGTTCTTGGATTCGGTTGGCAAGAATTTTGTTGAGTATTTTTGCATCGATGTTCATAAGGGAAATTGGTCTGAAGTTCTCTTTATTTGTTGGATCTTTGTGTGGTTTTGGTATCAGTGTAATTGTGGCTTCGTAGAAGGAATTGGGTAGTGTTCCTTCTGTTTTTATCTTGTGGAATAGTTTGAAGAGTATTGGTGTTAACTCTTCTTTGAAGGTCTGATAGAATTCTGCACTGAAACCATCTGGTCCTGTGCTTTTTTTGGTTAGAAGACTTTCTATGACTCCTTCAATTTCTTTAGGCATTATGGGACTGTTTAGATGGTCTAGTTGGTCCTGATTTAATTTTGGTATTTGGTATCTGTCAAGGAAATTGTCCATTTCCTCCAGATTCTCCAGTTGTGTTGAGTACAGGCTCTTGTAGTAGGATCTGATGATTTTTTGGATTTCCTCAGTTTCCGTTGTTATATGTCCCTTTTCATTTCTAAGTTTGTTAATTTGGATACTTTCTCTGTGCCCTTTGGTCAGTCTGGCTAAGGGTTTATCTATCTTGTTGATTTTCTCAAAGAACCAGCTCCTGGTTTTGTTGATTCTTTGTATGGTTCTCTTTGTTTCTTCTTGATTGATTTCGGCCCTGAGTTTGATGTTTTCCTGCCTTCTACTCTTCCTGGGCGAAATAGCTTCTTTTTGTTCTAGGGCTTTCAGGTGTGTCATTAAGCTGGTAATATATGCTCTCTCCATTTTCTTTTTGGAGGCACTCAGGGCTATGAGTTTTCCTCTTAGCACTGCTTTCATTGTGTCCCATAGATTTTGGTATGTTGTGTCTTCATTTTCATTGTGTTCTAAAAAGTCTTTAATTTCTTTCCTTATTTCTTCCTTGAACAAGGTATCATTGAGTAGAATATTGTTCAGTTTCCACGTATATGTGGGTTTTCTGTTGTTTCTGTTGCTATTGAAGACCACTTTTACTCCATAGTGATCTGATAGGAGGCAAGGGATTAATTCGATCTTCTTATATTTGTTGAGGTCTGTCTTGTGACCCATTATATGGTCGATTTTGGAGAAGGTACCATGAGGTGCTGAGAAAAAGGTATATTCTTTTGCTTTAGGATAGAATGTTCTATATATATCTGTTAAATCTAATTTGTCCAAAGCTTCAATTACTTTCATTGTGTCCCTGTTTAGTTTCTGTTTTCCTGATCGGTCCATTGAGGAAAGTGCAGTGTTGAAGTCACCCACAATTAATGTGTTAGGTGCAATGTGTGCTTTGAATTTCAATAAAGTTTCTTTTACGAAAGAGGGTGCCCTTGCATTTGGAGCATAGATGTTGAGGATTGAGAGTTCTTCTTGTTGTATTTTTCCTTTGACCATCAAGAAGTGTCCCTCAGAGTCTCTTTTGATGACTTTGTGTTGAAAGTCAATTTTATCTGATATTAAAATGGCTACTCCAGCTTGTTTCCTGAGACCATTTGCTTGTAAAATTGTCTTCCAGCCTTTTACTCTAAGGTAGTGTTTGTCTTTGACCCTGAGGTGTGTTTCCTGTAAGCAGCAAAATGTAGGGTCTTGTTTACGTATCCAGTCAGGTAGTCTGTGTCTTTTTATTGGGGCATTAAGTCCATTGATGTTAAGAGATATTAAGGAATAGTGATTGTTACTACCTATCATTTTTTACGTTATTTTTTAAATTTGATTGCTTAAGTTCTTTTGGGTTTGATGAAAGGTTACTATCTTGCTTTTTCCAGGGTGAAGTTTCCCTCCTTGTATTGGTGTTTTCCTCCGATTATCCTTTGTAGGGCTGGGTTTGTGGATTGATATTAGGTAAACTTGGTTTTGTCATGAAATATCTTAGTTTCTCCATCTTCGGTGATTGAGAGTTTTGCTGGATATAGTAGTTTTGGTTGGCATTTGTGTTCTCTTAGAGTCTGCATGAGATCTGCCCAGGACCTTCTAGCCTTCATAGTCTCAGGTGAATAGTCTGCTGTGATTCTGATAGGTCTTCCTTTATATGTTACTTGTCCTTTTTATCTTACTGCCTTTAATATTCTTTCTTTGTTTCGAACATTTGGTGTTTTGATTATTATGTGACGGGAAGTATTTCTGTTCTGGTCCAGTCTGTTTGGAGTTCTGTAGGCTTCTTGTATATTCATGGGCATCTCTCTCTTTAGGTTAGGGACGTTTTCTTCCATAATTTTATTGAAGATATTTGCTGGCCCTTTAAGTTGTAAATCTTCACTCTCATCTATGCCTACAATCCTTAGGTTTGGTCTTCTCATTGTGTCCTGGATTTCCTGGATATTTTGGGTTACAAGCTTTTTGCATTTTGCATTTTCTTTAACTGTTGAGTCCATGGTTTCTATGGAATCTTCAGCCTCTGAGATTCTTTCTTCTATCTCTTGTATTCTGTTGTTGATATTTGCATCTCTGTCCCCTGATTTCCTCCCAAGGCTTTCTATCTCCAAAGTTGTCTCCCTTTGAGTTTTCTTAGTTGTTTCTACTTCTGATTTTAGATCCTGGATGGTTTTGCTTAGCTCCTTCACTTGCTTGTTTGTGCTTTCCTCTATTTCTTTAAGAGATTTTTGTGTTTCCTCTTTCATGACCTCAGCCTGGTGACCAAAGTTCTCCTGTATTTCTTTAAGTGTTTTTTGCGTTTCCTCATTATTGGCTTTTGTATTCTCCTGGATTTCTTTCAATGATTTTTGTGTTTCCCTTGCAAGGGCTTCTAACTTTTGATCCATTTTCTCCTGAATTTCTTTAAGTATGTCCTTCATGTGTTCCTGTACCAGCATCATGACCAGTGATTTTAAATCCAAATCTTGTTTTACTGGTGTGATGGGGTATCCAGGACTTGCTGGTAGAGGAGAATTGGGTTCAGATGTTGCCATATTGCCTTGATTTCTGTTAGTGATGTTCCTGCGTTTGCCTTTTGCCATCTAGTTCTCACTGGTGTTAGTTAGTCTTGTCAGTGCTGGACTCACCAGTGCAAGCTGCTCCTTCCCAGGTGGCCTCTGGTGCACAGCTTACCTCCTGCACTGCCTGGAGACAGGGTGCTGTTGCCCAGGCTGTTCAGATCCTGAAACAGACACCTGAAGGCTCCTGCTGGTGCCTGCTGGATTCACCGGAGCACACCGACTTCTCCCAGCTGGCCGCCCAGAAGCCCCTCCTGCCTCTTGCAGGACCTGGAGAGGACCTGGATGTTGCCACCCAGGCTGATCTGGATCCGGAGGCGGAGAGAGTTGAGCTGAGGGCTCCAGCCAGAGGCCTCAGGACTGGGACCCAAGCTTTGGGCTGCAGGAGCAAGCCTTGCTGCAAGCTCCCAGACTCCCTCTGGGTGCACACCAGGTCTCCCGCACTTCTTGGAGACCGAGCACTGTGGCCCTGGTTGTTCAGATACCAAAGCAGGCCCCGAAGGCTCCCGCTGGAGCCCGCTGGGTTTACCGGAGCACACCGACCTCTCCCTGCTGGCCGCCCGGAAGCCCCTCTTGCCTCTTGCAGGACCTGGAGATGTGGTTTTGCTGCCCAGGCTGATCTGGATCCGGAAGCGGAGAGAGTTGAGCTGAGTGCTCCTGCCAGAGGCCTCAGGACTGGGAACCAAGCTCTGGGCCGCAGGAGCACGTGCTGCGAGCTCCCAGACTATCTCTGGTGCACACCGGGTCTCCCGCACTTCCTGGAGACCGAGCGCTGTGGCCCTGGTCGTTCAGATCCCAAAGCAGGCACCCGAAGGCTCCCGCTGGGGCCCGCTGGATTCACAGGAGCACACCGACTTCTCCCCGCTGGCCTGCTGATGTGTTCTTGGGTGCCCTTGCAGCTCTAGTGTGCTTTGCCCCAGATTGTGTCTCTGAACCAGATAGAGCCCGTGTGCACCCCCAGGGAGCGCAGATGGTGTATGCTGCCGGGACCTCACTCCCAACCGGGCTGGCGCACACAAGGTTAGCCTGGCCGCCCATGCCCTGGGTCCATGCAGAAGCCTGGGAGGCCAAGGTCCGAGCAAAGTTCCCCTAGGGCTATGACTGTCAAAGGGGTCCACCAGGTGACCAGGATGGCGGACGTGTGCGCTCGCGTTCCCCGAAAGTGCCGGGAGAGTCTGCTGGGCTAACAACCTCCTGGGCGGGTTGACACACAGATGGCCCACCAAGCCGCCCAGTTCTTGGGGTCAGTACAGGGCCTGTTGGGGCCTAGACCCCCACTTTGTTAGCCTCAGGCTATGCTTGTTAGCCGTCTCTGCTCTCCTGAGCACTCTGGGTCCTGTAGGCAAAATGGAGGCGCGCGCGCCTGCCAGGGCAAAAAAACCTCCTGGCTGGGTTGGCACCCTGATGGCCCCCCAAACAGCCCAGGGCCTGGGTGCAGGCCAATGCTAGTCGGGCTCAACCCCCCGTGATGTTGGCCTCGGGTTATGTTTGTGTACCTCAGTCTGTCCGATCTCTCTGGAGTCCGAAACCAAGATGGAGGTGAGCCTGTCCTGACTGGCGGGAGGCCGAGTTCTGAAGTGGCTTCCGTGCAGCAAAAGGCACTGCAAATCTGCAGCTGCTTGCAGCCCGGCTGGCCAGAGAAGGTCAGTGGTCGTGGGCGCAGGGCCTAACTGGACCCTGTGTCGCCTTGGTTCCACTGCTGATGGCCCTTCAGCTGGACCAGCCACTGCTGCACTGCTGCCACCACCGCCGCCGCCGCCCGATACGACTTTTGTCCATTTTTAATCATGTCCAAAGAGATAGTTGACTGACATTGCTGATATTTTTTTAAAGATTTTATATTTTTAGTACTATGATTTATGAGAATTAGAAATTTTAGCAAACACACTAGACTTTATGTTAAAAAAATCTTCAGAAATTTTGACACACCCATATTCAATATGTTTATATATGACACAAAGTTATTTTTTATTTTCCCAGTAAGTATGGATTTCAATCCTCTGTGATATTTTTCTATGGAAAGAAATAATGACTCAGCAGAACTGAAACCACTATGCACTTTAAAATTTGTTTTGACTGATGCTTCACAAATTTTATGCGTTGAAAGAAGCATTTGGCTTTTTCCAAGCTTAAGGTACTCAAAGCTCAGTAAGGTGGCATTCGTGGACAGTTTATGAAAAGCGAGCCATCTGTATGCATTCACAGTACAAGTTCTGTGGTTCTCTTCACACTGTTCAAGGACCGGTGTACCCTTTAAAGCTCAGCAGGAAGGCACTATGGGCCACAGCACTGGAAAAAAGGTAGTTAACAGTGGTGGGTCCACTGCCTTATTAGATCATGACTGCATCCTAACACAGGCATTATTTATAGACTTCAGGGAGGACCTTATAAATACATTCTACTTGGTTCCTCATACTTCCCTTGGAAACTCAATCATTCCTCTATGTCTCCTCTTGGATGTCAGAGATAGGGGACAGAATTTAGGTTCAGAAATCATTTTCTTGTTTATCCTTCCCCCTGGGTCAGTGACATCTTTTCTCCTGGGCTTGTTCCTGGTGTTCCGGGTCTCACTTATCCTTGTCTGATTGAGCCAATAGGAGACATATAAATACAAATTGCAGGAATGCTGATGGAGTGAGGTACCCTTTGAGAGAGTCGAACAACAATTCAATGTGTGTGGAGATCAGGTGTCTGTCAGACGGATGCTGTATTTAAGATTTGGTGCTCTCATCTGTCATCTGGCTTGTGGTCTGAATGGTCTTCAAGAGGTCCGTGGGTGCTTCTGATTGAGTTGATCATTGCAGTCTCGTAGACTCACCTTAGAAAGAGTTTAGGCTAGAAAAGAGAGCAAGAACTTATGACTATAAATTTAAAACATAATATAACCTAATTTTTAACAATTTCATATAAGACTCTATTATACTGTGTTTACATCATACCCATCTCCACTTTTTCCTCTTTCTAACTCCTGATTTTCTGTGACCCTACCCTCTCAAATTCATAACCTCTTTGTCTTAATATCTTTGTTATACACACACACACACACACACACACACACACACACACACACTGCACACTCATGCATTCCACAAGTTTTGTAGTGTGCTGCCTGTGTGTTCAGATGTTTAGGGCTGTCCACTTAGGATCAGGAAAACTATCATGTTGGCTTATTCTCAGAGGAACAGATTCCCCTTCCCAGGGCAGCTGGTTATAAAATCTTGAAAAGTTCGTCTTTATTTGTGAACTCAACATAAAAGCATGCGCTCCAACACTTTGCGAGTTGCTACATTATGGAAACGATTGGCAGCTCTTTAAATTCTGTGGTAAGAAAAGCAAAGCAAGGAAGCTTTCCTGTGTTTAGAGATCCATGACAATTACATTTCCAGCCACAGACCCTTCTGAAGCAAAATAAATTATTTTCACTCTTGACTTCCTAATGAGGCAACAGGTACTTTGGAACAAGTGTTCATGGATTTATAACCTCATGCAGGGGTTTTTGATTTCAGGATGGAAAGAGGGGGTTATGAAGTTAGTTTCTGGATGCTGCCCTTCTTCTTCACAGGGATTTGCTCTCATTTGGTGGGGAGAGCTGTGCTTTGATTGGAGAAGGTGCCCCCTTCCCTGGCCCTGAAAGAGTTTACTGTGAACTATTTCATTCTGTGCTGGGCTATGAGTGTGATTACTGTTATGGAGCCTGCTTAAATCATACATACATCCAACAGAACTTAACACCAAGTCAATGCAGATGATAAAATTTTGCTTTAGTCAAGCCACTACTGATCAATTAGTGCCAAAGAACAGATTTGTGTTCTATATAGCTGAACTATAACCCTGAAGGAACACTGTATAGCATATTTAAAGGATAAAACCAGAAAAGGAAGGGGAGGAGAGTGGGCTATAGCATTGTCTAATCATATTTTGACATAAGGGGTTGAATAAGGGAGTCTCCATAAACCACGATCGTTGTTGGTTCCTGGGCCTGGGAACATGAACTTGTTTGACTCTGCCAGCAAGATGGAGACATTGTTCTAGAGATGCCTGGACTCAGACATCTGTTTCTTTTGTTTTTTTTTTTTTATTCGATATAATTTATTTACATTTCAAATGATTTCCCCTTTTCTAGCCCCCCCCACTCCCCGAAAGTCCCGCAAACCCCCTTCTCTTCCCCTGTCCTCCCACCCACCCTTTCCCACTTCCCCGTTCTGGTTTTGCTGAATACTGTTTCACTGAGTCTTTCCAGAACCAGGGGCCACTCCTCCTTTCTTCTTGTACCTCATTTGATGTGTGGATTATGTTTTGGGTATTCCAGTTTTCTAGGTTAATATCCACTTATTAGTGAGTGCATACCATGATTCACCTTTTGAGTCTGGGTTACCTCACTTAGTATGATATTCTCTAGCTCCATCCATTTGCCTAAGAATTTCATGAATTCATTGTTTCTAATGGCTGAATAGTACTCCATTGTGTAGATATACCACATTTTTTGCATCCACTCTTCTGTTGAGGGATACCTGGGTTCTTTCCAGCATCTGGCAATTACAAATAGGGCTGCTATGAACATAGTAGAACATGTATCCTTATTACATGGTGGGGAGTCTTCTGGGTATATGCCCAGGAGTGGTATAGCAGGATCTTCTGGAAGTAAGGTGCCCAGTTTTCGGAGGAACCGCCAGACTGATTTCCAGAGTGGTTGTACCAATTTGCAACTCCTCCACCAGCAGTGGAGGAGTGTTCCTCTTTCTCCACACCCTCTCCAACACCTGCTGTCTCCTGAATTTTTAATCTTAGCCATTCTGACTGGTGTAAGATGAAATCTTAGGGTTGTTTTGATTTGCATTTCCCTAATGACTAATGAAGTTGAGCATTTTTTAAGATGTTTCTCCGCCATCCGAAGTTCTTCAGGTGAGAATTCTTTGTTTAACTCTGTACCCCATTTTTTAATAGGGTTGTTTGGTTTTCTGGAGTCTAACTTCTTGAGTTCTTTATATATATTGGATATTAGCCCTCTATCTGATGTAGGATTGGTGAAGATCTTTTCCCAATTTGTTGGTTGCCGATTTGTCCTCTTGATGGTGTCCTTTGCCTTATAGAAACTTTGAAATTTTATGAGGTCCCATTTGTCAATTCTTGCTCTTAGAGCATACGCTATTGGTGTTCTGTTCAGAAACTTTCTCCCTGTACCGATGTCCTCAAGGGTCTTCCCCAATTTCTTTTCTATTAGCTTCAGAGTGTCTGGCTTTATGTGGAGGTCCTTGATCCATTTGGATTTGAGCTTAGTACAAGGAGACAAGGATGGATCAATTCGCATTCTTCTGCATGCTGACCTCCAGTTGAACCAGCACCATTTGTTGAAAAGGCTATCTTTTTTCCATTGGATGTTTTCAGCCTCTTTGTCGAGGATCAAGTGGCCATAGGTGTGTGGGTTCATTTCTGGATCTTCAATCCTGTTCCATTGATCCTCCTGCCTGTTACTGTACCAATACCATGCAGTTTTTAACACTATTGCTCTGTAGTATTGCTTGAGGTCAGGGATACTGATTTCCCCCAGATTTCCTTTTGTTGCTGAGAATAGTTTTAGCTATCCTGGGTTTTTTGTTGTTCCAGATGAATTTGATAATTGCTCTTTCTAACTCTGTGAAGAATTGAGTTGGGATTTTGATGGGTATTGCATTGAATCTGTATAGTGCTTTACGCAAAATGGCCATTTTAACTATATTGATTCTACCGATCCATGAGCATGGGAGGTTTTCCCATTTTTTGAGGTCTTCTTCCATTTCCTTCTTCAGAGTCTTGAAGTTCTTGTCATACAGATCTTTCACATGTTTGGTAAGAGTCACCCCAAGATACTTTATACTGTTTGTGGCTATTGTGAAGGGGGTCATTTCCCTAATTTCTTTCTCAGCCTGCTTATCCTTTGAGTATAGGAAGGCCACTGATTTGCTTGAGTTGATTTTATAACCTGCCACTTTGCTGAAGTTGTTTATCAGCTGTAGGAGCTCTCTAGTGGAGTGTTTTGGGTCACTTAGGTAGACGATCATGTCGTCTGCAAATAATGATAGTTTGACTTCTTCCTTTCCAATTTGTATCCCTTTGACCTCCTTATGTTGTCGAATTGCCCGAGCTAGTACCTCAAGTACAATATTGAAAAGATAAGGAGAAAGGGGGCAGCCTTGTCTGGTCCCTGATTTCAGTGGGATTGCTTCAAGTTTCTCTCCATTTAGTTTGATGCTGGCTACCGGTTTGCTGTATATTGCTTTTACTATGTTTAGGTATGGGCCTTGAATTCCTGTTCTCTCCAAGACTTTAAGCATGAAGGGATGCTGAATTTTGTCAAATGCTTTTTCAGCATCCAATGAAATGACCATGTGGTTTTGTTCTTTGAGTTTGTTTATGTAGTGGATTGTATTGATGGATTTCCGTATATTGAACCAACCCTGCATTCCCGGGATAAAGCCTACTTGATCATGGTGGATGATCGTTTTGATGTGTTCTTGGATTCGGTTGGCAAGAATTTTATTGAGTATTTTTGCATCGATGTTCATAAGGGAAATTGGTCTGAAGTTCTCTTTCTTTGTTGGATCTTTGTGTGGCTTTGGTATAAGCGTAATTGTGGCTTCGTAGAAGGAATTGGGTAGTGTTCCTTCTGTTTCTATTTTGTGGAATAGTTTGAAGAGTATTGGTGTTAACTCTTCTTTGAAGGTCTGGTAGAATTCTGCACTGAAGCCATCTGGTCCTGTGCTTTTTTTGGTTGGAAGACTTTCTATGACTCCTTCTATTTCTTTAGGCCTTATGGGACTGTTTAGATGGTCTAGTTGGTCCTGATTTAATTTTGATATTTGGTATCTGTCAAGGAAATTGTCCATTTCCTCCAGATTCTCGAGTTGTGTTGAGTATAGGCTCTTGTAGTAGGATCTGATGATTTTTTGGATTTCCTCAGTTTCCGTTGTTATATGTCCCTTTTCATTTCTAAGTTTGTTAATTTGGATACTTTCTCTGTGCCCTTTGGTCATTTTGGCTAAGGGTTTATCTATCTTGTTGATTTTCTCAAAGAACCAGCTCCTGGTATTGTTGATTTTTTGTATGGTTCTCTTTGTTTCTACTTGATTGATTTCGGCCCTGAGTTTGATGATTTCCTGCCTTCTACTCCTCCTGGGTGAAATAGCTTCTTTTTGTTCCAGGGCTTTCAGGTGTGTCATTAAGCTGGTAATGTATGCTCTCTCCATTTTCTTTTTGGAGGCACTCAGGGCTATGAGTTTTCCTCTTAGCACTGCTTTCATTGTGTCCCATAGATTTGGGTATGTTGTGTTTTCATTTTCATTGTGTTCTAAAAAGTCTTTAATTTCTTTCTTTATTTCTTCCTTGACCAAGGTATCATTGTGTAGAGTATTGTTCAGTTTCCACGTGTATGTGGGCTTTCTGTTGTTTCTGTTGCTACTGAAGACCACTTTTACTCCATAGTGATCAGATAGGAGGCATGGGATTAGTTCGATCTTCTTATATTTGTTGAGGTCTGTCTTGTGACCAATTATATGGTCGATTTTGGAGAAGGTACCATGAGGTGCTGAGAAAAAGGTATATTCTTTTGTTTTAGGATAGAATGTTCTATATATATCTGTTAAATCTAATTGGTCCAAAGCTTCAATTAGTTTCATTGTGTCCCTGTTTAGTTTCTGTTTTCCTGATCGGTCCATTGAGGAAAGTACAGTGTTGAAGTCACCCACAGTTATTGTGTTAGGTGCAATGTGTGCTTTTAGTTTTAATAAAGTTTCTTTTACGAAAGAGGGTGCCCTTGCATTTGGTGCATAGATGTTCAGGATTGACAGTTCTTCTTGTTGTATTTTTCCTTTGACCAGCAAGAAGTGTCCCTCAGGGTCTCTTTTGATGACTTTGGGTTGAAAGTCAATTTTATCTGATATTAAAATGGCTACTCCAGCTTGTTTCCTGAGACCATTTGCTTGTAAAATTGTCTTCCAGCCTTTTACTCTAAGGTAGTGTTTGTCTTTGACCCTGAGGTGTGTTTCCTGTAAGCAGCAAAATGTAGGGTCCTGTTTACGTATCCATTCAGTTAGTCTGTGTCTTTTTATTGGGGCATTAAGTCCATTGATGTTAAGAGATATTAAGGAATAGTGATTGTTACTTCCTATCATTTTTGACGTTATTTTTTAAATTTGAATGCTTAACTTCTTTTGGGTTTGATGAAAGGTTACTATCTTGCTTTTTCCAGGGTGAAGTTTCCCTCCTTGTATTGGTGTTGTCCTCCTATTATCCTTTTTAGGGCCAGGTTTGTGGATAGATATTGGGTAAACTTGGTTTTGTCATGAAATATCTTAGTTTCTCCATCTATGGTGATTGAGAGTTTTGCTGGATATAGTAGTTTTGGTTGGCATTTGTGTTCTCTTAGAGTCTGCATGAGATCTGCCCAGGACCTTCTAGCCTTCATAGTCTCAGGTGAAAAGTCTGCTGTGATTCTGATAGGTCTTCCTTTATATGTTACTTGGCCTTTTTCTCTTACTGCCTTTAGTATTCTTTCTTTGTTTAGAACATTTGGTGTTTTGATTATTATGTGACGGGAAGTATTTCTGTTCTGGTCCAGTCTGTTTGGAGTTCTGTAGGCTTCTTGTATATTCATGGGCATCTCTCTCTTTAGGTTAGGGAAGTTTTCTTCCATAATTTTATTGAAGATGTTTGCTGGCCCTTTAAGTTGTAAATCTTCACTCTCATCTATGCCTATAATCCTTAGGTTTGGTCTTCTCATTGTGTCCTGGATTTCCTGGATATTTTGGGTTACAAGCTTTTTGCATTTTGCATTTTCTTTAACTGTTGAGTCCATGGTTTCTATGGAGTCTTCAGCATCTGAGATTCTTTCTTCTATCTCTTGTATTCTGTTGTTGATATTTGCATCTCTGTCCCCTGATTTCTTCCCAAGGCTTTCTATCTCCAAAGTTGTCTCCCTTTGAGTTTTCTTAGTTGTTTCTACTTCTGATTTTAGATCCTGGATGGTTTTGCTTAGCTCCTTCACTTGCATGTTTGTGTTTTCCTGTAATTCTTTAAGAGATTTTTGTGTTTCGTCTTTCATGACCTCAGCCTGTTGAGCAAAGTTCTCCTGTATTTCTTTAAGTGTTTTTTGCATTTCCTCCTTGTTGGCTTTTGTATTCTCCTGGATTTCTTTCAATGATTTTTGTGTTTCCCTTGCAAGGGCTTCTAACTTTTGATCCATTTTCTCCTGAATTTCTTTATGTATGACCTTCATGTGTTCCTGTACCAGCATCATGACCAGTGACTTTAAATCCAAATCTTGTTTTACTGGTGTGATGTGGTATCCAGGACATGTTGGTAGAGGAGAATTGGGTTCAGATGTTGCCATATTGCCTTGATTTCTGTTAGTGACGTTCCTGCGTTTGCCTTTTGCCATCTAGTTCTCACTGGTGTTAGTTTATCTTGTCAGTGCTGGACTCACCAGTGCAAGCTGCCCCTTCCCAGTTGGCCTCTGGTGCACAGCTTACCTCCTGCACTGCTTGTAGACAGTGTGCTGCTGCCCAGGCTGTTCAGATCCCAAAGCAGGCACCCGAAGGCTCCCGCTGGGGCCCGCTGGATTCACTGGAGCACACTGACTTCTCCCAGCTGGCCGCCCGGAAGCCCAGCTAGCCACTTATAGGACTTGGAGATGTAATGCTGCCGCCCAGACTGATCTGGATCCGGAAGCGGAGAGAGTAGAGCTAAGGGCTTCTGCCTGAGGCCTTGCCCCAGATTGTGTCTGTGGAGCAGATGGAGCCCGTGTGCACTCCCAGGGAGTGCCGACGGTGTATGCTACTGTGACCTCTCCTGTGTTCCGCTCACTCCGCTGGGCAGCAGATCCGCCAACCGGGCTGTCGCACACAAGGTTAGCCTGGCCGCCTAGTCCCTGAGTCCAGGCAAAAGCCTGGGAGGCCAAGGTCCGAGCAAAGTTCCCCTAGGGCTATGACTGTTAATTGGGTCTGCCAGGTGACTAGGATGGCGGGCGTGCGCGCCCGCGCTCCCAGAAAGCGCCGGGAGAGTCTGCTTTGCTAACAATCACCTGGGCGGGTTGACTCACAGATGGCCCACCAAGCCGCCCAGTTCTTGGGGTCAGTCCTGTGCCTTTGGGGCCTGGACCCCCGCTTTGTTAGCCTTAGGCTATGCCTGTTACAGGTCTGCCCGCCTGAGCTCTCTGTCGTCCTGCAGGCAAAATGGCGGTGGCGCGCTCGCAGGCCTGGGCAAAAAACCTCCTGGCTGGGTTGGCACCCCGATGGCCCCCCGACCCGCCCAGGGCCTGGGTGCAGGCCAACGCCCGTCGGGCTCAGACCACCGCGGTGTTGGCCTCGGATTATGTTTGTGTACCTCAGTCTGTCCGATCCCTGGAGTACGGAACCAAGATGGATGCACCTCTCCTGACTGGTGGGAGGCCGAGTTCTGAAGTGGCCTCCGTGCAGGAAAGGCACCGCACAACTGCAGCTGCTTGCTGCCCGGCTGGTCAGCGAAGGTCAGTGGTCGTAGGTGCAGGGCCTAACTGGTCCTTGTGACGCCTTGGTTCCACTGCTGATGGCCCTTCAGCTGGAGCAGCCACTGCTGCTGCTGCCGCCGCCGCCACCGCCAGTCTCAGACATCTGTTTCTTTACAAGTTGTCCCTGAGATGTCTGGACTCAGCCAACTGTTTCCTTACAACAGAAGTTCTTCAGCTATTGGGAAATTCTCAGCTCTACTAGGGCCTGGGACCTTGCATTTAGTTTCTCCTTGTGATTAAATGGAGTGTGAAAATTAAATGATAGAACTTAGAATAAGATTCTTTTGCTTGTTTCCAACAAGTACATGTCAGAACATAAGGGTCTAGGTAAAATGATACATGTTACAATTTTTAAAACCATATTCCCTTAACACAACCTCCAGGTATTCAGTTTAGAATTTTGGGTAGGACTTTGCTCTATCAAGCCACGAAGAATCTACAAAGTACCCTATTGGCCAGTATGTTTTAAACTCCTTACTTTGCTATTGTGTCTTCTCAAGGTTGATTGAACAGGCCTGGCTGAGGTTTGAGATGACTTGATCATTAACCACTGTTTCTTTCTGTTTTTTTCTTGGTCAACTTTGAGATTTTGTGTTTTATATTAAATTCACCATCTTCAAAAGTCCTAATTATTAATACACTGTGAGTAACCAAAAGCATGTCTGCTTTCCTCCCCAGTCAGTAGTCCAGTGTGGTGCATGGGATGGCCATGTCAAATGTGGTTTGGTGAGTTCGACCTATAGGATCGCGCCACTTATAAACCCTTGTCTTGTATAGATTGGCTATGCATGCCAATTCTTTTGTGCCAGTCATGGTTTTTAACTGATGCTTATCATGTATTTGGAACCGTTCACAGAAAGAAAATGAAGGCTTAATCGCTATTTTGTTTCTAACTGGATTATTCTTCTTTTCTTACTACATTCTTTACCTTCCTATATTATGTTACTTTTGGACATATCAAGGACAATAGAAAAGATATTATGGCAGATTTTATCAGCAAATATACTCACAATGCTTTCTCTGGTGTCAGTATTCTATTGAATGCAGTTTGAGGGAGGATGCAGCAGTGGTCAGAGCAAATATTTCTTGGGGAGTTGTTTCAGGACATACTTGTGTTTAGACTGTTACTCATAATGCTTATTTCATCTTTGCAAAGTAGGTATTTTTACTGTTGTTTTAAAAATAGAGCATTAGAAAATACATAAGATTGTTGTGTGCCTTGCTTGAGGCTACACAGCTAATAAAGCTTAGAGCTATTATCATAAGCCAAAATAGCTGGTTCCAAATGTTAACTGACACAAATATATAATCTTTATATGATATTTTAGCTCAATTTAGATGGAAACCAAACATGCATGATCATCCTTTGATGTTTAGAATAACCATACTCAGAGAGTAAGAGTATGTAACTAGCATACCTTTGAAAGGTATTTGATGTATCATGGGACATTTTCTTGAATTACAAAGTGATGTTCTACTTAATTAAGGTATGTTCAGTTCCTTCAGAAAACTACACATTTATGTCTGGAAAAAATTATGTTGTACTTTTAATAAATTCTTTGAATGAAGCAAACTCCCATCATGGCTACTACTTTTGAGATTACTAATCTCAAAAGCCAAAGGCCAAGATTACATGAAGACTGTTAGTAGCCTATAGTATTTGTGCTGAATACAATTGGCTTACTTTTCTAATTCTTCTGTAAATAGTGTAGATGTGATGGCTGCAACTTTTGTAATATTGATGTTCTAAAGCCACATTTCCCAGAAATAAATTGTCCATAAAAGGCTACTAGTTAGCATAATAGCATAGATTAAACTGAATTGCTGTTTAAAATTGAGATTTTCAAACTGTCCATTCTTTTAAGTAATGGAAGGGATATTTAGGAGGTACCTTGTATTTTCATCACTTTTGCTGTGTGTGGCATCATTTCATTATAGCCATACTCTCCCCTACTATTCTACAGGTACCGTTGATAAATTCCCAGGCATGTTATTAGTGAGAGGAACTTTGGCATTTAGGTATGGAGAAAGAAAGAATTGATATTGAAACTGGTTTAAACAGTAGGCTGGCAGGCTGGAGAGATGACTTCATGGTTAAGAGCACTAACTGCTCTGCCAGAGGTCCTGAGTTCAATTCCCATTAACCACATGGTGACTCATAATTACCTGTTCTAGGATCTGATGCCCTCTTCTGGGGTGTTTGAGGACAGCAACAGTGTACTCACATAAAATAAATAAATCTTAAAAAAAATAACAGTAGGCCATCTATTGCTAAACAAAATCCATTCTTTTCAGAAGAGTGTCAAGATAGGTCACCAGCAAGACAGTTGCCTACTGATTGGATTATCCACCGGGAGTTCTGGACATTTATTTCACTATTTTTTGGAATTCATTCAGCCAGGAAAACTTTGAATATCAAGCCTTTGTGATAGAGTATAATATCACTTTTAAGTTAGGTACCTCCAGTATTTTAAAATGAGGTGTATGGAAATTCCTGTTTAAGACACTCATTTAAAGAAACCAAGATATCAAAATACTAACATCATCATGCTTGCTGTTTTGGATCTCTTCCTTATAAGAAAGCTGCATACTATTTGATTCCATAAGCTATTATTTAATGCTGTGTACTATTTGATTTCATAAGGTATTATTTGATTCTATAAGAACAATGATTTCATTGTTTGAATAAATATGTGTGGTTTTATCAATTTAAGCAATTGAACATTTATATAATACTTGAAAACTTAGTTAGAAAAGAATTATATGTTAATAAAGATATCTGATAAGATTTAGAATTATGAGATAATTATCAGGCAACATAAACACATGTGTTTTAGAAGTGGTGCTTAAAAAGCTAGTTATCCACCTGGAAAATTCAATTATGGTGAGCTATGTCCCAATGCAGCTTGTAGATTCCTGTGTAGTGAATATTGGTTTTAAATTCTTCTAATCCCCATTTTAAAGGTGATGGTGCTTTATTATATTATCAACTTACCTTTATGAGCTACCCACAAAAATATTTTGTTCAATGCAGCAATATCTAAGACGCAGGGACAAAGCTGCATGATATTCAGCAAATACATTTGTAGTTTGTGACAGCATTTAAATACAGACCTCTGACTTTCTGCAGACAATGGAATATAGAAGAGATGGATACTGCTGTCAGGGCTAGTCCCAACCTTCTGCAATACATTTCTTTCAAGGTTCTTTCTTTGTCTTTCTTGAAAATCTAGAGGAAGATTCTGAAGCCCTTGAGCTTATTAGTACCCTTAGATGGATCAAACTCAAATACCTGAATAGATATGAGCAACACAGCAGTCATCAGCTGCCAACAACAGATCACATGTTGTGTTGAATCAGTGTACAGGAAGGTAGTCATCAGCTGTCCACAACAGATGATGTGTTTTGTTGAATCAAGAGAGCAATGTGGCAGTCACCAACTGTCCGCAATGGATCACGTGTTGAGTTGAACCATGGGGATAGTAGTTCTTAAGAGGGTTTCTCAATATCAGCATTGTTTACATGTTAAACAAGATGAACCTTTAAGGGGCTATCCTGTCCATCTTGGAATTTCTAGAAGCATCCCTGGCCATTCACCAGGTGCCAGTATCACCCTTTGCCCCATCCCCATAGGGAAAATATCCAAATTTTCCATATATCTTTTGGTGGAAGTCCTATTGGCTGAGGATGGCTGGCTAAGGTACTATTATTTCTTAGTCTTGAAAATTTTACACGAGTTCCCTATTCTATCTTATACAATAACTAAGCTTTAGAAAGTTAAATAGTTGAAAGTTGAGGAAAACATTTACATAAAGAGCTTTGTCCTACAAGAAAACTAAAAAGATTAAAGATTTAAGTTACCATCATATAGTAATGAATTTTGAAAATGTTGCTATATAAATTTTTATGTGTTTATAAACTTTGTATTTTCTCTTCAAAGTTGAATCCAGGCTTTTGACTTCATCTGAAGGCATACAACATGACTTAGCTCTCTGGAACAGTTTAAAATGTCCATGCTTTTTATATTAGGGAATGTTATCATAGTTTTTCATTTTATACATTTTTACTAGAAAGAGAAAAAAAGCTTCTATGAACACAGCAGAACAGGTGACCTTGGGATATGGTGGAATATCTTGTGGGTATATGCCCAGGAGTGGTATAGTCGGGTCTTCAGGTAAATCTATTTCTAATTTTCTGAGAAACCAAAACATATATATCCAGAGTGGTGGTACAAGTTTGAAATATCATCAGCAATGGAGCAGTGTTCCTCTTTCTCCACCCTTCACCAACATGTGAGTTCTAGTAGCTTTATTTGTTTTTTTATTAGCTTTTTTAAAATATTTTTATTTTCTATATTCTTTGTTTACATTCCAAATGATTTCCCCGTTCCCAGATGCCCCCTCCCCATGTGTCCCATAAACCTTCTTCTCTCCATCCCTTCTCCAATCACCTCCCTCCTTTTTCTCTGTCCTTATATTCCCCTCCAATGCTAGATCAATCCTTTCCAGGATCAGAACCCTCTCCATACTTCTTCATGGGAGTCATTTGTTATGCAATTTGTGCCTTGGGTATTCAGGGCTTCTGGGCTAATTAATATCCACTTATCAGAGATTGCATTCCATCTGTATTCTTTTGTGATTGGGTTACCTCACTTAGGATGATATTTTCCAGATCAAACCATTTGCCTAATAATTTTGTGAATTCATTATTTCTAATTGCTGAGTAGTATTCCATTGTGTAAATATACCACATTTTCTGTATACATTACTCCTTTGAGGGACATCTGGGTTCTTTCCAGCTTCTGGCTATTATAAATAAGGTTGCTATGAACATAATGGAGCATGTGTCTTTATTGCATGCTGGAGAATCCTTTGGGTATGTGCCCAGGAGAGGTATAGCAGGGTTCTCCGGAAGTGTCATGTCCAGTTTTCTGAGGAACCGCCAGAATGATTTCCAATGTGGTTGTAACATCTTACAGCCCCACCAGCAGTGGAGGAGTGTTCCTCTTTCTCTACATCCTCGCCAACACCTACTGTCTCCTGAGTTTTTGACCTTAGCCATTCTGACTGGTGTAAGGTGAAATCTCAGGGTTGTTTTGATTTGCATTTCCCTAATGACTAATGATGTTGAGCACTTCTTAAGGTCATCCGAAATTCTTCATGTGAAAATTCTTTGTTTAGATCTGTACCCCATTTTTAATAGGGTTATTTGGTTCCCTGGGGTCTAACTTCTTGAGTTCTTTGTATATATTGGATATTAGCCCTCTATCAGATGTAGGGTTGGTGAATATCCTTTCCCAATTTGATGGTTGCCGTTTTGTCCTTTTAACAGTGTCCTTTGCCTTACAGAAACTTTGTAAGTTTATGAAGTCCCATTTGTCAATTCTTGATCTTAGAGCATAAGCTATTGGTGATCTGTTCAGGAACTTTTCCCCTGTGCCCATGTCCTCAAGGGTCTTCCCCAGTTTCTTTTCTATTAGTTTCAGTGTGACTGGTTTTACATGAAGGTCCTTGATCCACTTGGAGTGAAGTTTAGTACATGGAAATAAGAATTGATCAATTCACATTCTTCTGCATGCTGACCTCCAATTGAACCAGCACCATTTGTTGAAAAGGCTATCTCTTTTCCACAGGATGTTTTCGGCTCCTTTGTCGAAGATCAAGTGACCATAGGTGTGTGGATTCATTTCTGGATTTTCAATTCTACTCCATTGGTTCACTTGTCTGTCACTGTGCCAATACCATGCAGTTTTTAACACTATTACTCTGTAGTATTGCTTGAAGTCAGGGATACTGATTCCCCCAGAATTTCTTTTGTTGTTGAGAATAGTCTTAGCTATCCTGGGTTTTTTGTTATTCTAGATGAATTTGAGAATTGCTTTTTCTAACTCTGTGAAGAACTGAGTTGGGATTTTGATGGGGATTGCATTGAATCTGTAGATCGCTTTTGTCAAGATGGCCATTTTAACTATATTAATCCTGCCGATCCACGAGCATGCTAGATTTTTCCATTTTCTGAGGTCTTCTTTGATTTCCTTCTTCAGAGACCTGAAGTTCTTGTGGTATAGATCTTTCACTTGTTTGGTTAGAATCACACCAAGATCCTTTATATTGCTTGTGGCTATTGTGAAGGGTGTCATTTCCCTAACTTCTTTATCAGCCTGCTTATCCTTTGAGTATAGGAAGGCAACTGATTTGCTTGAGTTTATTTTATAACCAGTCACTTTGCTGAAGTTGTTTTTCAGCCGTAGGAGTTCTCTGGTGGAGGTTTTCAGGTCACTTAAGTAGACTATCATGTCATCTGCAAATAGTGATAATTTGACTTCTTCCTTTCTAATTTGTATCCCCTTGACCTCCTTATGTTGTCTAATTGCTCTGGCTAGAACTTCAAGTACTATATTGAAAAGATATGGAGAGAGAGGACAGCCTTGCCTAGTCCCTGATTTTAGTGAGATTGCTTCAAGTTTCTCTCCATTTAGTTTGATGTTGGCTACCGGTTTGCTGTATATTGCTTTAATGATGTTTAGGTATGGGCCTTGAATTCCTGTTCTTTCCAAGACTTTTAGCATGAAAGGATGCTGAATTTTGTCAAATGCTTTTTCTGCATCTAATGAGATGATCATATGGTTTTTTTTCTTTGAGTTTGTTTATGTAGTGTCTAGCATTGATGGATTTCCTTATATTGAACCATCCCTGCATCCCTGGGATGGAGCCTACTTGATCATGGTGGATGATCGTTTTGATGTGTTCTTGGATTTGGTTGGCAAGGATTTTATTAAGTATTTTTGCATCAATATTCATAAGGGAAATTGTCCTGAAGTTCTCTTTCTTTGTTGGATCTTTGTGTGGTTTTGGTATCAGCATAATTGTGGCTTCATAGAACGAATTGGGTAGAGTTCTTTCTGTTTCTATTTTGTGGAATAGTTTGAAGAGTATTGGTGTTAGGTCTTCTATGAAGGTCTGATAGAATTCTGCACTTAAGCCATCTGGTCCTGTGCATTTTTTGGTTGGGAGACTTTCTATGACACTTTTTATTTCTTCAGGTGTTATGGGACTGCTTAGATGATCTATTTGATCCTGATTTAGTTTTGGTGTCTGATATCTGTCTAGGAAACTGTCCATTTCCTCCAGATTCTCCAGTTGTGTTGAGTATAGGCTTTTGTAGTAGGATCTAATGATTTTTTGAATTTCCTCAGTTTCTGTTGTTATATCTCTGCTTTCACCCCAATAGAAAGACATAGACTAACCGACTGGATACGTAAACAGGACCCTACATTTTGCTGCATACAGGAAACACACCTCAGGGTCAAAGACAAATGCTACTTTAGAGCAAAAGGCTGGAAGACAATTTTATAAGCCAATGGTCTCAGGAAACCAGCTGGAGTAGCCATTGTAATATCAGATAAAATTGACTTTCAACCCAAAGTCATCAAAAGAGACTCTGAGGGACACTTCTTGGTGGTCATAGGAAAAAAACAACGAGAAGAACTCTCAATCCTGAACATCTATGCTCCAAATGCAAGGGCACCCTCATTTATAAAAGAAACTTTACTAAAGCTTAAAGCACACATTGCACCTAACACAATAATTGTGGGTGACTTCAACACTGCACTTTCCTCAATGGAACGATCAGGAAAACAGAAACTAAACAGGGACACAGTGAAACTAATTGAAGCTTTGGACGAATTAGATTTAACAGATATATATAGAACATTTTATCCTAAAGCAAAAGAATATACCTTTTTCTCAGCACCTCATGGTACCTTCTCCAAAATCGACCATATAATTGGTCACAAGACAGACCTCAACAAATATAAGAAGATCGAACTAATCTCATGCCTCCTATCAGATCACTCTGGAGTAAAAGTGGTCTTCAGTAGCAACAAAAAAACCCAGAAAACCCACATACACGTGGAAACTGAACAGTATTCTACTCAATGATACCTTGGTCAAGGAAGAAATAAAGAGAGAAATTAAAGACTTTCTTTAGAACTTGATGAAAATGAAGACACAACATACCCAAATCTATGGGATACAATGAAAGCAGCGCTAAGAGGAAAACTCATAGCCCTGAGTGCCTCCAAAAAGAAAATGGAGAGAGCATACACTAGCAGCTTAATGACACACCTGAAAGTCCTGGAACAAAAAGAATCTAATTCACCCAGGAGGAGTAGAAGGCAGGAAATCATCAAACTCCGGGCCAAAATCAATCAAGTAGAAACAAAGAGAACCATACAAAGAATCAACAAAACCAGGAGCTGGTTCTTTGAGAAAATCAACAAGATAGATAAACCCTTAGCCAGACTAACCAAAGGGCACAGAGACAGTATCCAGATTAACAAAATTAGTAGCTTTATTTGTAATGACAGAAACTGGAAGCAACCCAGATGTACATCAACTGAAGAGATTGATATACTAGTGTGGAAGGATACCTATGGGAAGCATCCTTTCAGGGAAGGCGAGAGAGGAGAAACCCTGTGAAGGCGGACCATGAGGGGTAGTATTAAGGATGTAAATACATAAATATATTTAAATTAAAAGCAAAACCAAAAAAAAAGGAAAGAGAAAAAGTTTTAAAATAATTTGCATAATTAAATATTTTTGTGATGAGCTGGCGAAATGATTTATTTTATTGTTAGTTATTTTAATTTTATTAGTTAATTATTTTAATTTAAAGGGTTTTATTATAAGAATAGTGTGAAATATTTGTTTGCAATATGCAAAGTCAGAATTTTCATTGACACTGCTGAGTCTTAGCCCCTTTTCCTTGTGCGTACTCACTTCCATGCCATACCTACTGCCAGCTTGCTGTCTCACCTCTATCCAAGGCAGCAAGGCATTTGGACTTTGTATTTAGTTTAACCTTAGCATTCACCAATACTCCCTGTGGCTGATCTTTCATGCTAGGCTAAGTCTCTTTGCACTGCTCTGTGGCCAGGGGAACAAACGTCAGCAGTCACCCTCCACTCCAGGTGCCTGTTGGGAAACATTGCAGATATCGATGCTCGGTGCACAGTGATAAAGGGGAAAGCACCACCCCTAGTTGAGGACACACTGATGGTTGATGACTGGTAGTAGAAAGTAAGTATTCTTTTTTTTCTTTTTACATGTATGACGTGTGTGTATGCATGCTTGCATGTATGAAATTTTCAAAGAATAAATAAAACATATTTTAAGTCAAGGTAAGGGAGGAGGAAAGAGTCATTGCTTTGAGGGATTTGCCATCTGCTGGTAGAGGCAGAAGCTGTCCAGCTATTAGAAGGCTGTGAAAAGAAAAGACAACAGAACAAGGATCAGTGCAAAGCAAGTACAGTGCAGCTGGAGCATACGAAGAAAGGCAAGAGCATTCTAGCAGAGATCCATGCTTTCCAGAACATTTTGATCCAAGCTGACATGCGTAGCTGATAGAAAACCCTCTTGTAAAATCCACCCCCAGGCACATTCTCTCAATCATACCTTTGACTGGGGCAAAAGAGCAGGTTGTAATTAAAATTCACTTCATTGAACCTGTGAGAATGTTTAGTTTTGAAGATTTGGTTTATTCAACAGCTCAGTTCTTGACTAAATCAGTTTTTGATAATAGACCATTTGTTCTACTAATCAAAATTCAAATACCTTGAATCAGTCTACCTTTTTTAGAATTCAAAATGTGCTATAAAGTTTGCAAATGACCTTTAGAATAACCTTCTTTACCTCAGTTTTATTTTAAACATTTAAACTAATTTAGGACCTCCCATTTGATAGGACAATTAAATGAGCTAATGTTTGCCATGCCTATAACAGTTCTTGACACCAGTAATACTCTTGATACTATGATCTCTTTATTAATATATATATATAGACATTTATAGAATTTATTCTTTTAAGCAGTTTATTGTGGTTTTGATGATTTTGTAATTAACACAACATTTGATATTTCTTATACTTTTTTTTCATGATATAACTCAATTTTAATAAAACGTTTCATCTTCAAGTTTGTCATTTTCATGTAATTATATTTCTGCCATTATTATAGGATTGTTAATGATGCTGATCATTCAGAATTCATTCTTTATTTTAAAGAAGAAAGAACTCCTTTTAAAAGATGTATCTTAAAGAGTTTGTGTACAGCTGAGCAATGGTGTTGCATGCCTTTAGTCCCAGGACTTGGGAGTCAGAGGCAGGTAGATCTATGTGGATTTGAGGCCAACCTGGTCTACAGAGATAGTTCTAGGGCATCCTAAGCCACACACACACACACACACACACACACACACACACACACACAAACATACAAACCATGTCTTGAAAAACCAAAAGCAACCAACCAAATCAATAAGATAAAAGAAAAGGTGTGTGTGTGTGTGTGTGTGTGTGTGTGTGTCCCTGAAGGAGGTTAGGAGAGTGAATCAAATCCCCTGGAACTGGAGTTACAGGTAGTATTTAGTGTGAGTGCTTGCATGTGTCCTTTGAGAGATCAGCAAACTTGACTTCTCAGAGATTTCTTCACCATCATGAAAAGCTTTCGACGAGCTATCTGTATCAAAATATTCACTGTGTTATTACAGACCTTAGGGGTTCAGTTTATGTCTTTCTATGCCATCCAATACATTTCCTAAATTTTATAATAAGAATAAATGAACTATGCACAAAATGCTAAAAATCCTTCAAATTTGTTTGCTGTTTACATACTTTTCTCATATTTTCCTTGACAACCATTAGTTTTGAAGACAATAAAAAGTTCATCTTCTTTCTCAGACGGAAGATTCAGGAGGCATACATGATGTGTAGACACCATAAAGTGATCATCTTTAAACCTTGTTGCCTTCATGTTCATTAAGTACCCACATAACTAACAATCAACACCTTTGGGAGGCTGTGGGCAACATACCCATTGCCTTTCTTTCTAGGCATAAAAGCAACCACACTTTTAGAAAACATTTTTTAAAATGAAAGATTTAGTTTTTTTCTTTTAAGATTTATGGTTTTTTAATCCATGAAAAAGTATTTACTAAGGAAGAATTAAAGCCTAAGGGATTATTATACAGAGGATAGGAACTAATATTCTTCATCTCCAGTGAGTTTTAAAAGACAATATGAAGTAGCTATGTCTTTCTTATTGTAATTGGTTTGTGAATGACAAGTAATTTCTCTACGGTAAGTGGAACCACCAAAGTGAAATGATCATTCTTCAGGCACATTCTTTGCATCTGAAATTTATAAAACACGTGTATGTTTTATGAAGCAAGAAACAATATTTCAACATTCTTCATTATAAATCTTAAATATCCAAAATTAATGCCTGCTTATGAGAATATGTTTTATACATGTTTTCTATGCCTTAGAAACCAGCTGTTGGTATCTAACATATTCAACCAACTGTGGGTTGAAAATACAAAAAAAAAAAAAAAACCCAAAAAAAACCCAAAGCAAAAACAAAAGCAAAAAACAAAATACAAACAAACGTCTGTACTACAAAAGCATAGACATTTTTCTAGCTAATACTCAAGCAATACAAAATAACAACTATGTATGTTGTGCTGATTTAATTATAAGTAATCTAGAGACTTGACAGTATGCAAGGGCTTGGATGAGGAAGTGTATGTAAACACAATGTCATTTTACATAAGCAGTTTGAATTTTTGTAGCTGTGAAGGTTTGTGGAACCAATCCCCCATGACTTTGGAGAGATGGCTGTATATAATATGCACTTTCTTTTCTCTCAGGGTTCTAACGATGCTGTCTGCAGAGATAGAAAGAATGCAGGTGTTGTAATCACACAAACCTAGGCAGATATCATGAAATTTTTTATTTCAGTTGTGATACACTATTTGTTTAATTTCTCTAAGACTTTAAGTTCTCTTATAAATGAGGATATTTAGAGAAAGTGCCGTCCAATATGCTTGTATAGTGACTAAAGTGTTGGCACCTAGTAGTTAATATGTGCATATGAATTTAAAATGTGCTATATGGATAAAACTGCATCCATTAAACATTAAATAGGAATTTCTAATAAAAGCCGCTCCAACAAGGAAAACAGAACTTCACCAAGAGGGCCATGTAGTTCATTTAAAGCTAGGGGAGATAAATGTGATTGCATAAGTAATTAGTGAGACTGAAGAAGTATTCATTATATGGACGGGATGAAAAATGGCTTTTGTTCAACATAATATTGATGTAAAAGAACAAGTTTTTGATGAGTACACATACTTTATTTGAAATATTTTTTATTTACATCTCAATCAATTTCCCCTTTTCTTGTCCCCTACTCCTCAAAAGTCACATAAGCCCCCTTCCCTCCCCCTGTTCTCCCATCCACCCCTTCCCACTTCCCTGTTCTGGTTTTGCCATATACTGCTTCACTGAGTCTTTCCAGAACCAGGCCACTCCTCCGAAAATTACAATTTTTAAGAAATAATAAATAAGATGCTTCTCCGCCATCCGAAGTTCTTCAGGTGAGAATTCTTTGTTTGTTTGTTTGGAGAAGCATCTTAAAAAATGCTCAACTTCATTAGTCATTAGGGAAATGCAAATCAAAACAACCCTGAGATTTCACCTTAAACCAGACAGAATGGCTAAGATTAAAAATTCAGGAGACAGCAGGTGTTGGAGAGGGTGTGGAGAAAGAGGAACACTCCTCCACTGCTGGTGGGGTTGCAAATTGGTACAACCACTCTGGAAATCAGTCTGGCGGTTCCTCAGAAAACTGGGCACCTCACCTCCAGAAGATCCTGCTATACCACTCCTGGGCATATACCCAGAGGATTCCCCACCATGTAATAAGGATACATGCTCTACTATGTTCATAGCAGCCCTATTTATAATTGCCAGATGCTGGAAAGAACCCAGGTATCCCTCAACAGAAGAGTGGATGCAAAAAATGTGGTATATCTACACAATGGAGTACTATTCAGCCATTAGAAACAATGAATTCATGAAATTCTTAGGCAAATGGATGGAGCTAGAGAACATCATACTAAGTGAGGTAACCCAGACTCAAAAGGTGAATCATGGTATGCACTCACTAATAAGTAGATATTAACCTAGAAAACTGGAATACCCAAAACATAATCTACACATCAAATGAGGTACAAGAAGAAAGGAAGAGTGGCCCCTTGTTCTGGAAAGACTCAGTGAAGCAGTATTTGACAAAACCAGAACGGGGAAGTGGGAAGGGGTGGGTGGGAGGACAAGGGGAGAGAAGGGGGCTTACGGGACTTTCGGGGAGTGAGGGTCTAGAAAAGGGGAAATCATTTGAAATGTAAATAAAAAATATATCGAATAAAAAAATTTTAAACAAAACAAAACAAATAAAAAGAAATAATAAATAGCTAAAACCACCTTCATAAGAGAAGGGATATTTTCGGCATTCAGAGAATATAAAAGAGTCAGATAAAAGAATTACTATTTTCTTAAACGGAAATGTAAATATAACCAGAAGAAAATAAATTTAAAATTATTGTTTATATATAATAACTATGTATTAAACCCAAGATAATAAACTGACAATTTCCTAGTGATCATAGCAACATTTAAGACTATATATTATATAAGTAACATATAATGTACACACATATACACATATATACATACATACATATATACATGTATATGTATACATATATACACATACACATATATACATAATCATATATTGTTTGAGATAAAATCAAACAAAATATAACGGGGAAATACATTTTTGTATTGTTTTGACCATGGCAAATCAAGCCTGGCAACAATGCATCCACCCCTAAATTCAAGAGGAAAGCTAAATAAGCTAGAATATGCAAAATAATTCTGAAAACACGAGAATGTAAATAAATAAGGCATATAAATTAAAAAACATCTCATCAGCAAGTAAATTGACAGGTAATTAAAGGCCAACAAATCAAATGGATCAATTACTTTTATGTTGTTAGGATTTTGTGTTATGAAAGTACATGTATTTTTTAAAAAAAAACATTGATGGCATAGTTTAAATATGTATGTTTGATTGTATATAAAGTTTTTCTTGAAGAAAATTAATATAATTTCTTTTGGGTTCTTGTCCTATGATATCTAATTTATACTAAAGTATTCAAAGAAATATTCTAATAGCTGCAATTTAATCTTAAATAAAGTGTAAGATAAGATGGACTGATGATGGCCAGTAGGTTGCATAGATGGAAATTACATAATTATGTAAATTATCTTTCCATCTGCATGAAATTTCCATAATAAAATAAAACCACTCAAATACAAAGAGAAACTCTGTACCTAATAAGGACAAAATGGCAAATCTTTAAGTTATAGGAATAACTTTAGGTATAGGAAGAAAGATTTTTTTCCCCTTATGATAAATCCAGAAACTGCAATGCCAGGATTGGGCAAATAGCATAGGGTTGGTCCTGAAGAGAAACTCTCAGATCCTGGACTGTTTCCTAGTGGTTTCCTGAGGAGGTTCGGGGAACATGGGCCTTCTTCCTGTGAGAGCTAATATTCTTTGAGAGGAAATGGTGTTCACTAGCAAGCGGAGGTTGGGCTAGACGACGGGTCCTTCGGCCTGTGTGCATATTCAAAGGACTGGGAGGAAAAGACCCAAACTATCCACTATATGACTGAAGGAGGAGTCCATTCTCTAAGCACACTTTATATTCCCTTCTTGGCCTTTCTGCCAGGTTACTCATGTAGCTAACCATGTTGGGAGTTAGGGTGGTTTATGTAGGAGATCTGAGGAGTTCTTCGGGTGATATCATTTAAGTCCCTGTCCTTGCAATTTTTCTGCTAATCAGTCCAATGTTTGAATTTCTCGAGAACCACAGGTAATGAGTATGGGGATAGAGTAGTTTTTTAATGTTACCTTTCAAAGGTTTTGGACTCCACAGTGCTCACATGCGTTTCCTGTAGTAGTAGTTTTGCTGTCATGTGGGGAGAGTGAATCAGTATTATTTAACTTCTCAGAAGTTCTTAAACAGTAACAGGTAAACTTAGGGATCCTTTTTATTTGGTGTATATATTTCGTTGACAAAATGGAAAGACTATAAATTCAAATATGTGAAAACCTGAGTGTTGAGAGCTCTTATGGAGAGAAAGCAGCACAGTAAAGAAAACAGTTTAGCTCTCCATCCCTGCTACTGGACCGTGGAGACGTGGCTCAGGAGAGACAGACCTTCCTCTGAGGCTTGCAGGGACCGAGTCTCTGGAAGCTGTGCTGAGCAAGCTGGTATCTGTGGAGGATCTGAAGAATTTTGAAAGGAAATTTCAGTGCTAGCAGGCAGCAGGCTCTGTGTCCTAGAGCGCAGAGTTTGAATAAGCCTGGTTCCTGGTGTGCAGCAAATACAATGACAACATCTGTAGAGGCATTATGCCACTAAAGGAGCTGTTTCCCAAAAGGAGCAAAGAGGAAGAATGGAATTATGTCTTCTACCTGGCTGTGGGCAACTACCAGTTTAAGGAATATGAAAAGGTTCTAAAGTATGTGGGAGGATTGTTGTAGACTGAGCCCCAGAACAACCAATGAAGGACCTGGAACGTCTTATTGATAATGCCATGAAGAAAGATGGACTGGTAGGAATGGCCATCGTTGGTGGAATCGTTGGTGGCAGGCCTGGTTGGATTCATTGGACTGACTGTGTCCAAATCCAAATCCTGAAGGCAGCCTCATCCTGCTCTCTGCCCCTGGGCATCTGGGAACCTGGGGGACACTGGAAGATGGTCCTGTCCATCTTCATCTTTGCCTTCCCTTTTCTCACAGCCTTTGTCATCCACCTCTGCAGTCTCCATAAACCTCAACCTCCCATTCCCTGGCACCTGTAATTAATGCGAAGTCATGCTCTGCAATGAGTGTAAACAAAATTATGCTATGGCTTGGGAAAAAAACAAAACAAAATAACAAAGAAGTTTGTTTGGGTAAAGGATTAAGGGACCCAGAGGGGATAGGGATTCCATAAGAAGCCCAATAGAGTCAACTGTTCTACTGGTATTGGACCCTTGGGGCTCCCAGAGATTGAACCTTTCACCAAAAAGTATATAAGGGCTAGACCTAGGCTTGCACCACATGTGTAGCAGAAGTGAAACTTAAATTCCGGTCCTTCAAGAACTGGAGCAGGCGCTGTCCCTGATACTGTTGTATGCTCTGCCTGTGGAGCCTGTTCCCCTAACTGGGCTGCTTTATCTGGCCTCAGTGGGAAAGGATGTGCCTAGACCTGCGGTGACTTGATGTGCCAGGGTGGGTGGGGGGAGGCTCTCCTTCTCAGAGGAGAAGAGGAGAAAGGAATAGGGGAGGGACTGGCGGAAGTGATAGGGATATTATCTGGATGTAAAATGAATTGTAGTGAGAAAAGGTTAAATATTGTACTGCCCTGCCAGACCTCTGCTCCGAGTCCCAGTGGGTCTCTCTCTCCTGCCCAGTACCCAAGTGGTACTTCCAAGTACTTGGCAAAGCATGACTCTGAAACTTGAATAATTAACAAAATATATTTATGTATATGAAACTCCCAATTACATAATGCCAATTTACAACGATAAAGTTGTATCCCAATATTTCTAACTTCTCACATACCAGAAACACACCTGACAGCATCTGGATCTGTGTGCCTCCTCCTCCTCCTCCTCCTCCTCCTCCTCCTCCTCCTCCTCCTCCTCCTCCTCCTCCTCCTCCTTCACTACCTCCTGCAGTTCCCAAGTTCCCAGGCTCCTTCTCTCTCCTCCCCTCCTTCTCTTAGCTCCTCCTCCTCCTCTCTCTGCTCCAATCACTGGCCTCTCATTGCCTCAATGTGAATGGATAGGAAATATCTTGCAGCAGTGAAAAAATACATTAATCAATAAAAAAGAAAATGTTTCAGCAAACAAAAGACCCAATATAAGAATTCAATGCAATATAATCAATAAACAGCAAAGTATAAAAACATCTCACCATAAGCAGACCAAAAGATAGATGCTTAAGAGGTGGATGCACATAAAGATGTATTTTTTCATATCAATAAATAATGTAATATATGTAAACAAAAGGAAATAATCTGTAAAATGTTTATTTTGCTTCAGCACATCTTTTGCTGAAAAAAAAATGCCTTCTATGTTAACATTTTTTCCATCCTGAAAATGTTACATCCTGAAAATATGAAACATTGTTGCATAGCTTCTTAGGAAGACTTTTATTTTTTGCTTTCAACTCACTTAGATGATAGTATTGGAGATATTTAGGAGCCTACATCTGCTAGAGACTACTGGAGACAAGCACTGGAGCGCCTCCAGTAGTGAAGGTCACCTGGCTTGGCTTCTTACTTGTAGTTCCCACTACACATTATTTCCATGAGGTAGGATGTGTATAATTAGAACAGTCACCAAGGAATCTAAAGGCTGTGGTTGCAGAAGCATAAAAGTTATCGCAGGCAAGTGTGTAAGGTCTATTGTACTCGAGCAGGCAGTGATGCACTGACCAAGCATACTCCTAGTCCCAAGTATCAAACAACTGCTTAGCTACACAGGCACAACCTTATGGTTCTGTGAGAAGTGTCTCACACACCATGACTCCTAATCTTCACAAATCAGCCAAATAGGTCTCTTAGCCTACATTTTGTGGATAAACAACTTCATGCAAAGAGAGTCAAGTTAGGCCAAAGTATAATTTTGAAAAAGAAACATCAAGACCCTCAGTAAAATTCAAAATGAATATGTAGCAAGTGCTTTGTTGGATTCTTGAGCTAATGAGATTAAGATGATTTCAAAAAGCATTTAAGAAGCAAGGGTGGCTTTCACAGCAACTTGCTACATGTAAGGCTGAGTTCATGCTGGGAAATACTAATGTTTGGCATTGTTTCATTGGATGAATGGTACTGGTATTTCTTCCAGATAAAGTTTTATAGGTCAACAATAAAATTCCCCCATGTACTAAAAAGTCACAAATTATATTCCTGATGAACACTGATAGATTAATTGATTAATTTGTCTGTTGTGTTATATTATTCTCTCTCTCTCTCTCTCTCTCTCTCTCTCTCTCTCTGTCTGTCTGTCTGTCTGTGTGTGTGTGTTCATGTTAGCATCTGCATGTGTATGTGCAGGCCAGAGGTTGGCACTTTCTCTGCTTCTCTCTACGTTACTTTTTTTTTCCTTTTTTTTTATTCGATATAATTTATTTACATTTCAAATGATTTCCCCTTTTCTAGCCCCCCACTCCCCCAAAGTCCCATAAGCCCCCTTCTCTTCCCCTGTCCTCCCACCCACCCCTTCTCACTTCCCCGTTCTGGTTTTGCCGAATACTGTTTCACTGAGTCTTTCCAGAACCAGGGGCCACTCCTCCTTTCTTCTTGTACCTCATTTGATGTGTGGATTATGTTTTGGGTATTCCAGTTTTCTAGGTTAATAACCACTTATTAGTGAGTGCATACCATGATCTACTTTACTTTTTTAAAGATATCTCTTATTGAACCTGGACTTTGTCAGTTTAGCTAGACTGACTAGTCAGTGAGTCTCCGGCATTCTTCTGTCTCTGCTTACTCAAACTTAGATTATATGTGCATACTGCTGTTCTGGATTTTAAAATATTATTTTATTATTTTTATCTGCATTGATATTTTTGCCTCTCTATATATTTGTGTACCAGGTATGTGTCTGTTGTCCATGGAGTGCAGAAGAGAACATCAAATTTCCTGCATCTGGAGTTATATATAGTTGTGAGCTACCATGTAAGTACTTGGAATTGAACCCAGGACCTTTATAAGAATAGCCAATATGTGCTCTTAACAACTAGGCATCTCTCCAGTCTTTGTAGGTTTTGGGAACTAAACTCATGCCCTCATGCATGGGTGGCAAGCAAGCACTTTTTTAAATTAAAGTTCTAACCATCAACCAATCAGAGGTACCTAATACAGACTGGATACTTTTTTTCTGTTGTATTTTTAAAATTAGATTTATTTATTTTATTTATGAATACACTGTAGCTGTCGGACACACCAGAAGAGGGCATCAGATCCCATTACAGATGGTTGTGAGCTACTATGTGGTTGCTGGGAATTGAACTCAGGACCTCTGGAAGAGCAGTCAGGGCTCTTAACCTCTGAGCCATCTCCCCCAAGTACTTTTCTGACTGAGCCATATCCTACTGACATACCCACCCACACCCACTTAAAAATGTTGGAATCTATCATATCTAGGTGGGCAATTTTCTCTCCTGGTTAAGACATATTTGAAGTACAGGATGATTTTGATAGAAAATCAACTCAGCTGGGCGGTGGTGGCACATGCCTTTAATCCCAGGACTTGGGTGGCAGAGGCAGGCGGATTTCTGAGTTCAAGGACAGCCTGGTCTACAAACTGAGTTCCAGGACAGCCAAGGCTACACAGAGAAAACCTGTCTCGAAAAAACAAAACAACAACAACAACAAAAAAAAACAACAACTCATGCAATAAGTATTAATTTGATCAGTAATCATTCTTTTGCTTTTTCTTTTCTTTTCTTCTTTGTTTTCTTTTCTGTCTTTTTTCTTTCTTCTTTTTTTCCTTTCTTTCTTTTTCTTTCTTCTTTTGGGGACTGTGTTTCTCCATGTACTCTTGGCTGCTTTTGAACTCAGAGATCTACCTGCCTATCTCCTGCATGCACCACCACTGCCCAACACTGACACTGAGCAGTAATAACTTTTGTTTTGTTTCACTGGAGATTGTGGAGATTGTCAAGAAGACACTGCATTAAGAATGGCAGTGCAGGTGCCTACTATTTTACCCTTGATTGCATCCAGGTTAGACAATTGAGGAACAGAAGGCTCAGGCTGAAACCATGTTTTGTAAACTTCTTTCTAAGATAGGAATATTGATAGTGATGGCTTGAAGTTTAGGAAACATCACTTAGATGAAGAAATAAAAATTTATTAGCCAGGCGGTGATGGCGCACTCCTTTAATCCCAGCACTTGGGAGAAAGAAGCAGGTAGATTTCTGAGTTCGAGGCCAGCCTGGTCTACAGAGTGTGGTTCAGGACAGCCAGGGCGACACAGAGAAACCCTGTCTTGAAAAACCAAAAAAAAAAATTATGTTTGGACATTTATTTACTTCCCTCCCTCCAGTTTTTATGCTTTAGAGTAGGATAATAAATTTACAATTTGAGTTATAGAAAAAATGACTTATGCAATCTTGGAATGTATTATGGAAAGTTATATATAACTTTTAAATATATTATGTCACATATTATTTAAAAACTCCAAACATATACTACCTCATATACAATCAAAATTGTTAGATGAATCATGTCATGTATCAATGTGGTTGTTTGAATGAAAATGGCCCATAGGGGCAAAGGCAGCGGCACTGTTAGAAGGTGTGGTCTTGTTGAATAGTTGTGGCTTTGTGGGAGGAAGCGTGTCCCAGAGGGTGGACTTTCAAGTTTCAGATGCTCAAACCAGGCCCAGGGTCACATTCTCTCTTTTTGCCTCCTTTGATTCTAGATGTAGAACTTTTGTCTACTTTTCTAGCACCATGTTTGCCTGTATGATGACAATGGACTAAACTGAGTTGTAATCCAGGCTCCAATTAAATGTTTCCCTTTATAAAATTTGCTGTCATGATAGTGTCTCTTCATAGCAATACAAATGCTAACTAAGACAGCTACATATAAATACACAATCACACATAATGTCATTGTGGTGATACAAAGAAGCCAACATGGTATTGAGAGTCACAAGACTGACCAAAAAGTTAGCTAGGTCACTTCATTGTTTAGTGCTTCATTAATTTTTCTTTGATGTGTAGCAGGAGTAGATGGAAAGCTTCAAACTTCGTTAGCACCATGCCCCAAATATAATGAAAATGAAAGGGTGATGCTATAGCTGAAGGAAGCTAAGGAAGAAGAGACATGGAGGGCTAAGCCTCTCTGCTCACTTCCTCTTCCTCTCTTTTAGGAGAAATCAGAAAGGGTGACATGGTTTTCAGAACTCAGTGGGAAAAAAAAAACATTTAGTTCCATCCATATGCCCAAGAATTTCATGAATTCATTGTTTATAATAGCTGACTAGTATTCCATTGTATAGATATACCACAGTTTCTCTATCCATTCATCTATATGTACTAAAGAGGTTGTATATTTCTCAGTATGTATATAGTATTAATCAAACTCAATCTTTCTTACCTCTCATAGGTATTATCTGCTTTAGGTCAACATTTTTTTAGCATCTCCATATAAGAGAACATGCTGAACTTGTCTCTTGCGTGGCTGCTTCACTCTTTTTAATATCAGCACATCTACGTCCATCAGTCTTGTGGCAAATGGCCAGTTTTATTCTTTCTTATAGCTGAACAATGTGACACTGTACAATGGGCATGCCCATGCAGTCATTATGTACACATGCATCCCATTCGGTTAGATGGACACTTAAGTAAATTCTGTGGCTTAGCTATGGTGAACTCTGCTGCCGCAGATATGGCTTCTAGACAACTCTTTGGCTTTTGTGCCCCTTGGTTTTTTACCCAGAAGTGGGATAGCTGGATGACTTAACAAATTTGCTTTTAGTTTATTTGAGGAACCATCATGCTATGCTATAGAGTGGTGTTAATTTGCATCCCCACTAATAGTACATTGGATTTCTTCATTTTTTTTTCTCCTCTAGCATTGTAATAGCCATTGTAACTGGGCTAGAATGCAATCTCATAGTGGCTTTTATTACTTTTCCTTGGAGGCTAATGATACCAAGTAGTTATTAATAGAGGTCTTTTGCCTGTTTTTAAATTATGTTATCTGGATTTTTAATTTTTTTATTTTATTTTAGTTTCTATGTATCCTGGATATTGCCTCTATGTACAATCCAGGATGCCTTTTCACTCTGTTGATAATTACCATTGCTGTGCCATGTTTTTATATTGATATCATCTCATTTGCCATTTTTAAGTTTTTCTTATGAGTTTAGCAGCTATTCAGAATATCATTGTGTTTAACAATGTCTGGAAGTAGCAGCTCCATTTTTAATTTGTACCATTGAAAGCAGCATCAATTACAGATGCAAATCACAAACCGTTTTTGGTAATGTTTTTAAGATCTATCTTTCTTGCTGAGTGTGGCACTGCAACCCAGGAGTCCCGGTTCTTAGGAGGTAGAGGCAGGAGAATCATGAGTTTCAAGACAGCCTGAATAGAGAATAAGTCTCAGTGGGCACAAGTGTCTTGAGAACTGAGTATTTCATGGTCTTTGATACTATTGAGTAAATATCTGCTAAATTAAGAAAAATATGTTTTAATACATCTGCATCGGATTGTTCATAGATTTTTTTCCTAAAAATCTCATTCTTCAAATAAATCAAGTTTTTGAAGTTAGACTTTAACTTTAAATATAAATTAATACAACACCATTTCAATATTTTATCTGCTGTTTTCAGAAAGTTATTGAAGTTATACAAGAAACTTCATTGATTTGTATTAAATAAAAAAATGCCATGCATTTATTAGTGCCTCGAATTACAGTAAAAAACTAACTTAAAAATTTCTAATTCACTAATACTTGGTTTATTCAAAGCATTGCATGATAATAAAATTGTTTTTCATCAAATGTGACAATCTTCAATTATATTTTTATTTTTAATCCTATAGAAATTGGATATTGATTTTGTAAGGTTGAATAGTCTTGCTTTAAATCATAAATTACACTTATTTGCTTATTTATTGAACAGGTTACCTGGAAGGGAAGCTGGGGATGTATGGGAAGGCTCACACATGCACATCAGCACACATGTATGTCATACTGTATGTGTGGAGGCCAGAAGACAACTTGTGAGAGTGAGCTCTCTTCTTAAACCATGTGGGTCTTGGAATTCAAACTCAGGTCATCAGGTCTTTATATAAATGCCCTGACCTGTTCTGTCACATTCTTGGCCTACAATAAACAGTTTTTTATACTGTGCATTTATTCCTTAATGTACTGCTGATTTTATCACCTTAGCAGCAGCAGCTGTTGGGCAGTCACTGACACTGTGACTGCTGCCATCACAGTCACCATTTTGTACCTAAGAAACTGGCCACACTGCTGCTTTGGACTCTCCTAGCATTGGTGTGTCTTCAGGGAGTGCTGCTTTGTGTATGCTGTTGGCAGAGGCTATCTATGTATGGCAGTGCTGCTGGACCATTTCAGCATATCCTACCATAAGGATATCACCTGTACTTGTGTGAATGCACCATTGTTGGAGTAACCTTTCTTTACATTGCATGAAGTTGTGTCTTTGTATTTTCAATTGTTAATACTGTTATACTGCTCAGAGAGCTAAGTGCTGGCAGGACTGTGGTATTGTCATTTCTATGGTCCTTCACTGGGTTTTTATTTTGTAAATATTCATCCTTCCTCACTTGCCTAAAAATAATTTAGAATTATATTAGAGGGTATCTTGCTATTGATCATAATAAAGATTATATGGCCAATCTCTTTGGCAGGATGGATAAGGGCAGAACTTCCAGCAGAGGAGTGATGTGGGGATGTGACACTACTATGAGTTGGATTTGGTTTACAAAATCTCTTCAGTTCTTTAAAGTATACACTTAGGAATGAGTGTATTTAGTCACAAGCTAATTCTGATAACTTTTGTCAACTTTATGAATTTTCTCAGAAATAGTTATGGATGGTTCTCAACTTATGACTCTTAAAATTTCATGATGATGCAAAAATGATGCATTGAGCGAAAACTGCATTTTAACTTTGATCTTTTCCTGCGCTAGCAATCTGATGTACAATGTTATCTTACACTGCTTTGCAGCCCCAGTGCTCAGTTAGCCAAGCAAGCATGACTGAGAACAGCCCACAGCTTGCTAGTGCTTGGGGCAACTGTGTGCTGTATGCTCACATCCCACCACGCTCATCCGTTTCCTTCTTTGAGTGGGAAGGAAATGTAGGAGGTAATTACTCTTGAGATGAAACTCAAGATAATTGCACAAGGTGAAGGCATCAAGTCAAGAGCACCCATCACATACTAGTTAGAACTTTATAATTCACACAGTCTTCAGCAAACTCAAGTAAGGCTGTTTATACACTTACCTTTCCTGACCCTGTCTAAGAAATCTTTATATGACTTCAGGAATAAAAACCGTATACAAATCATGCGTTTAGCAATAATAAATCATAAAGAAATTTGTTTAAACAATTATTTCATGCAGATATGTTTTTGCCTTTTATTAAAGAAAAAAGAAATTTGTGTACCAAATTTAGATGTGTACCAAATGACAGATGTGTTCATTTACTTTTATACAAATAAATAAATCCTGGATAAATATTTGATACTACAAGGTACAGAGCACACTGAACATTTTTCAGATGATTAATATTTTGATTTTCTAATTATCATTGCTGAGACCACTGATTTGCATAAGCATGGTAGGATGTTCTGTGTAATTTGAAGTCAGACTTCACTGAAGAATTTTTGATGAAACTCAAGTGAGCAACTCAAGTAGTACTTTCTCTATGCACAGAGTTATTCATAATTACTAATGCAAAGAAGCAATCGAAGTATTGTGACAGGGGATGAATAAGTAAATATTCATGAGTCTTAACACTGCAGACCATTACTTAAGAAAGGAAAACAGAAGGCAACAAAAGTCTAGAAAGACATGTAAGAACCACACTACATATCACCACGTAGGTGGCAGCAAGTCTGCGAAGGTCAATTCTGCTGTAGTCATAATTGTAATACAAGTATGGGAAATCAGTATTTACCAGTGGCTGGGCCTGAGGGGAGGGATGGAGTGAACAAGGATTGACCTGCTGGAACATGAGATTTTCAGCAGTGAAACTACTTCATGTTATATCATAACAATGAATACATGCTGATATGTGTTTGTCAATGTCGATAAAGTGCGCAACAACATGAGTGAACTCTAATACTGCCCGTGGAATTTATTTAATAATAGTATATCAATAATGTTTTATCAATTCCAAAATCAAACCAAACCACCCCCCCAAAAAAAACCAAAAAAACACCACAGTAAAGAAAGATGGCAGGAATACAGAGTGTGGAGGAATGGAGTTGGTAATGAGACGAACCAGGAAGTCAGTGTGCATTTCTCCTCAAGTTCTCAAACAGTAATTAAAACCCCAACATTTTAACATAATATAACATGAATATACACTAGTTTGATATACATGGAACAATGAAAAAGGATAATATCAAGTCTTCTTTTTCTGTAATTTTACTGCTATTCTCTCTAGGAGCAGAAGACTTGCTATCTATTGTAAAGGCAGCATAAATTGTGATACAAAGCCGTTTAGAATCTGAACTGTCCTGCTTTAGGCATGGCTTTGGTGTTCATGGTGTGAGGCTGTGATGGATGCAGAGCAGAGTCATGGCTCCAGTGACACTTCAGGATGTAACTTGGGTGAGCACTGCCGAAAAAATGAGATTCATCATATACATTTGATTTTAAACCAAATTCTTTTTTTATTGATATATTTTTTATTTACATTGCAAATGATTCCCCTTTTCTGGGTCCCCACTCGCCGCAAGTCCCATAAGTCCTCTTCTGTCCCCCTGTTCTTCCATCTACCCCTTCCCACTTCCCTGTTCTGGAATTCCCCTATATTCTTGCACTGAGTCTTTCCAGAACCAGGGGCCACACCTCCATTCTTTTTGGACATCATTTAATTTGTGGGTTATGTCCTGGGTATTCAAAGTTTCTAGGGTAATATCCACTTATCAGTGAGTGCATACCATGATTGATCTTTTGAGACTGGGTTACCTCACTTAGTATGATGTTCTCCAGCTCCATCCATTTGTCTAAGAATTTCATGAATTCATTGTTTCTAATGGCTGAATAGTACTCCATTGTGTAAATATACCACATTTTTTGTATCCATTCCTCCGTTGAAGGACACCTAGGTTCATTCCAGCTTCTGGCTATTACAAATAGGGCTGCTATGAACATAGTGGAGCATGTGTCCTTATTGCATGCTGAAGAATCCTCTGGATATATGCCCAGGAGTGGTATAACAGGGTCCTAAGGAAGTGACATTCCCAGTTTTCTGAGGAACCGCCAGACTCTGATTTCCAGAGTGGTTGCACCATCTTACAATCCCACCAGCAGTGGAGGAGTGTTCCTCTTTCTCCACATCCTCGCCAACACCTGCTGTCTCCTGAGTTTTTGATCTTACCCATTCTGACTGGTGTGAGGTGAAATCTCAGGGTTGTTTTGATTTGCATTTCTCTAATGATTAATGATATTGAACATTTCTTAAGGTGTTTCTCAGCTCTCCGAAGTTCTTCATGTGAAAATTCTTTGTTTAGCTCCGTACCCCACTTTTTAATGGGGTTATTTGGTTCTCTGGGTTCTACTTTCTTGAGTTCTTTTTATATATTAGATATTAGCCCTCTGTCGGATTTAGGGTTGGTGAAGATTCTTTCCCAGTCTGTTGGTTGACATTTGATGGTGTCCTTTGCCTTACAGAAACTTTGTAGTTTTATGAGGTCCCATTTGTTAATTCTTGATCTTAGAGCATAAGCTATAGGTGTTCTATTCAGGAACTTTTCCCCTGTGCCCATGTCCTCCAGGGTCTTCCCCAGTTTCTTTTCGATTAGTTTCAGTGTGTCAGTAAACCAAATTCTTATTGAGTCCAATTTCTGTGTCTTTCCTCGCTGCCCCACCAAAATTTAGCCAAGTTTTGTCCCAGTACATGAAGCACCATGTGGGATTATAACCCGTAATATAAAATGCTTTGTAAAAATTCTGAGAAGTGAATAAATGATGTAAAGAAATGATCTGTGTCTGATGATGAGAAAAAAAATCCTTTGCCATGTGAAAGGAAAGCCAGAGAGACAATGAATTTTATTTGTTCTAGTGATAATCCAGGCTATGGTAAGTGCTTTGAACACACTTGAAGAACATACTGACTGACTGTCTTGCATAAATACTAACATTGATATTATCATACATGGTCTCAATGCTTCAAATGGGAGCACACTTTCCATAATACAAGGATTGGTGGTGAGGAAGCAGGAGCTATTATTGAAGGTACTGGAGCTGTTAAAAAAGGGCTCATAGCCTGGAAAACTGGAATACCCAAAACATAATCCACACATCAAATGAGGTACAAGAAGACTGGAGGAGTGGCCCCTGGTTCTGGAAAGACTCAGTGTAGCAGTATAAGGCAAAACCAGAACAGGGAAGTGGAAGGGGTGGGTGGGAGAACAGGGGGAGGGAAGGGAGCTTATGTGACTTTCGGAGAGTGGGGGCCCAGAAAAGGGGAAATCATTTGAAATATAAATAAAAAATATATCGAATAAAAAAAAAAGGGCTCATAGGATAACTGAAGATGAGAAATACTTTCCAGAAGAAAGTTAATATTGAGGAAACAGGCTATTTCTGGGAGACTATGTCACAGCACACACAACTCATCAATAGTCTGAGATGGTTTTAAGTCTGAAGGCATTCAAAGACTATGCCATGCTGCTTTTGGGTCAAAATGTTACAGAGTTCAAATGAAAGCTTTTAAATAATTTAGCACGTGGAGAGAACCAGACCTTTCAGAAATGTGACATTTACCCATTCCTGCTTTATTATTTCCATAACATGAAAGCTTAAATGACATCTACATTCTTTGAAGATTGGCTTTGAATTGTTCCATTCTACAAGCAAGAGTATATTGTAGGTAAAATGACTCTCTTTGAAATTCTTTTGATTTTAGACAATGATTTAGGGATTCCTCAGCATGTCAATCATCAATATCTTCACAAAGATGTGTATTTGATTCTGGAAACAACCACACTCAGTCAATCAATGGCCAAACAGTGTCAGTTTCTTATCCAAAGCATGCTCTTCAATACAAGGGGTTTTGTGGGTTATTGAAGCTCCCAAATCTGTCAAAATTGTGTGAGATCTTTGGACAGGTTCATTGTTCTAAATCCTATCCAAAGTCTTACTGCAGAATTGGAAGACACCACAGAGAATTCACATATGAATGGCATCTGAGAGAAAATTTTAAAGACATTTTCAAATTCTTTAGTCAAGATATTTTGGAGTTGATAAAATCTTAAGACAATAGTGATTAAGAAACAGCTTGAGTTGGACATTGATGAAGAGGGCAGTCATAAATTTCCCCCTACAGTGGCTGAAGACCTTTCCAGTGAGGAGATGATCAAACCCAGTGAAGTAAGAAGTGAGTTCTTCTGGTCTGAGTTGGTGCCCTGAGCAGACCTTGGGTGTGAACTCCACAACCAGTCCCACAACACCCAGAGGAAGCTCCATTCCCAGGCTCTTTAACACACCCAGGATCATAGGATCAGAGGTGAGGAGGACACAACATCTGTCCCAACACAGGGAGTAATTAATACCAACAGGAGCCAGGCACAGAGGATTTCCACTCAACCAGTGGCACAGGTTCCTTCCTGCTCTGGCCGGTGCCCTGAGTAGACCTTGGCACAAATGCCACAGCCAGTCCCACAATACCAAGAGGAATCCCCACTCCCAGGTGCTTGAACATGCATGGGATCTCAGGATCCCAGGGGCTTGATCACACTAGCATCTCAGAGGCCCAGAGGCAGCTTGACTACCAGGATCTCGGACACAAAGAACCCCAGAATCACATAATCAAAGAGACAGCTTGACTCTGAGGAGTTCTTTTTTTTATTGATATATTTATTTACATTTCAAATGATTCCCTTTTCTGGACCCCCACTCCCCGAAAGTCCCATCAGTCCCCTTCCCTCCCCCTGTTTTCCCACCCAACCCTTCCCACTTCCTTGTTCTGATTTTGTTCTATACTGCTTCACTGAGTCTTTCCAGAACAAGGGGCCACTCCTCTGTTCTTCTTGTACCTCATTTGATGTGTGGATTATGTTTTGGGTATTCCAGTTCTCTAGGTTAATATCCACTTATTAGTGAGTGAATACCATGATTCATCTTTTGAGTCTGGGTTACCTCACTTAGTATGATGTTCTCCAGCTCCATCCATTTGCCTAAGAATTTCATGAATTCATTGTTTCTAATGGCTGAATAGTACTCCATTGTGTATATATACCACATTTTTTGCATCCACTCTTCTGTTGAGGGATACCTGGGTTCTTTCCAACTTCTGGCAATTATAAATAGGGCTGCTATGAACATAGTAGAACATGTATCCTTATTACATGCTGGGGAATCTTTTGGGTATATGCCCAGGAGTGGTATAGCAGGATCTTCTGGAAGTGAGGTGCCCAGTTTTCTGAGGAACCGCCAGACTGATTTCCAGAGTGGTTGTACCAATTTGCAACCCCACCAGCAGTGGAGGAGTGTTCCTCTTTCTCCACATCCTCGCCAACACCTGCTGTCAAGGAGTTCTTTTTTTATTATTATTAAATATTTTTATTCTCTGTATTCTTTGTTTACATTCCAAATGATTTCCCCTTTTCCAGATCCCCTCTCCCCATATGTCCCATAAACCTTCTCTCCATCCATTCTCCAATCACCTCCCTCCTTTTTCTCTGTCCTTATATTCCACTCCAATGCTTTCCATCAATCCTTTCCAGGATCAGGACCCTCTCCATACTTCTTCATGGGAGTCATTTGTTATGCGATTTTTGACTTGGGTATTCAGAGCTTCTGGGCTAATTAATATCCACTTATCAGAGAATGCATTCCATGTGTATTCTTTTGTGATTGGCTTACCTCACTTAGGATGATATTTTCCAGATCAAACCATTTGCCTAAAAATTTTGTGAATTCATTGTTTCTAATTGCTGAGTAGTATTCCATTGTGTAAATACACCACATTTTCTGTATCCATTCCTCCTTTGAGGGACATCTGGGTGCTTTCCAGCTTCTGGCTATTATAAATAAGGCTGCTATGAACATAATGGAGCATGTGTCTTTATTGCATGCCAGGGAATCCTTTGGGTATATGCCCAGGAGAGGTATAGCAGGGTCCTCCGGAAGTGTCATGTCCAGTTTTCTGAGGAACCGCCAGACTGATTTCCAAAGTGGTTGTACCATCTTACAGCCCCACCAGCAGTGGAGGAGTGTTCTTCTTTCTCCACATTCTAGCCAACACCTGATGTCTCCTGAGTTTTTGACCTTAGCCATTCTGACTGGTGTAAGGTGAAATCTCAGGGTTGTTTTGATTTGCCTTTCCCTAATGACTAATGATGTTGAACACTTCTTATGGTGCCTTGGACCTCCATGTAAAACCAGACACACTGAAACTAATAGAAAACAAACTGGGGAAGACCCTTGAGGAAATGGGCACAGGGGAAAAGTTCCTTAACAGAACACCAATAGCTTATGCACTAAGATCAAGAATTGACAAATGGGACCTCATAAAATTACAAAGTTTCTGTAAGGCAAAGGACATTGTTAAAAGGACAAAATGCCTAAAAGGCAACCATCAAATTGGGAAAGGATATTCACCAACCCTACATCTGATAGAGGGCTAATATCCAATATATACAAAGAACTCAAGAAGTTAGACCCCAGGGAACCAAATAACCCTATTAAAAATGGGGTACAGATCTAAACAAAGAATTTTCACCTGACTCTGAGGAGTTTTAACACAACCAGGATTACAGGAAAGACAGGTTCCAGTCAGATATAGTGAGGACAGGCAGCACTAGGGATAACCAGATGGTGGGAGGCAAGCATAAGAACATAAGCAACAGAAACCAAGCTTATTTGGCATCATCAGAACCCAATTCTTCAAACATAGCAAGTCCTGGATACACCTAATACATCAGAAAAGCAAGATATAGATCAAAGTCACTTCTCATGATGATAATAGAGGGCTTTAAGGACATAAATAACTTCCTTAAACAAATACAGGAAAACACAGGTAAATAGGGAGAAGCCCTTAAAGAAGAAACAAAAAAATCCCTTAAAGGATTACAGGAAAAAAAATCAAACAGGCAAAGGAAATGAAAACAAAACCAATATCTAAAAATAGAAATAGTAACAATAAACAAATCACAAAGGGAGACAACCCTGGAGTTAGAAAACCAGGAAAGAGATCAGGAATCATAGATGCAAGCATCACCAAAAGATTACAAGAGATAGAAGAGAGAATCTCAGGTGCTGAAGATACCATAGAAAACATTGACTCTATAGTCACAGAAAATGCAAAATGCATAAAGCCATTTACAGCAAACCAGTAGCCAACATCAAACTAAATGGAGACAAACTTAAAGCAATCCCACTAAAATCAGGGACCAGACAAAGCTGCCCACTTTCTTCCTATCTATTCAATATAGTTCTAGAAGTCCTAGCCAGAGCAATCTGACAACCAAAGGAGATCAAAGGTATACAAATTGGAAAGGAAGAAGTCAAAATATCACTATTTATAGATGATATGATCATGTACTTAAGTGACCCCAAAGCATCCAACAGAGACCTCCTAAACCTGATAAACAACTTCAGCAAAGTGGCTGGATATAAAGTTAGCTCAAACAAGTCAGTAGCCTTCCTCTACTCAAAGGATAAACCAGCTGAGAAAGAAATTAGGAAAATGACATCCTTTACAATAGTCACAAGGAATATTACGTACTTTGGTGTGACTCTAACCAAGCAAGTGGAAGATCTGTATGACAAGAACTTCAAACCTCTGAAGAAAGAAATTGAAGATCTCAGAAGATGGAAAGATCTCCCATGCTCATGAATTGGCAGGATTAATATAGTAAAAATGACCATCTTGCCGAAAGCAATCTACAGATTCAATACAAACTCCATCAAAATTCCAAATCAATTCTTCATAGATCTAGAAAGAGCAATTCTCAAATTCATCTGAAATAACAAAAAAAACTCAGAATAGCAAAAACTATTCTTCAAAACAAAAGATCTCCTGGGGGAATCACCATCCCTGACCCCAAGCTCTACTACAGAGCAATAGTGATAAGAACTGTCAGGTATGGAGACAGGCAGGAAGATCAATGGGATAGAATTGAAAACCTAGAAAAGAACCTGCACACCTATGTTCACTTGATATTTGACAAAGGAGCTAAAAACATCCAGTGGAAAAAAGACAGCATTTTTAACAAATGGTGCTGGATCAACTGGAGGTCAGCATGCAGAAGAATGCAAACAAACCCAGTCTTATCACCTTGTACAAAGCACAAGTCCAAGTGGATTAAGGACCTGCACATTAAACCACACACACTGAAGCTTATAGAGGAGAAAGTGGGGAAGAGCCTTGAACACATGGGCACAGGGAAAAATTTCCTGAATAGAACACCAATGGCTTATGCTCTAAGAACAAGAATCGACAAATGGGACCTCATAAAACTGCAAAGCTTCTGTAAGGCAAAGGACATGGTCAATAGGACAAAACAGTTAAGGCAAAGGACATGACCAATAGACAAAATGGCAACCAACAAATTGGGAAAAGATCTTTACCAATCCTATATCCGATAGAGGACTAATATCCAATATACAAAGAACTTAGGAAGTTAGACTGCAGAGAGTCAAATAACACTATTAAAAATTGGACAACAAATAGTGCTGGTTCAACTGGAGGTCAGCATGCAGAAGAATGCGAATTGATCCATCCTTGTCTCCTTGTACTAAGCTCAAATCCAAATGGATCAAGGACCACCACATAAAGCCAGACACTCTGAAGCTAATGGAAAAGAAACTGGGGAAGACCCTTGAGAACATCGGTACAGGGAGAAAGTTTATGAACAGAACACCAATAGTATATGCTCTAAGATCAAGAATTGACAAATGGGACCTCATAAAATTACAAAGTTTCTGTAAGGCAAAGGACACCATCAAGAAGACAAATCGGCAACCAACAAATTGGGAAAAGATCTTCACCAATCCTACATCAGATAGAGGGCTAAGATCCAATATATATAAAGAACTCAAGAAGTTAGACTCCAGAAAACCAAACAACCCTATTAAAAATGGGGTACAGAGTTAAACAAAGAATTCTCACCTGAAGAACTTCGGATGGCGGAGAAGCATCTTAAAAAATGCTCAACTTCATTAGTCATTAGGGAAATGCAAATCAAAACAACCCTGAGATTTCACCTTACACCAGTCAGAATGGCTAAGATTAAAAATTCAGGAGACAGCAGGTGTTGGAGAGGGTGTGGAGAAAGAGGAACACTCCTCCACTGCTGGTGGGGTTGCAAATTGGTACAACCACTCTGGAAATCAGTCTGGCAGTTCCTCAGAAAACTGGGCACCTCACTTCCAGAAGATCCTGCTATACCACTCCTGGGCATATACCCAGAAGATTCCCCACCATGTAATAAGGATACATGCTCTACTATGTTCATAGCAGCCCTATTTATAATTGCCAGATGGTGGAAAGAACTCAGGTATCCCTCAACAGAAGAGTGGATGCAAAAAATGTGGTATATCTACACAATGGAGTACTATTCAGCCATTAGAAACAATGAATTCATGAAATTCTTAGGCAAATGGATGGAGCTAGAGAACATCATACTAAGTGAGGTAACCCAGACTCAAAAAGGTGAATCATGGTATGCACTCACTAATAAGTGGATAGTAACCTAGAAAACTGGAATACCCAAAACATAACCCACACATCAAATGAGGTACAAGAAGAAAGGAGGAGTGGCCCCTTGTTCTGGAAAGACTCAGTGAAGCAGTATTCAGCAAAACCAGAACGGGGAAGTGGGAAGGGGTGGGTGGGAGGACAGGGGAAGAGAAAGGGGCTTATGGGACTTTCGGGGAGTGGTGGGCTAGAAAAGGGGAAATCATTTGAAATGTAAATAAAAAATTATATCGAATAAAAAAATGGAAAACAAAAAAAAATGGGGTATAGAGCTAAACAGGGAATTCTCAACAGAGGAAACTCAAATAGCTCTGAAACACGGAAAGAAATGTTCAGCATTTCTTTATAGGGAAATGCAAATCAAAACAATATTGAGATTCTACCTCACACAGGTCAGAATGGCTAAGATGAAAAACTCTGGGGACGGCAGATGCTGGAGAGGATATGGGTAAAGAGGAATACTTCTCCATTGTTGGTGGAATTGCAAGCTGGTAAAACCACTCTGGATATTAGTATGGTGGTTCCTCAGAAAATTAGACTAACTCAGGATCCAGCTATAACACTTCTGGGTATATACCCAGAAGATGCTTCAACATGAAATAAGGACACATGCTCCACTATGTTCATAGTAGCCTTATTTATAATAGCCAGAAGCTGGAAAGAATCCAGATGTTCTTCAACAGAGGAATGGATACAGAAACTGTGGTATATATACACAATGGAGTACTTACTATTCAGCTATTAAAAATAATGAATTCATGAAATTCTTAGGCAAATGGATGGAACTAGAAAGTGTCATCCTGAGTGAGGTAACCCAGTCACAAAAGAAAACGCATGGTTTGCACTCACTGATAAGTGATGTTAGCCCAAAAGCTCAAAATAAACAAGTTACAATTCACAGACCATAGGAAGCTCAAGAAGGAGGACTGAAGTAGGGGTGGTTTGGGTCCTCAGAGAATGGGAAAAAAACACTCACAGGAGCAATAACAGAGATCAAGTGTGGAGCAGAGACTGAAAGAAAGGCCACCCAGAGACTGCCCTATCTGGGGATTCATCCTATAAACAGTCACCAAACCCTGACACTATTATAAATGACAAGAAGTGTATACTGGAAGGAACCTGATATGGTGGTCTCCTGAGGGTCCCTGCCAGAGCCTTACATGTACAGAGTAAGATGCTAGCAGCCAACCATTGGATTGGGTGTGGGGTCTCCAATGAGGAGTTGGAGGGTGGACTGGAGGAACTGAAGGTCTTTAAAGCCCCATGGGAAGAACAACGAGGCCACCCAGACTCCCCAGGGACTAAACCATCAATCAAGGGGTACACATGGCTCCAGTCAAAAATGTGGCAGAGGAATACCTTGTTGGGCATCAGTGGGAGGAGTGGTCCTTGGTCCTGTGAAGGCTCAATAGATGCCACAACAAAGAGAAATCGAGGAGAGGGTTGGGAGTGGGTCAGGTGGAGGGCATATACTTGGAGGCAGGGGGTTGGAAGAGGGGTTGGGTTTTTTTCGGGGAGGGGGAACTGGGAAAGGTTTTAACATTTGAAACGTAAATAAGATTATATTCAATAATAAAAAGACATATGGACTGGATACATAAACAGGACCAAACATTTTGCTGCATACAGAAAACCTATCTCAGTGACAAAAACAGACACTGCCTCAGAGTTAAAGGCTGGAAAACAATTTTCAAAGCATATGGACCCAAGAAACAAGCTGGAAAGCCATTCTTATATTGAATAAAGTGGATTTTCAACCTAAAGCTATCAAAAAAAGATAAGGAAAGACACATCATACATATCAAAGGAAAAATCTAAGAAGAGAGCATCTATGCTCCAAATGCAAGGGCACCCACATTCGTAAAAGAAATTTTACTAAAGTTCAAAGCACACATTGTACCTCACACAATAATAGTGGAAGACTTCAACACCCCATTCCCATCAATGGACAGATTATGGAAACAAAAATTAAAGAGAGACACAGTGAAACTAATAAAAATTATGAACCAAATGGATTTAACAGATATCTATAAAAAATTTATCCTAAAACAAAAGAACACACTTTCTTCTCAGCACCTCATGCTACCCTCTCTAAAATTGACCACATAATCTGTCAGAAAACAGGTCTCAAAACATATAAGAAGATTGAAATAATTCCATGCATCCTATCAGATCACTATGGACTAAGATTGGTTTTTTTGAGATAATCAACAAGATAGATAAACCCTTAGCCAGCGTAACAAGAGGGCACAGAGACAGTATCCAAATCAACAAAATTAGAAATGAAAAGGGAGACATGACAACAGAAACTGAGGAAATCCAAAAAAGTCATCACTTCCTACTCAACAAAACTGGAAAATCTGGATAAACTTGACAACTTTCTACAAAGATACCAGGTACCAAAAGCAAATCAGGGTCATATAAATGATCTAAACAGCTCCATAACCCCCTAAAGAAATTGAAGCAATCATTAATAGTCTCCCAACTAAAACCAGCCAAGGACCAGATGGTTTAGAGAAGAGTTCTATCACACCTTCAAAGAAAACCTAATACCAATACTCTTCAAACTATTCCACAAAAGAGAGACAGAAGGAACACTACTCAATTCATTCTATGAAGTCACAATTACTCTATTACTTAAACCACACAAAGACCCAACAAAGAAAGAGAACTTCATACCAATTTCCCTTATGAATATTGATGCAAAAATACTCAATAAAATTCTTGCAAACTGAATCCAAGAACACATCAAAATTTTGGTCATCCATCAAGACCAAATAGGCTTCATCCCAGCAATGCAAGGATGGTTCAATATATGGAAATCCATCAACCTAATCCACTATAGAAACAAAAGCACATGATAATTTCATTAGATTCTGAAAAACCATTTGACAAAATTCAACACCCCTTCTTGATAAAAGCCCTGGAAAGATCAGGATTCAAGGCCCATACCTAAACACAGTAAAAGAAATATACAACAAACCAGTAGCCAACATCAAACTAAATGGACAGAAATTTGAAGCAATCCCACTAAAACCAGGGACTAGACAAGGCTGCCCACTCTCTCCCTAACTATTCAATATAGTACTTGAAGTCCTAGCCAGAGAAATCCTGAAGCTGATAAACAACTTTAGCAAAGTCGCTGGATATAAAATTAACTCAAACAAATCAGTGGCCATTCTCTGTTCAAAGGATAACAGACTGAGAAAGAAATTGGGGAAACAACACCCTTCACAATAGTTGCAAATAATATAAAATATCTTGGTGTGACTATAACTAAGCAAGTGAAAGATCTGTACAATAAGAACTTCAAGTTTCTGAAGAAAGAAATTGAAGATTTCAGAAGATAGAGCTCCCATCTTCTTGGATTGACATGATTAATATAGTAAAAATGGCCATCTGCCAAAAGCAATCTACAGATTCAATGCAATCTCCATCAAAATTCCAACTTAGTTCTTCATAGAGTTAGAAAAAGTAATTTGCAAATTCATCTGGAATAACAAAAAACCCCAGAATATCAAAAACTATTCTCAACAATAAAAAACCTTTTGGGAGAGCCACCATCCCTGTCATCAAGCTATATACTATAGAGCAATTGTCATAAAAACTGCATGTTATTTGTGTAGTGACAGGCAGGAAGATCAGTGGAATACATCTGAAGACCCAGAAATCAACCCATACACCTTTGGTCACTTGATCTTTGACAAAGGAGCTAAAACCATTCAGTGGAAAAAAGACACATTTTCAACAAATAGTGGTGGTTCAATTGGAGGTTAGCATGCAGAATAATGCAAATTGATCCATCTTATCTCCTTGTATAAAGCTCAAGTCCAAGTGGATCAAGAACCTCCACATAAAACCATACACACTGAAACCAATAGAAAAGAAAGTGGCAAAGACACTCAAGCACATAGGCACAGGGGGAAAATTCCTGAACAGAACACCAATAGCTTAAGATCAAGAACTGACAAATGGGACCTCATAAATCTGAAAAGCTTCTGTAAGGCAAAGGAAACTATCAATAGTACAAAATGGTATCCAACAGATTGGAAAAAGATCTTTACCAACCTTATGTCTGATAGAGGGCTAATATCCAATATATACAAAAAAACTCAAGAAGTTAGACTCCAGAGAACCACATATCCTATTTAAAAATGGGGTACAGAGCTAAACAAAGAATTGTCAACTGAGGAATATCAAAAGGCTGAGAAGGATCTAAAGAAATGTTTAACGTCCGTAGTCATTAGGGAAATGCGAGTCTAAACAACCCTGGCATTCCACCTCACACCAGTCAGAATGGCTAAGATAATACTCAGGTGACAGCAGATGCTGGCAAAGATGTGGAAAAAGAGGAACTCTCCTCCATTGCTTGTGGGATTGCAAGCTAGAACAACCACTCTGGAAATCAGTCTGGCAGTGCCTCTGAAAACTGGGCATACCTGAGGACCCAGCTATACCACTCCTGGGCATATACCTAGAAGATGCTCCAGTATATGATAAGGACACATACTCCATTATGTTCATAGCAGCTTTATTTATAATGGCCAGAAACTGGAAAGAACCCAGATGTCTCTCAACAGAGGAACAGATTAAAAAAAAAAAGTGGTACATTTACACAGTGCAGTACTACTCAGTTATTAAAAACAATTAATTCACGAAATTCTTAGGCAAATGGATGGAACTAGAAAATATCATCCGGAGTGAGTTAACCCAATAACAAAAGAACACACATGGTATACACTCTCTGATAAGTGGATATTAGCCCAGAAGCTCAGAATACCCCAGATTCAATTCACAGACCACACGAAGCTCAAGAAGAAGGAAGACCAATGTGTGGATACTTTGGTCCTTCTTAAAAGGGGGGCGGACAAAATAACTATGGGAGGAGATACAGAGATAAAGTATGGAGCAGGGACTGAAGGAAAGGCCATCTTTGGACTGCCCCACCAGGGGATTCATCCCAAATATAGTTACCAAATCCAGACACTATTATATATGCTAAGAAGTGCTTGCTGACAGTAGCCTGGAATAGCTCTCTCCTAAGAGGCTCTGCCAGTGCATGACAAATATAGAGGGGGACACTCTCAGACAACCATTTAACTGAGCACAGAGTCCCCAATGGATGATCTAGAGAAAGGACCCAAGACGCTGAAGAGGTTTGCAGCTCCATAGTAGGAACATGAACCAACCAGTATACCTAGAGTTTCCAGAGACTAAACTACCAACCAAAGAGTACACATGGAGGGACCTATGGCTCCAACTGCATATGTAGCAGAGGATGGCCTTGTTAGACATCAATGAGAAGAGTGGCCCTTGGACCTGTGAAGACTCAATGCCCCAGTGCAGGGAAATGCTAGAACAGGAAAATGTATTTTGTCACAGGCGTCTCATATCCATAGGCTTTCAGGATAGTATTTGATAGATACTACTGTACTTTCTTGTAATATAGGCTTTGTGCTATATTTTGGCAAACTGTATGTTACTTTAGGTTTTCTGAGTATGTTTAAGGCAAGCCATGGCAGTCAGCTACAATAGTTTAGCTGACTTAAATATATTTTTGACATGATTTCAACTTAGTACATGACTTCACTAAACATTGAGGAGTGTCATAACTCTAATTGTTTCTTACCCCTGGGTCTGGGTCAAACAGTTTTGTTCCTTTGCATGTCTCATAACCTTTTCTTAACAAAGCAAAACAAAGCAAAACAAAATAAAACTTGGTATTTTGAATAATTTAATTTGGCAACTCTTAATCAGATTCTTTCATCTTCCAAGAGTTTGTTTTTTCTTTTACTGTTTGCTTTGTAACACTCCGAACTCATTTTGTCCCATCTGTATTCTGTTGTATGTGGTCACAGAAGTTTCTGCTTGCTTGGTTTAATTGCCAGCTAATGATTGAACCGAGTTTAAAAGCCTGGAATCAGTTAGACTCTCACAATGGACTGAATGTGTTAGTCTTTAATGCAGCTATGTCATTTTCTTTCTGCTTTGAACTTCGAAGTTGGCTGTAGGGCAGATCTTGTAGTCTTCCGCATGTCTTTCCTCTGTGCACTCAGAGCGATGGCTATGACAAATATTCACACACACCTCTTACATTGCCAGGGATGTCTAAAGCTTTTCGGAGACTTGGTGGATATTATATTCCTCAGTTTCTCTTTTTGATCTTTTTTTGCTAGCCTGTTGTTTGCTGTGATGTCAAATAATTGTTTCAACAGCATAAATAACAGCAATGAAGTATCACACACACACACACACACAAAACAAACCAAAAATAAAAATTAAAACTACTCACAATACACAGTTCTTACCTCAAAGGGGAGGTGAGTTTATTTATCTTTAAACTCATTCTGAGTGAGTATAGCCTGTGAACAAGGATTTAAGTTACTCTAAGTTCCATGGCCCAACACGGAATTAGTGTCACAAAGTTTTAACAGCAACAGAACCATGTGAATCATAAGTAAAACATACTTTAAAATACATTGGTGGTTGAATCAATACCATCAAGAGGGGAAATTGTATCAACTTGGGGAAACCTCAGCTACAAATCTCATATGTGATCTAATGATCTCTTAGCGAGGATGTTGGTGGAAGTTAGTGGTCTCTTTAGTTAACAGATCTTGAAATCTTTCATTCAATACTCTTGAGGATGTTAGGACAGACACTGAGGTGAGCAGTGTCTTTAATCCCTTTAAGGGGATTAAAGTCGTCCGAGAACCTTAGCCTGTATCTGCACCAAAATTTCTCTACAGTTAATGAAGTTCCCATTGGCCCTCAGCCTTTTATGTTCAGCCTCCTGGGAATTTTAGTTTTCAGATTCTACTGATTTTTTTTTCTCAAATACTATGTGCAGGGGGTAAGCTTATTATTGTGTAAACTCTGAGCCTGGTAAAATAACAACAGTTTTCAAGTGAGTCTTTTCACTTGCACAAGTTAAACCATGACAGTTTTCTGGAAATGAGATTTAGAAGGGGCCCGACACTGTTCCCTGTGATGGCTGACAGACTGCTGACTTCACAGTACTGTGGAATGCTGGTTTTCAGTTTCTGGTTTGTTTGCAAAGCTAGAGATGGGGAGATGGGAGTGGGCTGAAGGGAGTGACCAGGAGTCCTTGCTCTTCTTAAGGATTCTCAGGCAGCTTCCTTAAAGAGATATTCCTCCTAATCGCAGTAAAGCATTCTGCAGTTTCTAGAATTCTACAAAAAAACATGGCACTTAAGTTTCTACAAATTTCTGGCTGTTTTTGTAGAGAAGAGGGAGTTTAGAAAACCATACTACATTGATTTCATTCTTTCTTTTGATCATACCTAGAGGTAGTCTAATAGTATCAGTAATTAAGTAAACAGCAAAGTATTGTCTGTAGGAACTGACACCATGTGGCTATCAAACAACTAAGATTGACTTATTTCCTTAGGTACTGTGATACGTAAATCTTTTAATTGAGAATATGATAAACTAGCTTATTATGTTTTCATCCCCCCCCCACCCCGTGCACCCATGCACCTTTTTACCTCTGCATTCATGTACCCCTCCCCAACCAGCCAGTTAGCCAGCCAGTTCAGATATTTGGGCATCTGCCACATCCAGATTTAGTAACAACATTCAAGACATTGGTAGTTAAACTATCCAAAAGTAATAAGTTATGCTTTATCTTGAATAAGAAACAAAATAGCTTAAGATTTTTTTATCTTATAAATCTTAAAAAAAAATCTAATGTCACCTTGAGAATAAAGGTATTAGCAGTTAAAAATTTAATAGAGTATGTATAATTGAAACAGTAAATATTTTGAAATATCATTTCCTAGGAGGAAGATTAGAAAATGATCAAATATAGGCTCTTCAGTTTATGAGCTCAGAATGAAGCCAGTCTATGGATGAATAAAATATATTTTTAGGTATAAAAATCATACTAAATGTGAGATTCCAGGAAATGAGATTCTAGACTGAATACTTTTCTGAAGACTGTGCGATTTATGCTCATTGTATTACCGCACTTCCATGCTTTGTTTATCCAGCAAAGTAAGGAAAATAATAAATTATAAAATAATTCCTCCCAAACTCCAAAGAAGTAGCAATAGTACTAATAACAGTATTTGTTGTTAATTTTCAAATCAGAATACAAGAAAATGGTGCCACTATGATATTTTTATACATTTATGTCATAATAGTTTGTTCTCATTCACTTCTCTCTCCCATGGCTCATCCCCATTGCTCTGTCCCTATTTGTGGATCCTCTTATTTCCCTCAGGTAAGGTAGCACCCATCTTCTTTTAAAATAATAATAATAATAATTATTATTATTATATCTTTTTATACAGTCTAGTCATTATTTTCCTCCTGGTCCACCCTCCTGTTCTTCATCCCATTCCTCCTCTCCCTACTCTAAGATGATGTCTCCAACCCCCAACCCCCATCCCATAGGAACCTCCCTACTCCCATGCATCTTCTCTCACTGAGACCAGACCAGGAAGTCTTCTGCTGTGTATGTTTTTGACCTCATATCTGCTGGTGTACGCTGCCTGGTTGGTGCCTCAGTGTCTGAGAGATCTTGGGGGCCAGGTTATTTGAGACTGCTGGTCTTCCTATGGGATCACGCTTCTCCTCAGCTTCTTCCAGCTTTTCCCTAATTCAACCACAGGGGTCCCGGCTTCTGTCCATTGATTGGGTGATAGTATCTGCATCTGACTTTTTAACTTCTTGTTTTTACTTTTGGAGGGCAGCCATGCTAGGCTCCTGTCTATAAGCACACCATAGCATCAGTAATAGTGTCAGGCCTTAAAGCCTGTCCTTGAGATGGGTCCCGATTTTGACCAGCCACTGGACCTCCTTTTCCTTAGTGTTTTTCCATTTTTGTCCCTGAAGGACAGGAACAATTTTGGGTCAGAGTTTTTGGCTATCCCTCCACTTGATGGCCTGCCTGTCTTTCTACTGGAGATGGACTCTACAATTTCCTTCTCCCCACTGTTAGGTATTTCATCTAAGGTCCATCCTTTGAGTCCTGATTGTCTTTTAATGATTTGTTTATTTATTTTATGTATATGAGCATGCTTTCAATGATACACCAGAAGTGGACACTGGATCCCATTACAGATGGTTGTGACTGCCATGTGGGTGCTGGGAATTGCACTCAGGACCTCAGAACAAGGAGCAGTCATTGAACCATCTCTCCAGTCACACATCTTGTGTTTTCATGTCAAATGTATTCAATTGCTTCTCCTCTCCCTTTAAAACAATCTTTTCTTCCTATTACATGCTTCCTTTCTCAGATTATCAAACATATATATATATATATATATATGTATGTATATTCAAGCTCACAGATATAACACACATACAAATACAGACACACACACACACACAGTCTCTCTCTCTCTTCTCTCTCTCTTCCATGTAGAAGAGAAAATGTAGCTTATTTCACTTAGCATAGAGCTCTTCAGTTTAATCCATTTTCTAACACTCTTATTTTTCCTGACAACTGAAGATTTTCATCATGTATAAAACTACATTTTCCTACTCATCTATAGGCAGAACTCAAGGTGGGCCCCGTTTCTTAGATATTATGAACACTGCAGCAATAAGTATGGAAATGTATGTATTTCTATAGTATGGTAGCAGGGTACTTTGACTATGTACCCAGTAATGGTATAGCTGGGGCATGTTTTTTTTTTTGTTTTTGTTTTTTGTTTTTTTTTTTGAGGAACATCCACACAAAATTCTACAATGGCCAAACCAGTTAACATGACCACCAGTAACATATACAGAGTCTTCTTTCCCCTCATCCTTGCTATGATTAGCTGTCATTTGTTTTCTTGGTCATAGCCATTCTGACAGATGGAACGAAATCTCATAGCAGTTTTTATCCACATTTTGCTGATGGCTAAGGAAGAATGTGAAACACATTTTTGGCAGCTTACTGACCACTTGTATGTTCTCTTTGGAGAACTGTGTATTGAGTTCATTAGACCATTTACTGATTGGATAATTTAGGGTGATTTTATACTATATTTTGTAGTGTTCCAATGCTCAGTACATTTGTATTTATAATTACTATATCATCTTGATAGTTTACTTCTTCCCTTATTAATATGTAGTGGCATTCTTTACCTCTTTTGACCTAATTTGATTTTAATTTTACTTTACCACATATCACAAAAGCTATGTCCATTTGCTTTTAGCTTCTATTTCCTTGATAGATTGATAGATTGATTTCAATTTTTTGACTTTTTTTTTGTCTATTTTTTTTTTTTTTTTTTTTTTGCCAGTGAAGTCTGTTTCTTGAAGACTTCAAAAATCTGATCTGGATTTTGATTTTTCAGTCCAGTCAGTTGCTGCATCTGAAAAGATGCAGATGCTTAGTGAATTCAGGTTGTTTACAGTTGAAGTTACTATTGAGAGATATAGACAGACTTATTTTAGTTTGGAGGACTTTTTTCTGGTTGTTTGGGTTATTGTTTGATTTTTACTTTTGTCCCAATTTCTATCAAGAATCTACTGGTCTATTATGTTGTAAAAATGGCATATTCCTCTTAGCTCTCTCTTTTTTTTCTATTTATATTTATCATAAAATGTGTCCTTTCCTGTTCTGGAGTGATTGAAATATTGAAATGCCCTCCCAATCCCTCATACACATGTTCCTGAGAGTATCTTCTGTCATACTGTCTGGGTTGGAAGTCTTGAACTCCCTTAGTTTGTGCTTACCTTGAAATATGTTTATTTTCTGCCTATTTAAAAATATTTATTATTTTTATTATTTTTAAAGTAAGTGTGTGTGTGTGTGTGTGTGTGTGTGTGTGTGGTGTTCAGGTCCTTGAAGGAGCTAGAGCTGCTTAATGTGGGTGCTGGGAACCAAACTTTAGTCCTGTGAAAGAGCACTGTGTACATTTAACTGCTAAGCAAGCACTCCAGCACTTGCATATCAATTTTAAAAGATAGATTTTCTTAACATAGCAATCTGAGTTGGCTGGTGTTTGCTTGAAAGGCTTTCTATCCAGCTTCCTTAACTTCCCGGAGTTTAGGGTTGTTAAGATACTGATAAGAAACATTATATTACGTTTACATGTTTGTCTTTATAGCTACAAAGGTGCTTTTTACCTCATAGCTTTTATACTATTTATTTTCTTTGTATTTTTGCCATCTTGATTATAGTATACAATAAAGAGGTTCTTCTCTGGTCATCCTTTTGGATTCTAAATGCCTCTTTTGTTTGGATGCCCATTTCTTTCTCTAGTTTTGAAGACTTTTCTTGTATACTTTTGTGAGTAGATTTTCAATACATAAAGTTCAGGTAATTTTATGATCTGCTTCTTGTATGCAACATCCTTGATGCAGTATCCATGCTACTCTTCAATGTGTTTTTTTCTAGTTTTAGGAGCTATGAGACCAAAGTGAGCATAATGATGGCCCATCTTATGCCAAGAAAAAAAAAAGGAGACTAGGATAATTAAAATGGAAATTAATGTTTAAAATGTAGACACATTCACAACCCTTGTATCTAGTTTAACCAAATTGCTTTGTCCTTGCATATGTATTTATCTGTGTTCTTTGGGTTAAGGTAACTTGATTATTTCTTTTGAGTGTTATATTCTCCTTTATATAATACATGGTTTCATTTTAAATTACAAATATTTACAATCATGAACAATCTGAATATTCTGTGTGGATTACTGTACTGTATTGTAACATATCAGAATGTTATAGTCTACCTTTGAAAGATACTGTTTTAGTTTGAATAGGTTTGGCCCCCATAGACTCATATTTTGATTTCTCCATTGGTAGTGGCCCTATTAGGAGGTGTGGCCTTGTTGGAATAGGTGTGGCTTTGTTGCAGGAAGTGTGTCACTGTGGGCTTTGAAGTTTTATGCTCATACTCTGCCCAGTCTTCTTCAGCCTGCCTTTAGATCGAGCTATAGAACTCTCAGCTTTTTCTCTAGTACCATATCTGCCTGCGCCCTGCCATGCTTACCTCCATGATAATAATAGACTGGATCTCTGAAACTGTAAGGCAGCCCCAATTAAAAGTTTGCCTTTATAAGAATTGCCGTGGTTATGGTGTCCCTTGACAGCAAAAAAACCCAAACTAAAATAGATATGTAGCTTTTTATCCATGAATATGAATGATGTTTATTTATGAGTGTTTAGTGCTCATCCTCTTTTGTCTCTGTCTTTTTACTATCATTTCACTTTTGTTTAATGTATTGGGAAAACAATTCCCAAGGTTACTTGATTAGAAAATATTTTTGTTACAAAAATTATCTGATGTAAGCATGCACTTTCTTCAGTGTTAGATAGTAGACATAGAGATTGAACAATTTGGCTTAAGTAGCAGAAACATGCCAGATTGTGGCCTCATATTCTATATATCACATAAGGTAGAGAATCATAGTTTTCATTGCCTCTGTGTGAGAGTATATTTTGCTTTGTATTGGGTTACTGTTAGTCCAGCTCAGGGCCTTGTCTATGTTAGGGAATTATTTTACCACTGATTAATGTCCCCAGGCTTTTTATAGTTTTATTTTGAAATTAGGTATTGCTGTACAGCCCAAGTTTACCTTGTAATTACACTTTTCCTACCTGAACTTCCAGAGTAGCCAGGACTTCTGGCAGGGTGGGGGAAGTCTGGATTCATGTAGCATCAAGGAGTGACAGAGGCCTCATAGGAAATTTGAGAATAGAGAGATCAGCCTTATCTGGTGTGTACACAGAGAATTCAAGCCCATATTCTCTAACAAGTGGAGAACCATTGATTCGTTTCCAGCAATGTGTTCACCAGTTATTTCTAAGGAAACATGGTTCTCAAAGCTCTGTGGAAATAGATTTGGTCAGGCAAGACCTGTCTCTTACCAGAAAACTTTCCTAATTTGGAGAAATTAGCCACAGGGTTACATTTCAAAAACTTTCCATCCAGACTTCAAAATGAAAGCTATCCTGATGAGAATTTCAAGGTTAGTCTAGCTAGTATTATGTAAAGTAGGTTGGATTTCAGAAAATGAAATGCCCCATTTTTATAAGTCATTAATAAAATCAACCTTGTGACTGTTCTCTGAAAATCCTAGGCAATACCACAGTGTTATAGATTCTAGTTTATTTCAATGAACACTTTCTGGTTTTAGAGGTGCTCAAAGAAAAGAGAATCATTTGATTCATTCTTTTGCATCAGTAATAGGGTAATTTATATTTCATAGTATTTTTATTTCACTTTTAGGAATTATTCTTGGTAAATGTCTCAGGGTCTCTGTTGCTGCAATGAAACACCACGACCAAAAGGCATGTTGTGGAGGAAAGGGTTTATTTGATTTACACTTCAGTATCATTGTTTATCATTGAAAGAAGTCAGGACAGGAACTGAAACAGGGCAGAATACTGGAGACAGGAAATGATGCAGAAGTCATGGAAGAATGGTGCTTGTGGGCTTGCTCAGTCCACAGTTTTGGACGTCTTATCTGGTCTTAAGAATATGCTAGAATCATGAAGAAACATGCTCTAATGCCAGTGAAGGAATGGGCTTGTTAACATCGAGAGAGCAAACATGCAAAAGAACAAAATCTTCCTTCTTCTATATCAGCTTCTAGCAAAAGGTGTGGCCCAGATTAGAGGTGAGTTTTCCTGGTGCATATGATCTGAAGTTTTGTCTTCCCAACTCAAGATCTCAAGTGTTGTGTCTTCCTACCTCAAAGTTCTGGAATAGAAGGGAATCTTTCTTCTTCAAATCGAGCAATAATCCCTCCCTTACAAATGTGCCCTCCAAAAGAGGAACACTCCTCCACTGCTGGTGGGGTTGCAAATTGGTACAACCACTGTGGAAATCAGTCTGGCAGTTCCTCTGAAAACTGGGTACCTCATTTCCAGAAGATCCTGCTATACCACTCCTGGGCATATACCCAGAAGATTCCCCACCATGTAATAAGTATGCATGTTTCACTATGTTCATAGCAGCCCTATTTATAATTACCAGAAGCTGGAAAGAATCCAGGTATCCATCAACAGAAGAGTGGATGCAAAAAAATGTGGTGTATATATACACAATGGAGTACTATTCAGCCATTAGAAACAATGAATTCATGAAATTCTTAGGCAAACGGATGGAGCTGGAGAACGTCATACTAAGTGAGGTAACCCAGACTCAAAAGATGAATCATGGTATGCACTCACTAATAAGTGGATATTAACCTAGAAAACTGGAATACCAAAAACATAATCCATACATCAAATGAGGTACAAGAAGAACGGAGGAATGGCCCCTTGTTCTGGAAAGACTCAGTGAAGCAGTATAGGGCAAAACCAGAACAGTGAAGTGGGAAGGGTTGGGTGGGAAAACAGGGGGAGGGAAGGGGGCTGATGGGAGTTTCAGGGAGTGGGGGTCTAGAAAAGGGGAAATCATTTGAAATGTAAATAAAAAATATATCGAATAAAAAAATAAAATATTTAAAAAAAGAAAATAAAAGCGCTTCCTATAAAAAAAACAAAAAACCAAAAAAAAAAAAAAACAAAAAACAAAAAACCAAAAAGAAAAAAAAAAAAAAACAAATGTGCCCTCCATTTTTGTCTTTAGTTAGTTCCAGATATAGTCAAGTTTACAAGTAAGAATATTTATCACAAGTCCAATCCTTGTCAACTCAGCACACAATCATACCTCCTTACATCATGATTAATTTATATATAAAACAATAGCCATGTATTAATGTTTAAACATCACATAACTATCCCACATATAATCACAAATCCCATCCCACAAATAAATTACAAATTATAAATTTAGAATAGGTGGCAATGCCACTTGACAGACATTCTTTTAGTATCTCAAAGTTAATCATAATAGCCATTGATATTCTCAACATTGATTTTATATCCCCATGATAAAGAAATTGAGGAAAGATAACACAAATATCTGTATAAATGTATTCTTAACAAAATATGACATAAACACCCATATCAACTATAATCCTTATTTCTTTAACTGGCCTTGAGGCTTCAGCTGCTATTTATAACTATCTTCTACTGCCTATTCTGCTTTGCCCCCTCCATCAGGAAACACCTCAGTAGGTCTTGGTTCTTTGCCTGGAGGAGTCACCCATACCTTTATTTCTTAAGTGCCTGTGTCCTTTGCCATCCTGCCTCAATTCAGTATTTGTGGTTTTCCATTGACTTTATTAACAGTACACAGAAGCATCAAGAAATGCTCTAAAGGATCTCCTGCACTCCAGATATAATTTTTCTTACCTCCATTGTGGAGAAGCAATCTGGATCAGTCATTTCTCCTATTGCTGTTATTCCTTTCTCAGTCTGTTAGCTTAAAGCATTAGAAACCCAAAGTGGTCAGGGGAGATGTCTGAATTTCTGGTTCAATGGAAGTCTGCTGTCTCTCCTGGCAGGAGTGACCCCCCCTCTGGAACCAAAAGTTACAGGCCAGCAGAACTTAAGGTAGTGGGAACAGGAAGCAAACATTTCCGTTGTCACTAGGGAGAATAGTGAGTGGAACTATTCCCTTTTCTACTCCTTGATTCCTGGACCCATGGACTCTGACTATGGGAGAAACTATTCTATATATTGGAGGCTGATTAAAAGCATATACTGCCTTCTGGAGAACCCCAGCACAGCCCTCCAGGCTGCTGACACCTAATTGATGCCATCATTGTGTCTTCAAAACACCATTTCATATTTCTATCTGCACAGCTGTTTCAGAATAAAGAGGAGCAAGGTAAGACCAGTGGATTCCACATACATGAAGTGAGTTTCTTGGACAAAACCAATAATGTATAGAATGCTACAATGTTGGACAAGGGCATCTGTAAGTTCATTGATGATAGTTTTGGCAGAAGCATTGCATTCAGGAAAGGCAAATCCATTACTAGAATAAGTATTTACTGCTTTAAGGACAAAGTTGTACTTTCCATGGAGGAAGTGGTTAAATACAGTCAACCTACTAACAGGTCACTGGCTGGTTATCCTGGTCAATTCTGCTATATTTGCAGATTAGTGTTTGTCTCTGCCATTGGTAGATCTGGCACTCAGCAGGAGCTGTGGCCAAGTCAGGCTTGGTGAATGGAAGCCTATGTATTATCTATGTGTCTGCTACCATGGCCATTTTTCTCATGGGCCCATTGGGCAATGCCAGGAATAGCTGAGGAAAGAGGTTGACTCTCCATAGAATAATTCATTCTATATACTTTATTACTGAATTTCTCCTCTGCTGAAGTTGCCTTTTGATGAGCACTTACATGGGGCAGAAGAATGTTCACATCCTTTTCCCATTTAGAAAGACCTATTCACATACTTCTCCCCCAGATATCATTCTCACCAAGTATTCATTCATGTTCTTACTAAGTCCCTGACCCTCTAGTCAATCTATGGACTAAAGTCCATGAATCAGTGAACAGCTGCAGATCTGGCTGCTTCTCCTAACAAACAAAATGTGTGACCATCTATATTACTCAAAGTTCTGTCCACTGTGAAGATTTCCTTTTGCTGTTTTTTTTTTTTTAGGGTGGGCACAGAAATGGATTTCAATGTTGCATTTGTCCACTTAGGGTGGTACCTGCATAATATCAGAACCATCAGTAAACCAGATCCTAGTCTTCCCTTCTTAGTCAATAATAAGGAATTGTATGGAATAGTAAGGAATACTCCATGAGTCTATGGGTACATACTTGGGAGCAAACAACATTATAACAAGAGTAGAAACCTTAGGCATTTGGGCAACTTCTTCATGTAACTTGCTTGTGTGACAACCAAGAATAGCCATTAGAGTAATATTGTTATTGCCATTGAAATCAAGTTGGTACCCTGGTTAAGGAGTTTGGACTTGATTACAGAAGTTTCATGTTGTAATTTGAACCCAAGTCACTCCAATTGCAAAGTCTAACTGGTATTTCACCCTTCCTTTTTATAGAACTATCAATTTCATTTTTAATTTCCATATCCTTTTCATTGAACATTCTGTGCTTGAATGAAATGTTATACAAATAAAAATCTGGGTAGCTGTTCATTGGGAAATATGCATACATATACATAGCCTCCTGTTTCTTCACAATAAAGGTTAAATGGTAGTCAGAGGAGTTGTGCTTTCCGATGACTCCTGTCACCCTGTAGACAATTGGCAGCAGGAGAGCAGCAGCTGCCACACTCTTCAGATATCTCTCTATTTAAAGTTCAAAGAGGCACAGGATAACAATAAGGAAGAAAGACTCGTGGCCCAACTAAGCCACCGGACAATAGAAATAATGGCTGAGAAAGGTAAGCTGTAAGGTTTAGAGGTTTCTTGGCAAAAACAGCTTTCAGACTAGTCTATTTTATTTTTTAGCATTTTGACCCTGAAGAATGTAGAATCTCTGTTATAGAACTATTAGCTACTTATTCTGGTGTGGTTGCAAAAAAAAAACATTAAATACGCAGTTTTGGACCATGTCTCTAAGATGAATAATTTTGAAATGATCAGTGAAACATAATAATTTCATACATGCTTTCTTGTAAAAGTAAATTGTAAACTGTTATTTCTCAGTATTGAACTAGCTCTGAGATCTTGGGAGTTGTTGGCCTAGAAACAAGAACGGTTGATTGCTGTGTCAGGTCTGCAGGATGGCCGTGTGAGTTTGGAGAGGCTCTCTCACTACTCTGAGTCTATATTATGACTGCCAAATGAGAATATTGAGCATCATCATTTCTGATATGCTCTATCTGAATTACTTTTTCTAATTCTTAAACCTTATTTCATATTTATATGCTTATATAAAATAACTGATTCCAATATGACAAAATTGACAGACTGAATATATCTTTGCCTGAGAATCAGTTTTAAAATACATGCATGGAAATCTTAGCTTTCAATTCTGACAACAATCTTGTGAGACATACATATATTACTAGCCCCGTTTTCTAGCTAAGGAAATGGATATTGTGAGGGTTAGTATGTGTCCACAGTCACTAGGGAGTGGTGGCTCCAGGTCTTGGGCCTGGGCACTGTTGCTCCACAATGCAGTGTCCCTAAGAGTAATTCCAGTGGTAGCCAGTTTGGTAAGCTTGGAACTGGACAAACAGTAAAGCATTTTGTAAAAGCTCTTGCATTTAAAGAGAAGTTTTGTTGTTATTTGTGCCATTGATGCAAGCTATCTGGGAAGTACATTGGGTTTTATGTATTCCCATTTCCAAATGATGCTTTACTTGTGGTAGAAAGAAAAATATTCGTGTTAAAAAGATGACCAAAGCAGTTGTACTTGGTTAAAATGCACAGACTGTTACATTGTTTTAAAATGCATAACAAATAAAGGAATATTTACTTTTCAATCTCAATGACATGCAAATTTTATTAAAACATGTGTTATAAAATTTTATTAAAACACACATGCATTAAACATTTATACTTAATTGGAATGCTTATGCATTTTCAAGTTCTTTGAAATTGACAGAAGTACTGCATCACTTACATGAATAATTAAAAAGAATACTGTCATGCACTTTCACACTAATGGTATCTTAATTCACAAAAAAATTCTTTCTCCCAAATGAGACTAAAGTATGTCTCATAATGTTTGCTTTATCCTTAAAGCAACAGCGCATAGCAGGTAAGGAGGAGGAGGTTTTTCCCTTCAGTGGATTGTGCTTTATTCCAGGTCCCAATTCAGAGATGCAAGGGAAGCCTGTTTTGTCAGATAAGAGAGACTTCAACATTTTATGAAAAACATTGAATCTATTAAAAGTCATTTAAACTTCAGAAAGTTGGCTATTATGAAAGTATCTTCTAATTTTAGAAGTACCGCATCTCCCGGTGACTTTATTATAGCAATGACAACCCTTCACATTTGAAGTGATGGGAATTGTAATGGGATTGCACTTGCTAAGAACACCCATTCTCTTTCTTAGCTAATGGCATAGGAACTCATTGTGCTCTTCAATTAAGAGTATGTCTTAGTCTGTAACATGAAGTCATTAATTCTATAAGATGTCTTTTGGTGATGCTTTTCAATTTTTTTTTTGGTGGGGTATATGCATGCATGTTTACTGAGTGAACAAGACTGAGATACAGTGAGCATTATGGAAACCTATGATATAAATTTATAGGCTGGATACAAGCAGGAGACACAAGAAGAATTATGCAAGTGTCTTTCCTGTGTGTTGGATACAATAATTTGCCCATATAGCCAAGCTCAGTGCTGGTGGTAATAGTAATTAACTTAAAAAAAATATTTTTTTCTGGTGGTGATTATGTAAGTAATGATGTTTACTTTTTCCTGTGAAGTTCAAGATTAAAATCAGTTATTGAGATCAAGGATAATTTCCAAAACAATCTAATCTTTTATGTTATAAGTAATTCAGTTTAGTAGGAACTACCTCACAGTTATATTGGATTGCTGCTATGTAAACAGCTGCTAGGCCCACCACTGAACAAACTCATGAGTATTTTCTGTATACACTAAACACAGGCACAGTGGTTCAAGTTTACAAAGCTTTGTACACATTGTATCATTTGACTATGGAAGCAACCAGGACAGAGAAACTGTGACTTACATCACCCAGTTGGATGCTTCAAGTTCAAAATATTACAAGGTCATGGAACATAAAAGGGTGACCCTTGGTTTGAACCCAAATTTCTGTTTCAAATATCCAGGGTTTATAATTCAGTTGCAGACTGCCTTCTGAAGAAAAAAAGACGAAAACACTTATGTGTGATCCCAGCCATCGCATGCTGTCCCTTAGCTCCACCAGAGACCTTTCATTGTTTTGCTTTATGAAGTTCAATGTCAAAAAGCATCTAGTGACTCTGTTTCCATTGCTTCTAAGCAGAGTCCGCATCACCACGCCTCATGGTTCCCATTCTTCTCCTGGTTGGATGGATTGTAGGCTGCATCATAGTTATCTACATTGTCTTCTTCTAGAAAAGTAAGTGTTTTAATAATGAATGTTTGTTTATGGCTTAATTGTTCTTGAATTGATCTTTCACTGTTTTACTAATGAAATGTTTTGTCATTTAGGCAAGAAGACGTCAAACTGACACCATTTAGAAGAATAAAAAAAAAAAAAACCAGGAACATGACTGATTATTAAAGGTGTCTTGTATTAAATAGCTGTAGTATTTCCTATCCTTTTGAAACTCGAATTTTTTATATAAGAATACCTTAAGAATTTGCGCGAAATTACGGATAAGAAAATGAAAATCATATAAGCTAAAGAGATGGGTCGGCAGTTTAGAGCATAGTCTGCTCTTATAGAGACCCTAGGCTCAATTCCTAGTGCCCATGTGGCAGCTTGGCACAATGTCTGTAACTCTAGTTCCAAGGAATCCAACGAACTCTTCCAGCCTTCTTGGACACCAGGCAAGCAAGTGATGCAAAGACATATATGCAGACAGAAAACATGTAAAATAAAATAATAATAATAAACATTTAAGATGCCAGACAAGAAAAGGAAGAGTTTAACCAATGCACATGCAACTAAACATTTACCACATAGCCAGACAGTGGAAGCTAAATATTTTTGTGTGTCTTTTGTATTATGGTCTTTCATTTATAGGATAATATAAGCATTTTATAACCAAAAAAGAAAAATCAATTACTTCTCAAATTGAAGACAAACCAAAATAACCTAATAAGTGTTCTAGTGCTGTGAAGAGAGAGACACAATGACCAAGGCAACTCTTTTATTTTTCATTTTAGATTGCTTTTATTTTTCTTATTAATTAATTAATTCACTCTCATATATTCGATCTGGACAACAGGTTTCCCTCTCTACTTCCACCCCCTTCCTCCATCTCCTACTTCCTTCTTATCTACTCCTCTTCCAAAAATATCAGCCAAACAGAACATATTGAATTTCAGTAAGATAAGACACCTCTCCTCATATTAAGTCTAGACAAAGTAACCTAGTAGGTGGACAAGAGTCATAAAAGCAGGCAAAAGCATCAGAAGCAGCCTCCACTCCCTCGGCTAGGAGTTCCACAAAATCAGAAAGCTATACAACTATAACATATATACAGAGGACCTAGGTTAGACCCATGAAGGCTTCCTGATTGTCAGTTCAGTCTTAGTAAGCTCTTATAAGTTCAAAGACTTTGTTGCTTCTATGGGTTTTCTTGTGGTGTACTTAACATCTCTGCCTTCTAAAATCCTTCCTCCCCAGCTTCAAGAGGATTCCCTGAACTCTGTCTAATATTGACTTTGAATTTATGCCTCTGTTTCCATCAATTGCTAGATGAAACCTCTCTGAATACAATAGGGTTAGACATCACCATATGAGTGGATCAGAATGCATAATACCATCAGGCACCACTTCAATGACACTTATTTTTCAGTTGTGTTTGGTTCTATCGTAGATGTCTGGGTCATCTGGTTTCTGGTTTCTGATTCTCCAGGCAGTGTCAGGGATGGGCTCCCTCTTATGGCAAGGGTGTCAAGATGGACCAGTCATTGGTTAGCTATTCTCATATTGAAGGACAAATTGTAGGTCCAAGATTTTGTGCTAGGTTGGTGTCCCAAACCCTCCACTGAAAGTCTTGCCTGGTTACAGGAGATGTCCAGTTCAAGTTCTATTTACACCACTACTAAGAATCTTAGCTAGGGTCACTCTAATAGATTCTTGGAAGTTTCCATTACACTAGGTTTCTACTTTGCCTCCAAATTGCCCCTCACCCCCAATTCCAATGGTCTCTCCCAGTTCTCTTTCCATCCATCCTCTCTGAATCAGATACCTCTCATTTCTGTTCCCACCTGTCCGCTGTTCACTTACAATGTCTATTTCCCCTACCATGGGAGATCTATACATTTCCTTCTTGAGCTTTCTTTGTTATTTAGTCTATCTGGTCCTGTTGTTTGTACCATGGTTATCCTTTACATCCAAGGCAATTTTCATAAAAGAAAGCATTTAATTGGAGGCTGGATTATAGTTTAAGAAGTTTAGTCTATTCTCATCATGGTAGGGAGAATGACAACATGAAGCCAGGCATAGTGCTGGAAAAGTGCCTGAGAGTTTTACACTTGGAGCCACTGAGAGCAGGACAAGAAAGACACTGGGCTTGGCTTAGACTTTTGAAAGCCTCAAAGCCCACCTCCAGGAACACAGTTCCTCCAACAAAGCCACACCACTCCAAGGTGACCAAACATTCAAACATATGAGATTATGAAGGCTATTATTATTCAAATAACACAGTAATATAATCTAAAAAGGCAAATAAATCTTTCCAATGATTTAAAGCACAGTGTGTATATGTTTTTTACTATACATATCTTATGGGCTAGGTAACTTAAAACCACACCAATTGGGTGACATACAAACATCTTTAATCCAAGCATTTAGGAGGCAAAGGTAAGCAGATTTCTGTCAATTCTAAACCTGTCAAGCATAAACAGTGAGACCCAGTCTCAACAAAACATGACCAAACAGTCACCTACCAACCAACCAAACAAAAACTCAATCCAAAATAAAATCTGAGCAAAACAAATCAAAAAACAAATAATATTTATCTATATTGCTGGCTTAAAAGCCAGACCATCACTATAAATGTCAAATAAATGTACTTGGTCTTCTTAAAATTGTACGGATCCACTCTTTGTTTTTCTTCTCTAAAAAGTGAGTGACTACTGTAGCTCTGCTCTCTGAAAAAGATACTGGGGAGAATTCCCCCACATCATGGTGTCTGTGAATGGAGTGGCTACATTCAAAGGAGCCAGGTACTCCTGGCTTAGTTTGGGGTTGGGAATATAAAAAGTGACGTGTCTGAGGATGCCAGCATCCACAGATCAGTTTAGCAGCACTGGAAGTGTTCCAACAAAATGTGCACCACCTTGTTGGGTACAAGGAAAATGCACAAGGATACCCACCATGTATTTTTTGCCAAACATTAAGCAAACAATGTCCTGCTGCAACTATAAATATTCAAAAGGAAACTGAAAAGATTGGCACACGCTGAACATGAAGAACCATACAGAACACAGGAGCCTGCGTTTCCAGCAAGCAACTGATACTGAAGCTCTGATTATGGCAGCCAGGTCATGGGATCAGGCTGTGTGTGTATCCACATACAAATGAGTCTCTCTCTCTCTCTCTCTCTCTCTCTCTCTCTCTCTCTCTCTCTCTCTCTCTCTCTCTCTCTCTTACACACACACACCACCACCACCACCACCACCACCACCACCACCACCACCAGCAGCAGCAGCAGCAGCAGCAGCAGCAGCAGCAGCATTACTCAGCTATAGGAGGATCATACTTATGTCATTTGGAAGAAAATGGGTAGAACTGGAGATCATATAACTGACATAAGCCAGATTTAGAAAGACAAATGTCACATGTATTATCTCATGTACAGAATCTAAATATAGATTTAAGACTCAGATGCAGATATTTGCACCCAACCAATGGACAGAAGCTGGTGACCCCTGTAGCTGAATTATGGAAAAGCTGGAAGAAGCTGACCAGGAAGGCAACCCAATAGGAGGACCAGCAGTCTCAATTAACCTGTACCCTCTAGATCTCTCAGACACTGGACAACCAACCAGGCAGCATACACCAGCTGACATGAGGCCCCCAATACATATACAGCAGAGGACTGCCGGGTCTGGGTTTAGTCAGAGAGGATGCACCTAACCCTCAAGAGACTGGAGACCTCAGGGAGTTTAGAGGTCTGGTAGCATGGGAATAGGGGTTGGGGAAATCCTCGTGGAAACAGGGGGGCCAGGGAGGAGGTTTGCAATGTGCAACAGTCAGATGGTGGCCTGGGAGGGGAATAAAATCTGGAGTTCAAAATTAATTAATTAATTAAAAATACTCAGGACCAAAGAAATGGTTCAGCAGATAAATGCACTTACTTGCAAGCAGGATGACCTGTTTGATTCCTGGGACTCACCTGGTAGAAGGAAAGAACTGACTCTCTCAATAGTTTCTATGGCCTCCAAGTCATTTAAAAGCTTTCCTCTGCTGTTGTGCCCCACAATTCTGACTAGGCTTCTCACTATGTCTTCTCACAAGACTTTTGGGATCAAGAAATTCCTGGCCAAGAAACAAGAGCAAAATTGTCCTGTTTGCCAATGTATTTTGATGAAAACTGATAACAAAATCAGATACAACTCCTAGAGAAGACACTGGTCGAAAATGACTTCTTCATAATTTATGGTCTGTAGGTCTCACATACTGTGTCTAGACAGGCTTTAGACTGAACCATGGTCCTCAATCCTACCAGACAAAGCTCAGCCTTTTTAACCTGTGGAATCTTGGTCATGTTTAAACTGGGGGTCTGATTTGTTATTACGTGTTCCACATGTGCTAATTGATTTGTTTACATTAAAATACATAGAACCCTTCAAAAATAAAGAAAAGACATGAGAGTAGAAAAGGACAGTTTGGTAGAGAAAGCAGGAGCTGGAGAGAGGATGGGACCAGGGAAGGACTGGAAATGGATATGAGTGAGAGAGCTCAGATTACCACCCCCACCCAGATAAAGAATGGAAGAGAAAAAAGGAAGGGGGGTAATAAGAGATAATTCCAGAATACAAGGCTGTCAGGTGAGTGCTGGGGATGGAACAATTTTACAAACACATTTATATTTCTGTTACAGAGACATTAGGTAATTATTAGTAAATTTGTTCACTATAATAACAGCTGGCAACAGGAATGCCAATGGAGATTAATATGAACTACCTTCAGGAGTACCTGAATTTTTTGCCATAGAAGATTCACTGAAGAATAACATGGTGCTTGTAAGACAGGAAAAATGTTGACATGTGTTGAAGACACACAGTAAGTTCTTGAAGATTTTTTTACAATTTGGCCTAATCTTTTGTACTTTAAAATATTTTTGTGCTTGTTTCCTTTTTTCTCTCAGTACCACTATTATGAGCTACAGTTTATGCATATAATAAATTAGAGCAGAATAACATAAAGTTAAACCTAGTTGTTTATATTCCTGAACTCATCTCTGAAAGTTCTGGCTAGGCAATTGTATAACTGGACCAGAATTCTACATTTTTTTTAAACTGCCCCAAAGATGCATGAATAGGCTAATATTTGAAAACTTGGTTTAGAGAAATGGTCCTTAGACCTCAGGACTCCTCACTGTCCATGGTCCCAGGGAGACTTTAAAATAGAGAGGGTAGGATCATATTCTCAGAGTTTCTGTTGCAGAAGAGCTGGGTGGGGCTCTGAGAACTGAGTTTCTAAAAATGTTTAGCTAAGAGGAACCTATCGGCCTGGGTCAGAGCCACTGTTGAGAGCAAGGCCGGCTTTCTCATGGCTTCAAAACTCTCTAGCATTCAGTTACCTTTTCTGCAGACACTACTTTTACTTATCAAAACTTTAGAGACCACTTTTACTTGATAATTATTATTTTTCCAACTTGATTTAATACTTTAATATGTCATCCAAATAATATCCCACTGAAAGTCTTACTTAAAAAATTTATGCAGAAAATTCACACCAAATTAGACTCAACTATTTTCTTGAATGGCTTGACCTAAGGTTTGCAGGGGCTACCTCATCTGGACTTGTAAAAGTTGGTTGCTAACTGTTAAGTAAGAAAAGGGGAAATCATTTGAAATGTAAATAAAAAATATATCGAATAAAAAAGAAAAAATATAAAATTATGAAATGAGTTCAATGGAAAAAAAAAAGTAAGTTGCTATGTCATTGTGAGCTGAAGTGTTGTCACTGTGGTGCATATACATCAGGAGACAACTGCCTTGTACTGGGCCTTGTTTGTGCTGGTAGTGTACTAAACATTTACCAGCCTACCATGATTTGCACCAGCTTCACTTGTATATTGCATATTTAGGCATACATTGACTCTGTAGTTGCATTTGGCAAGATGGTCATTTTTGACTGTATTAATCCAGACAATCCATGAACATGGAAGATCTTTTCATCTTCTGAGATCTTCTTCAAATTCTTTCTTCAGAGGCTTGAAATTCTTGTCATACAGATCTTTTACTTATTTGGTTAGTGTCACCCAAGGCATTTTATATTGTTTGTGACTATTGTAAAGGGTGTTGTTGCCCTAATTTCTTTCTCAGCCTGTTGATCCTTTGAGTCGGGGAAGGCCACTAATTTGTTTGAGTTAATTTTACATCCAGCCATTTTGCTAAAGTTGTTTATCAGTTTAGGAGTTCTCTCGTGGAAATTTTGGGGTCACTTAAGTATACAATCATATCATCTGCAATATAATCTGTGATATTTTGACTTCTTCCTTTCCAATTAGTATCCATTTGACCTCCTTTTGTTGTCTAATTGCGCTGGCTATGACTTTTGAGTACCATATTGAAGAGGTGAGGAGAGAGGACAGCCTTGTCTAGTCCCTGATTTTAGTGGGATTGCTTCAAGTTTCTCAACATTTAGTTTGATGTTGGCTACTTGTTTGCTGTATATTGCTTTTACTATGCTTAGGTATGGGCCTTGAATTCCTGATCTTTCCAAGGCTTTTAACATGAAGTGATGTTGAATTTTTTCAAATGCTTTTTCAGAATCTAACAAAATGATCATGTGGTTTTTTTCTTTGAGTTTGTTTACGTAGTAGATTATGTTTATGGATTTTCAGGATCCCTGCATCCCTGGGATGAAGCCTACTTGATCATGGTGAATGATCATTTTGATGTGTTCTTGGATTCTGTGTTTGAGAATTTTGTTGAGTACTTTTGCATCAATAGCCATAAGGGAAATTGGTCTGAAGTTCTCTTTCTTCGTTGGGTCTCTGTGGTTTAGGTATAAGTGTATTGTGGCTTCATAGAACGAACTGTGTAGTGTTCCTTCTGTTTCAGTCTTGTGGAACAGGTTGAAGAGTATTGGCCTTAGGTCTTCTTTGAAGGTCTGATAGAATTCTTCACAAAACCCATCTGGTCCTTGGATTTTCTTGGCTTGGAGATTTTAATTACTGTTTCTATTTTTTTAGGGGTTATGAGGCTGTTTAGATGGTTTATCTGATCCTTATTTAACTTTGGTATCTGGTATCTGTCTATAAAATTGTCCATTTCATCCAGATTTTCTAGTTTTGTTGAGTATAGGCTTTTGAAGTGGGATCTGATCCATTTTTGAATTTCCTCAGTTTCTGTTGTTATATGTCCCTTTTCTGATTTTGTTAAGTTGGATACTGTCTCTGTGCCCTCTGGTTTGTCTTGCTAAGCATTTATCTATCTTGTTGATTTTCTCAAAGAACCAGCTCCTGATTTTGTTGATTTGTTGTATAGTTCTTTTTGTTTCTACTTGGTTGAGTTCAGCCCTGCATTTGTTTATTTCCTGATGTTTACTTCTCTTGTGTGTATGTGCTTCTTTTTTCTTCTAGAGCTTTCAAGTGTGCTAGTGTATACTTTCTACAGGTTTTTTTTTTTTTTTTTTTTTTTTTTTTTTTTTTTTTTGGAGGCACTCAGAACTATGAATTTTCCTCTTAGGACTGCTTTCAATGTGTCCCATAACTTTGGGTATGTTTTGTCTTCATTTTCATTAAGTTCTAAAAAGTTTTTAATTTCTTTCTTTATTTCTTCCTTGATCATGTTATCATTGAGTAGGGCATTGTTCAGCTTCCATGCATATGTGGGCTTTCTTTTTTTTATTCGATATATTTTAATTTACATTTCAAATGATTTCCCCTTTCTTGGCCCCCCACTCCCTGAAAGTCCCATAAGCCGTCTTCCCTCCCCATGTTCACCCATCCATCCCTTCCCACTTTCCTGTTCTGGTATTGCCCTATACTGCTACACTGAGCCTTTCCAGAACCAGGGGCCACTCCTCCGTTCTTCTTGGACATCATTTGATATGTGGATTATATCTTGGTTATTCCAAGTTTCTAGGCTAATATCTGCTTATCAGTGAGTGCATACCACGATTAATCTTCTGATATTGGATTATCTCACTTAGTTTGATGTTCTCCAGCTCCATCCATTTGCCTAAGAATTTCATGAATTCATTGTTTCTAATGGCTGAGTAGTATTCCATTGTGTAAATATACCACATTTTTTAAATTTATTGATATATTTATTTACAATTCAAATGATTTCCCCTTTTCTGGACCCCCACTCCCTGAAAGTCCCATCAGTCCCCTTCCCTCCCCCTGTTCCCCCCCCCCAACCCTTCCCACTTCGCTGTTCTGATTTTGTTCTATACTGTTTCACTGAGTCTTTCTAGAACAAGGGGCCACTCCTTCGTTCTTCTTGTACCTCATTTGATGTGTGGATTATGTTTTAGGTATTCCAGTTTTCTAGGTTAATATCCACTTATTACTGAGTGCATACCATGATTCATCTTTTGAATCTGGGTTACTTCACTTAGTATGATGTTCTCCAGCTCCATCCATTTACCTAAGAATTTCATGAATTCATTGTTTCTAATGGCTGAATAGTACTCCATTGTGTAGATATACCACATTTTTTGCATCCACTCTTCTGTTGAGGGACACCTGGGTTCTTTCCAACTTCTGGCAATTATAAATAGGGCTGTTATGAACATAGTAGAACATGTATCTTTATTACATGGTGGGGAATCTTTTGGGTATATGCCCAGGAGTGGTATAGCAGGATCTTCTGGAAGTGAGGTGCCCAGTTTTCAGAGGAACCGGCAGACTGATTTCCAGAGTGGTTATACCAATTTGCAACCCTACCAGCAGTGGAGGAGTGTTCCTCTTTCTCCACATCCTTGCCAACACCTGCTGTCTCCTGAATTTTTAATCTTAGCCATTCTGACTGGTGTAAGGTGAAATCTCAGGGTTGTTTTGATTTGCATTTCCCTAATGACTAATGAAGTTGAGCATTTTTTAAGATGTTTCTCCGCCATCCGAAATTCTTCAGGTAAGAATTCTTTGTTTAACTCTGTACTCCATTTTTTAATAGGGTTGTTTGGTTTTCTGGAGTCTAACTTCTTGAGTTCTTTATATATATTGGATATTAGCCCTCTATCTGATGTAGGATTGGTGAAGATGTTTTCCCAATTTGTTGGTTGCTGATTTGTCCTTTTGATGGTGTCCTTTGCCTTACAGAAACTTTGTAATTTTATGAGGTCCCATTTGTAAATTCTTGATCTTAGAGCATATGCTATTGGTGTTCTGTTCAGAAACTTTCTCCCTGTACCGATGTCCTCAAGGGTCTTCCCCAGTTTCTTTTCTATTAGCTTCAGAGTATCTGGCTTTATGTGGAGGTCCTTGATCCATTTGGATTTGAGCTTAGTACAGGGAGACAAGAATGGATCAATTCGCATTCTTCTGCATGCTGACCTCCAGTTGAACCAGCACCATTTGTTGAAAAGGCTATCTTTTTTCCATTGGATGTTTTCAGCCTCTTTGTTTAGGATCAAGTGGCCATAGGTGTGTGGGTTCATTTCTGGATCTTCAATCCTGTTCCATTGATCTGCCTGCCTGTCACTGTACCAATACCATGCAGTTTTTAACACTATTGCTCTGTAGTATTGCTTGAGGTCAGGGATACTGATTCCCCCAGACTTTCTTTTGTTGCTGAGAATAGTTTTAGCTATCCTGGGTTTTTTGTTATTCCACATGAATTTGATAATTGTTCTTTCTAACTCTGTGAAGAATTGAGTTGGGATTTTGATGGGTATTGCATTGAATCTGTATATTGCTTTTGGCAAAATGGCCATTTTAACTATATTGATCCTGCCGATCCATGAACATGGGAGGTTTTCCCATTTTTTGAGGTCTTCTCCCATTTCCTTCTTCAGGGTCTTGAAGTTCATGTCATACAGATCTTTCACATGTTTGGTAAGAGTCACCCCAAGATACTTTATACTGTTTGTGGCTATTGTGAAGGGGGTCATTTCCCTAATTTCTTTCTCAGCCTGCTTATCCTTTGAGTATAGGAAGGCCACTGATTTGCTTGAGTTGATTTTATAACCTGCCACTTTGCTGAAGTTGTTTATCAGCTGTAGGAGCTCTCTAGTGGAGTTCTTTGGGTCACTTAGGTAGACTATCATGTCATCTGCAAATAATGATAGTTTGACTTCTTCCTTTCCAATTTGTATCCATTTGACTTCCTTATGTTGTCTAATTGCCCGAGCTAGTACCTCAAGTACAATATTGTAAAGATAAGGAGAAAGGGGGCAGAGCTGTCTAGTCCCTGATTTTAGTGGGATTTCTTCAAGTTTCTCTCCATTTAGTTTGATGCTGGCTACCTGTTTGCTGTATATTGCTTTAATGATGTTTAGGTATGGGCCTTGAATTCCTGTTCTTTCCAAGACTTTAAGCATGAAAGGATGCTGAATTTTGTCAAATGCCTTTTCAGCATCCAATGAAATGACTATGTGTTTTTTTTTCTTTGAGTTTGTTTATGTAGTGGATTGCATTGATGGATTTCCGTATATTGAACCAACCCTGCATCCCTGGGATAAAGCCTACTTGATCATGGTGGATGATCGTTTTGATGTGTTCTTGGATTCGGTTGGCAAGAATTTTATTGAGTATTTTTGCATCGATGTTCATAAGGGAGATTGGTCTGAAGTTTTCTTTCTTTGTTGGATCTTTGTGTGGTTTTGGTATCAGCGTAATTGTGGCTTCGTAGAAGGAATTGGGTAGGGTTCCTTCTGTTTCTCTTTTGTGGAATAGTTTGAAGAGTATTGGTGTTAGGTCTTCTTTGAAGGTCTGATAGAATTCTGCACTGAAGCCATCTGGTCCTGTGCTTTTTTTTGGTTGGGAGACTTTCTATGACCCCTTCTATTTCTTTAGGGGTTATGGGACTATTTAGATGATCTATTTGGTCCTGATTTAATTTTGGTATTTGGTATCTGTCTAGGAAATTGTCCATTTCCTCCAGATTCTCCAGTTGTGTTGAGTATAGGCTTTTGTAGTAGGATCTGATGATTCTTTGGATTTCCTCAGTTTCTGTTGTAGTATCTCCCTTTTTATTTCTAATTTTGTTGATTTGGATACTTTCTCTGTGCCCTTTGGTCAGTCTGGCTAAGGGTTTATCTATTTTGTTGATTTTCTCAAAGAACCAGCTCCTGGACTAGTTGATTCTTTGTATGGTTCTCTTTGTTTCCACTTGATTGATTTCAGCCCTGAGTTTGATGATTTCCTGTCTTCTACTCCTCCTGGGTGAAATAGCTTCTTTTTGTTCCAGAGCTTTCAGGTGTGTCATTAAGCTGCTAGTATATGCTGTCTACATTTTCTTTTTGGAGGCACTCAGGGCTATGAGTTTTCCGCTTAGCACTGCTTTCATTGTGTCCCAAAGATTTGGGTATGTTGTGCCTTCATTTTCATTAATTTCTAAAAAGTCTCTGATTTCTTTCTTTATTTCTTCTTTGGCCAAGGTGTCATTGAGTAGAGTATTGTTCAGCCTCCATGTGTATGTGGGCTTTCTGTTATTTTTGTTGCTATTGAAAACCACTCTTACACCATAGTGATCTGATAGGAGGCATGGGATTAGTTCAATCTTTTTGTATTTGTTGAGGTCTTTCTTGTGACCAATTATATGGTCGATTTTGGAGAAGGTACCATGAGGTGCTGAGAAAAAGGTATATTCTTTTGCTTTAGGGTGAAATGTTCTATAAATATCAGTCAAGTCCAATTGGTCCAAAGCTTCAATTAGTTTTACTGTGGCCCTGTTTAGTTTCTGTTTTCCTGATAGGTCCATTGAGGAGATTAGAGTGTTGAAGTCCACCACAATTCTTGTGTTAGGTGCAATGTGTGCTTTGAGCTTTAGTAAAGTTTCTTTTACGAATGAGGGTGCCCTTGTATTTGGAGCATAGATGTTCAGAATTGAAAGTTCTTCTTGGTGGATTTTTCCTTTGACCAGCAAGAAGTGTCCCTCAGTGTCTCTTTTGATGATTTTAGGTTGAAAGTCGATTTTATCTGATATTAGAATGGCTACTCCGGCTCGTTTCCCGACATCATTGGCTTGTAAAATTGTCTTCCAGCCTTTTACTCTAAGGTAGTTTTTGTCTTTGACATTTAGGTGTGTTTCCTGTATGCAGCAAAATGTAGGGTCTTGTTTCCTTATCCAGTCTGTTAGTCTATGTCTTTTTATTGGGGAATTGAGTCCATTGATGTTAAGAGGTATTAAGGAATAGAGATTATTACTTCCTGTCATTTTTTATGTTATTTTTATATTTGAATGATTATCTTCATTTGGGTTTGATGAAGGAAGGTTACTATCTTACTTTATCCAGGGTGTAGTTTCCCTCCTTGTATTGGAGTTTTCCTCCTATTATTCTTTGTAGAGCTGGGTTTGTGGAAAGATATTGTGTAAATTTGGTTTTGTCATGGAATGTCTTGGTTTCTCCATCAATTGTGATTGAGAGTTTTGCTGGGTATAGTAGTCTTGGCTGACATTTGTGTTCTCTTAGAGTCTGCATGAGATCTGCCCAGGATCTTCTAGCTTTCCTGGTCTCTGGTGAGAAGTCTGGTGTGATTCTGATAGGTCTTCCTTTATATGTTACTTGGCCTTTTCCTCTTACTGCCTTTAATATTCGTTCTTTGTTTAGTGCATTTGGGGTTTTAATTATTATGTGGCGAGAGGTATTTCTGCTCAGTTTCAGTCTGTTTGGAGTTCTGTAGGCTTCTTGTACATTCATAGGTATCTCTCTCTTTAAGTTGGGAAAGTTTTCTTCCATAATTTTGTTAAAGATATTTTCTGGCCCTTTCAGTTGTAAATCTTCACTCCCATCTATACCTTAGGTTTGGTCTTCTCATTGTATCCTGGATTTCCTGGATGTTCTGGGATACAAGCTTTTTGCATTTTGCATTTTCTTTGACTGTTGAGTCAATGGTTTCTATGGTATCTTCGGCATCTGAAATTCTTTCTTCCATCTCTTGTATTCTGTTGTTTATATTTGCATCTATGGCCCCTGATTTCTTCTCAAGGTTTTCTATCTCCAAAGTTGTCTCCCTTTGTGATTTCTTAGTTGTTTCTACTTCTATTTTTAGATCCAGGATGGTTTTGCTCAGTTCCATCATTTGTTTGTTTGTGTTTTCCTTTAATTCTTTAAGAGATTTTTGTGTTTCCTCTTTCATGACTTCTGCCTCTTAACTCAAGTTCTCCTGCATTTCTTTAATTTATTTATTTTTATTTATTTATTTATTTATTTATTTATTTATTTATTTATTTATTGTGTTTCTTCTTTATTGGCTTCTATCTCTTGAGCCTTATTCTCCTGAGTTTCTTTAAGTGATTTTTCTGTTTCCATTATACGGGTTTCTAGCTTATTCATGTTCCCCTGTATTTCTTTAAGAGATTCATTTATGTCCTTTTTGTGTTCTTCTAGCAGCATCATGATCAGTGATTTTAAATCCAAATCTTGTTTCTCTGGTGTGTTGGCATAACCAGGACTTGTTGATGTTGTAGAGTTTGGTTCAGATGCTGCCATATTGCCTAGATTTCTGTTAGTAGCGTTCCTGCGTTTGTCCTTTGCCATCTTCTTCTCTGGAGTTAGTTGGTCTTGTCCCTGGCTGGTGTTTGGGCCTCCTGAGGGGCTCTGGGGCTATTACTGCAACACTATATGGCTGGGTTACTCCTGTAGTTGATTGCTGCTGTGCTGTCTTCCTCTTGGGTGCCCTTGCAGCTCTAGTGTTCTTTGCCCCAGATTGTGTCTGTGAACCAGATGGAGCCTGTTTGCACCTTCAGGGAGTGCTGATGGTATTTGCTGCCAGGACCTTTTATGCCTGCTGATCACTCTGCTGGGCAGCCGATCTCCCAACCGGGTTGGTGCACGCAAGGCTAGCCTGGCTGCTCAGGCCCTGGGTCCAGGTAAAAGCCTGGGAGCAAGGTCCGAGCAAAGTTCCCCTCGGGCTATGACTGTTAATTGGGTCTGTCAGGTGGCCAGGATGGTGGGCGTGTGCGCTCGTGCTCCCTGAAAGTGCTGGGAATGTCCGCTGGGCTAACAACCTCCTGGGCGAGTTGACACACAGATGGCCCACCAAGCCGCCCAGTTCTTGGGGTCAGTCCAGGGCCTGTTGGGGCCTAGACCCCCGCTTTGTTAGCCTCAGGCTATGCCTGTTAAGGCTTTGCCTGCTAGAGCTCTCTGGTGTCCTGCAGGCAAAATGGCGGTGCGCGCCCCGGTTTGGACAAAAAAACCTCCTGGCTGGGTTGGCACCCCTATGGCCCCCCGAACAGCCCAGGGCCTGGGTGCAGGCCAACGCCCATTGGGCTTAGACCCCCGCGATGTTGGCCTCGGGTTATGTTTGTGTACCTCAGTCTGTCTGATCTCTCTGGAGTCCGAAACCAAGATGGAGGCGAGTCTCTTGTGACTGGCGGGAGGCAGAGTTCTGATGTGGCTTCTGTGCGGTGAAAGGCACCGTAAATCCACAGGTGCTTGCAGCCTGGCTGGTCAGCGAAGGTCAGTGGTCATGGGCGCAGGGCCTAACTGGACCCTGTGTTGCATTGGTTCCACTGCTGATGGCCCTTCGGCTGGACCAACCACTGCTGCACTGCCGCCACTGCCGCCACAGCAGCCACTGCCGCTCCCCTACCACATTTTTTATATCTATTCCTCCGTTGAGGGACATCTGGGTTCTTTCCAGCTTCTGGCTATTATAAATAGGGCTGCTGTGAACATAGTGGAGCATGTGTCCTTATTACATGCTGGGGAATCCTCTGGGTATATGCCCAGGAGTGGTATAGCAGGATCCTCCAGAAGTGACGTGCCCAGTTTTCTGAGGAACCGCCAGACTGATTTCTAAAGTGATTGTACCAATTTGCAACCCCACCAGCAGTGGAGGAGTGTTCTTCTTTCTCCATATCCTTGCCAACACCTGCTGTCTACCGAGTTTTTAATCTTAGCCATTCTGACTGGTGTGAGTTGAAATTTCAGGGTTGTTTTGATTTGCATTTCCCTAATGACTGATGATGTTGAACATTTTTTTCCTCATCTTTTTTTTAATATTTTTATTTTCTATATTCTTTGTTTACATTCCAAATGATTTCCCCTTTCCCAGATATGTCCCATATGTCCCTCCCCATATGTCCCATAAACCTTCTTCTCTCCATCCCTTCTCCAATTACCTCCCTCCTTTTTCTCTGTCCTTATATTCCCTTCCAATGCTAGATCAATCATTTCTAGGATCAGGACCCTCTCCATACTTCTTCATGGGAGTCATTTGTTATGCAATTTGTGCCTTGGGTATTCAGGGCTTCTGGGCTAATTAATATCCACTTATCAGAGATTGCATTCCATGTGTACTCTTTTGTGTTTGGGTTACCTCACTTAGGATGATATTTTCCAGATCAAACCATTTGCCTAAAAATTTTGTGAATTCATTGTTTCTAATTGCCGAGTAGTATTCCATTGTGTAAATATACCACATTTTCTGTATCCATTCCTCCTTTGAGGGGCATCTGGGTTCTTTCCAGCTTCTGGCTATTATGAGGAGGCACACAGAGCATCCACGGTCAATAAGAAGCAAAAGATAATGCTAATAAATACTTAGCTGCTTTTCTCATTGTTCACCCCCTTTTTGTTCATTCTTGGGCCTCAGTCCATTGACTAGTACTATCCCATTACGGTGGGTATCCATCCTTACTTAACCACCTTTAGAAATAACCTCCAAGAAATGCTCAGAAAGCAGTCTTCTAGGTAATTCTAAATTCCATTAAATTGACAAAGAAGATTTATAATCACAAAATGATAGGATTTTTTGAGGAGATACTTTACAATCTTGTCTCTACCTCTCAAATTGCCATAGCATTCATTTTAATAAGCAAAAAAGAGACACAGACATGCATCAGAGTACATGTGCTCAAAGTAGCTGACTGCTTCATAGTTTACACCTAAACAAAGTAGGTATTTCCTGAATTCCCATTGATTGCATTTGGCATTGGGAAGAGCTTTGGGAGTCTCTCATCAGATGCTCCCCTGATGTGACCTCAGCACTGTTACTCACCTAGCACAACTTATTCTTAGCAGAATTGGAGCTCTGGTCCTGACGTCACCAAGAATTTTCATGTAGCAAGACATAGTGATATGTTTGGTGTGTGAATAAACACACAGACTTAAGTTTTTCCCTATGAAAGGAGTTATGTCTCATCTGGTATCTTTTAGCTAAAAATATTAGAGGCTTGTTTTGACTGTTACCTCTGATGTTGAACATTTTTTAAGATGCTTCTCAACCATCTGAAGTTCTTCAGGTGAAAATTCTTTGTTTAGCTCTGTACCCCACTTTTTAATAGGGTTATTTGGTTTTCTGGGGTCTAACTTCTTGCTTTCTTTTTTGTGTTTATTTGTTTTGATTATACAGGGATTTATTGTTGAGAAATTGCCATGAGTCTCAGAAATGATTTTGAACTTTGAACTTTATTATTATTATTATTATTTTTCTATATTCTTTGTTTACATTCCAAATGATTTTCCCTTTCCCAGTTCCTCGCTCCCCCTAAGTCCCATAAGCCCTCTTCTCTCCACCAGTTCTCCTATCAACCCCCTCCCACTCCTCTGTCCTGGCAATCCCCTACAAAGCTGCAACAAGCCTTTCCAGGACCTGGGCCTTCTCCTTCCTTCTTCTTGGGAGTGATTTGATATGTGATTTGTGTTTTCGGATATGTCGGCTTTCTGTTGTTTCTCTTGTTATTGAAGACCGGCCTTAGTCCTTGGTAATCTGATAGAATGCATGGGATTATTTCAATCTTCTTATATCTATTGAGGTCTCTTTTGTGACCAATTAATTATATGGTCAATTTTGGAGAAGGTTTCATGAGGTTATGAGAAGAAGGTATATTCTTTTCTTTTAGGATGAAATGTTCTATAGATATCTGTTAAATCCATTTGGTTCATAACTTCTGCTAGCTTCACTGTATCTCTGTTTAGTTTCTGTTTTCATGATTTGTCCATTTATGAGAGTGGGTTGTTGAAGTCTCCCACTAGTATTGTGTGAGGTACAATGTATACTTTGAGGTTTAGTAAAGTTTCTTTTATGAATGTGCTCTTCCATTTAGGGCATAGATGTTCAGAATTGAAAGTTCATCATGGTAGATTTTTTTTCCCTTGATGAGTATGATGTGTCCTTCCTAATCTTTTTAAATAACTTTTGGTTAAAACTCTATTTTATTGGATATTAGAATGGCTACTCCTGCTTGTTTCCTGGGACCATTTGCTTGGGAAATTGTTTTCCAGCCTTTTACTCTGAAGTAGTGTCTGTCTTTGTCACTGAGGTGGCTTTCCTGTTTGCAGCAAAATGTTGGTTCCTGTTTAAGTATCCCGTCTGTTGTCTGTCTTTTTATTGGAGACATGAGTCCATTGATGTTAAGAGATATTAAGGAAAAGTGTTGCTTCCTGTTGTTTTTGTTGTTAGAGGTGGAATTATGTGTGTGTGGCTATCTTCTTTTGGGTTTGTTGAAAGAAAATTACTTTTTTGTTTTTTCTAGTGTGCAGTTTCCCCCTTGTGTTGGAGTTTCTATCTGTTATCCATTGCAGGGCTGGATTTGTGGAAAGATGTTGTGAAAATTTGTTTTTGTTTCTCCATCTATGGTGATTGAGAGTTTTGCTGGGTATAGCAGCTTGGACTGGCATTTGTGTTCTCTTATAGTCTGTATGACATCTGCCCAGAGTCTTCTAGCTTTCATAGTCTCTGGTGAAAAGTCTGGTGTAATTCTGATAGGTCTGCCTTTATATGTTACTAGACTTTTTTCCCTTACTACTTTTAATATTCTCTTTATTTTATGCATTTGGTGTTATGATTATTATGTGAAGGGAGGCGTTTCTTTTCTGGTCCATTCTGTTTGGAGTTCTGTAGGCTTCTTGTACGCTAATGGGCATCTCTTTAGCTTAGGAAAGTTTTCTTTTATAATTTTGTTGAAGATATTTACTGTCCCTCTAAATTGATATTCTCTACTCTCTTCTCTACCTATTATCCTTATGTTTGGTCTTCTCATTGTATCCTGTATTTCCTGGATGTTTTGGATTAGGAGCTTTATTTAATTTGCATTTTCTTTGACCACTGTCTCAATGTTTTCTGTGGTATCTTCTGCACCTGAGATTCTCTCTTCTATCTCTTGTATTCTGATGGTGTGGCGTGTATCTATGACTCCTAATTTCTTTCCTAGGTTTTCTATCTCCAGTGTTGTCTCCCTTTCTGATTTCTTTTTTCTTCTTCTTCTTTTTTTAATATTTTTATTTTCTATATTCTTTGTTTACATTCCAAATGATTTCTCCTTTCCCGGATCCCCCCTCCCCATATGTCCCATAAACCTTCTTCTCTCCATCCATTCCCCTATTACCTCCCTCGTTTTCTTCTCTATCCTTATATTCCCCTCCAATGCTAGATCAATCCTTTCCAGTATCAGGACCTTCTCCATACTTCTTCATGGGAGTCATTTGTTATGCGATTTGTGCTTTGGGTATTCAGGGCTTCTGGGCTAATTAATATCCACTTATCAGAGACTGCATTCCATGTGTATTCTTTTGTGACTGGGTTACCTCACTTAGGATGATATTTTCCAGATCAAACCATTTGCCTAAAAATTTTGTGAATTCATTGTTTCTAATTGCAGAGTAGTATTCCATTGTGTAAATATACCACATTTTCTGTATCCATTCCTCCTTTGAGGGACATCTGGGTTCTGGCTATTATAAATAAGGCTGCTATGAACATAATGGAGCATTTGTCTTTATTGCATGCTGGGGAATCCTTTGGGTATATGCCCAGGAGAGGTATAGCAGGGTCCTCCGGAAGTGTCATGTCCAGTTTTCTGAGGAACCGCCAGACTGATTTCCAAAGTGGTTGTATCATCTTACAGCCCCACCAGCAGTGGAGGAGTGTTCCTCTTCCTCCACATCCTCGCCAACACCTGCTGTCTCCTGAGTTTTTGACCTTAGCCATTCTGACTGGTGTAAGGTGAAATCTCAGGGTTGTTTTGATTTGCATTTCCCTAATGACTAATGATGTTGAGCACTTTTTAAGGTGCCTCTCGGCCATCCGAATTTTTTCAGGTGAAAATTCTTTGTTTAGACCTGTACCCCATTTTTAATTGGGTTATTTGGTTCCCTGGGGTGCAACTTCTTGAGTTCTTTGTATATATTGGATATTAGCCCTCTATTGGATATAGGGTTGGTGAATATCCTTTCCCAATTTGATGGTTGCCATTTTGTCCTTTAAAGTGTCCTTTGCCTTACAGAAACTTTGTAATTTTATGAGGTCCCATTTGTCAATTCTTTTTTATTTATTTTATTTATTTATTTATTTACATTGCAAATGATTTCCCATTTTCTGGGTTCCCACTCCCCGCAAGTCCCATAAGCCCTCTTCCATCCCCCTATTCTTCCATCCACCCCTTCCCACTTCCCTGTTCTGGAATTCCCCTATACTCTTGCACTGAGTCTTTTCAGAACTAGGGGCCTCTCCATTCTTTTTGGACATCATTTAATTTGTGGATTATGTCCTGGGTATTCAAAGTTTCTAGGCTAATATCCACTTATCAGTGAGTGCATACCATGATTGATCTTTTGAGACTGGGTTACCTCAGTTAGTATGATGTTCTCCAGCTCCATCCATTTGTCTAAGAATTTCATGAATTCATTGTTTCTAATGGCTGAATAGTACTCCATTGTGTAAATATACCACATTTTTTGTATCCATTCCTCCATTCAAGGACACCTAGGTTCTTTCCAGCTTCTGGCTACTACAAATAGGGCTGCTATGAACATAGTTGAGCATGTGTCCTTATTGCATGCTGAAGAATCCTCTGGATAGATGCCCAGTAGTGCTATAACAGGGTCCTCAGGAAGTGACATGTCCAGTTTTCTGAGAAACCGCCAGACAGATTTCCAAAGTGGTTGCACCATCTTGCAATCCCACCAGCAGTGGAGGAGTGTTCCTCTTTCTCTGCATGCTCACCAATACCTGCTGTCTCCTGAGTTTTTAACCTTAGCCATTCTGACTGGTGTGAGGTGAAATCTCAGGGGTGTTTTGATTTGCATTTCCCTAATGATTAATGATGTTGAACATTTCTTAAGGTGTTTCTCAGCTCTCCGAAGTTCTTCATGTGAAAATTCTTTGTTTAGCTCTGTACCCCACTTTTTAATGGGGTTATTTGGTTCTCTGGGTTCTACTTTCTTGAGTTCTTTTTATATATTAGATATTAGCCCTCTGTCAGATTTAGGGTTGGTGAAGATCATTTCCCAGTCTGTTGATTGACATTTTGTCCTTTTGACGGTGTCCTTTGCCTTACAGAAACTTTGTAGTTTTATGAGGTCCCATTTGTCAATTCTTGATCTTAGAGCATAAGCTATTGGTGGTCTATTCAGGAACTTTTCCCCTGTGCCCATGTCCTCCAGGGTCTTCCCCAGTTTCTTTTCAATTAGTTTCAGTGTGTCCTTGATCCATCCATTTGGGGTTGAGCTTGGTTCAAGGAGATAAGAATGGATCGATATGCATTCTTCTGCATGCTGACCTCCAATTGGAACCAGCACCATTTGTTGAAAAGACTATCTTATTTCCACTGGATGTTTTTGGCTCCTTTGTCGAACATCAAGTGACCATAGGTGTGTGGGTTCATTTCTGGATCTTCAATTCTATTCCATTGGTCCACTTGTCTGTCACTGTGCCAATACCATGCAGTTTTTAATACAATTGCTCTGTAGTATTGCTTGAAGTCAGGGATACTGATTCCCCCAGAATTTCTTTTGTTGTTGAGAATAGTTTTAGCTCTCCTGGGTTTTTTGTTATTCCAGATGAATTTGAGAATTGCTTTTTCTAACTCTGTGAAGAACTGAATTGGGATTTTGATGGGGATTGCATTGAATCTGTAGATTGCTTTTGGCAAGATGGCCATTTTAACTATATTAATCCTGCTGATCCACGAGCATGGCAGAATTTTCCATTTTCTGAGGTCTTCTTCAATTTCCTTCTTCAGAGACCTGAAGTTCTTGTGGTATAGATCTTTCACGTGTTTGGTTAGAGTCACACCAAGATACTTTATATTGTTTGTGGCTATTGTGAAGGGTGTCATTTCCCTAACTTCTTTCTCAGCCTGCTTGTCCTTTGAGTATAGGAAGGCAACTGATTTGCTTGAGTTGATTTTATAACCATCCACTTTGCTGAAGTTGTTTATCAGCTGTAGGAGTTCTCTGGTGGAGGTTTTCAGGTCAATTAAGTAGACTATCATGTCATCTGCAAATAGTGATAATTTGACTTCTTCCATTCCAATTTCTATCCCCTTGACCTCCTTATGTTGTTTAATTGCTCTAGCTAGAACTTCAAGTACTATATTGAAAAGATATGGAGAGAGAGGACAGCCTTGTCTAGTCCTGATTTTAGTGAGATTGCTTCAAGTTTCTCTCCATTTATTTTGTTGTTGGTTACCGGTTTGCTGTATATTGCTTTAATGATGTTTAGGTATGGGCCTTGAATTCCTGTTCTTTCCAAGACTTTTAGCAGGAAAGGATGCTGAATTTTGTCAAATGCTTTTTCTGCATCTAATGAGATGATCATATGGTTTTTTTTCTTTGAGTTTGTTTATGTAGTGGATTGCATTGATGGATTTCCTTATATTGACCCATCCCTCCATCCCTGGGATGAAGCCTACTTGATCATGGTGGATGATTATTTTAATGTGTTCTTGGATTCGGTTGGCAAGAATTTTATTAAGTATATTTGCATCAATATTCATAAGAGAAATTGGCCTGAAGTTCTCTTTCTTTGTTAGATCTTTGTGTGGCTTTGGTATCAGTGTAATTGTAGCTTCATAGAATGAGTTGGGTAGAGTTCCTTCTGTTTTTATTTTGTGGAATAGTTTGAAGAGTATTGGTGTTAGGTCTTCTATGAAGGTCTGATAGAATTCTGCACTGAAGCCATCTGGTCTCGTGCTTTTTTTGGTTGGGAGACTTTCTATGACCCTTTTTATTTCTTCAGGTGTTATGGGACTGTTTAGTTGATGTATTTGATCCTGATTTAGTTTTGGTGTCAGATATCTGTCTAGGAAACTGTCCATTTCCTCCAGATTCTCCAGTTGTGTTGAATATAGGGCTTGTAGTAGGAACTAATGATTTTTTGAATTTCCTCAGTTTCTGTTGTTATATCTCCCTTTTCATTTCTAAGTTTGTTAACCTGTATACTGTCTCTGTGCCCTTTGGTTAGTCTGGCTAAGGGCTTATCTGTCTTGTTGATTTTCTCAAAGAACCAGCTCCTGGTTTTGTTGATTCTTTGTATGGTTCTCTTTGTTTCTACTTGATTGATTTCAGCCCTGAGTTTGATGATTTCCTGCTTTCTACTCCTCCTGGGTGAAATAGCTTCTTTTTGTTCCGGGGCTTTCAGGTGTGTCATTACTCTGTTAGTGTATTCTCTCTCCATTTTCTTTTTGGAGGCACTCAGGGCTATGAGTTTTCCTCTTAGCACTGCTTTCATTGTGTCACATAGATTTGGGTATGCTATGTCTTCATTTTCATTAAGTTCTAAAAAGTCTTTAATTTCTTTCTTTATTTCTTCCTTGACCATTGAGTAGAATATTGTTCAGTTTCCACGTGCATGTGGGTTTTCTGCTGTTTTTGTTGCTATTGAAGACAGCTTTTACTCCATAGTTATCTGATAGGAGGCATGGGATTAGTTCGATCTTCTTATATTTGTTGAGGTCTGTCTTGTGACCAATAATATGGTCCATTTTGGAGAGGGTACCATGAGGTGCTAAGAAAAAGGTATATTCTTTTGCTTTAGGATAGAATGTTCTATATATATCTGTTAAATCTAATTGTTCCAAAGCTTCAATTAGTTTCATTGTGTCCCTGTTCAGTTTCTGTTTTCCTGATCGGTCCATTGAGGAAAGTGCAGTGTTGAAGTCACCCACAATTATTGTGTTAGGCACAATGTGTGCTTTGAGCTTTAATAAAGTTTCTTTTATGAATGAGGGTGCCCTTGCATTTGGATCATAGATGTTCAAGATTGAGAGTTCTTCTTGATGTATTTTTCCTTTGATCAGCAAGAAGTGTCCCTCTGAGTCTCTTTTGATGACTTTGGGTTGAAAATCAATTTTATCTGATATTAGAATGGCTACTGCAGCTTGTTTCCTGAGACCATTTGCTTGTAAAATTGTCTTCTAGCCTTTTACTCTAAGGTAGTGTTTGTCTTTGACCCTGAAGTGTGCTTCCTGTATGCAGCAAAATGTAGGGTCCTGTTTACGTATCCAGTCAGTTAGTCTATGTCTTTTTATTGGGGCATTGAGTCCATTGATGTTAAGAGATATTAAGGAATAGTGATTGTTACTTCCTTTCATTTTTGATGTTATTTTTAAATTTTGATTGGTTAACTTCTTTTGGGTTTGATGAGAGAAGGTTACTATCTTGCTTTCTCCAGGGTGAAGTTTCCCTCCTTTTATTGGTGTTTTACTCTTATTATCCTTTGTAGGGCTGAGTTTGTGGATAGATATTGGGTAAACTTGGTTTTGTCATGTAATATCTTAGTTTCTCCATCTATGGTGATTGAGAGTTTTGCTGGGTATAGTAGTTTTGGCTGGCATTTGTGTTCTCTTAGAGTCTGCATGAGATCTGTCCAGGATCTTCTAGCTTTCATAGTCTCATGTGAAAAGTCTGCTGTGATTCTGATACGTCTTCCTTTATATGTTACTTGGCCTTTTTCTCTTACTGCCTTTAATATTCTTTCTTTGTTTAGTACATTTGGTGTTTTGATTATTATGTGACAGGAAGTATTTCTGTTCTGGTCCAGTCTGTTTGGAGTTCTGTAGGCTTCTTGTATATTCATGGGCATCTCTCTCTTTAGGTTAGGGAAGTTTTCTTCCATAATTTTATTGAAGATATTTGCTGGCCCTTTAAGTTGTAAATCTTCACTCTCATCTATGCCTTTAATCCTTAGGTTTGGTCTTCTCATTGTGTCCTGGATTTCCTGGATATTTTGGGATACAAGCTTTTTGCATTTTGCATTTTCTTTAACTGTTGAGTCCATGGTTTCTATGGTATCTTCAGCATCTGAGATTCTTTCTTCTATCTCTTGTATTCTGTTGTTGATATTTGCATCTATGTCCCCTGATTTCTTCCCAAGGTTTTCTATCTCCAAAGTTGTCTCCCTTTGAGTTTTCTTAGTTGTTTCTACTTCTGATTTTAGATCCTGGATGGTTTTGCTTAGCTCCTTCACTTGCTTGTTTGTTCTTTCCTGTAATTCTTTAAGAGATTTTTGTGTTTCCTCTTTCATGACCTCAGCCTGTTGACCAAAGTTCTCCTGTATTTCTTTAAGTGATTTTTCCATTTCCTCCTTATTGGCTTTTGTATTCTCCTAAATTTCTTTCAATGATTTTTGTGTTTCCCTTATAAGGGCTTCTAACTTTTGATCCATTTTCTCCTGAATTTCTTTAAGTATGTCCTTCATGTGTTCTTGTACCAGCATCATGACCAGTGATTTTAAATCCAAATCTTGTTTTACTGGTGTGATGGGATATCCAGGACATGCTGTTAAAGGAGAATTGGGTTCAGATGCTGCCATATTGCCTTGATTTCTGTTAGTGACGTTCCTGCGTTTGCCTTTTGCCATTTATTTCTCACTGGTGTTAGTTGGTCTTTTCAATGCTGGACTCACCAGTGCAAGCTGCCTCTTTCCAGGTGGCCTCTGGTGCACACCTGACCTTTTGCATTGCCTGGAGACTGGGTGCTGTGGCCCAGGCTCCCAGTCTGCTTCCGGGTGCACACCAGGTCTCCTGCACTTCCTAGAGACCAAGTGCTATGGCCCAGGCTGTTCAGATCCCGAAGCAGACACCTCTCTGATTTTTTTATTGATTCTATTTCTATTAGATCCTGAATGGTTTTGTTCAATTCCTTTATCTGTTTGATTGTGTTTTTCTATAATTATTTATGGGATTTTTGTCTTTAAGAGCTTCTACCTCTTTACCTGCTTTCTCCTGTATTTCTTTAAGTGAGTTATTTATGTCCTTCTTAAAGTCCTCTATCATCAACATCATGAGATATGATTTTAAATCAGAATCTTGCTTTTTCAGTATTATGGGATATCCAAGACTTGCTGTGGTGGGAGAACTGGGTTCTGATATTGCCAATTAATCTTGGTTTCTGTTGCTTATGTTCATGTGCCTCTTCCCATCTGATTCTCTCTACCTTTACTTGCCCTTGCTGTCTCTGACTGGATCTTGTCCCTCTTGAGAACCTGTTTGTGTCAGAACTCCTTGGAGTACAGTTCTCTCTGTGATCCTGTTATTCTGTGATCTTGTGATCCTGGCTGTGTCAGAGCTCCTGTGTGGCCTGCTGCCTCTGAGATCCTGAAATCCCTGTGTGAACAAGCTCCTGAGATCCTGTTGTATCAGAGGTCCTGGGAGTGAAGATTTCTTTGGGCATTTTAGGTGTGGGTTGGGAGCCAGTACCCTTGTCCTGCTCTGGGCACAGGGACCAGCTGGAAAGAACCCATGCCCCTGGCTGGTCAGGGGTTTTTGCTTCCCTGGTCCTGTGGTGGTCCCAGTTACACTGGGTATTAGGAAAGATATTGTGACCTCAACTGTGATCTTGAATGTGTCAGAGCTCCAGCGATCCTGGGTGTGTCTGATTTCCTGGGAGTTGAACTTCCTCTGTGATCCTGTGATCCTGGGCATGTCAGAGCACCTGTCATCCTGTGATTCTGGGAGTTTTAGAGCACCTTAGACTAGGGGTCCCTTTGGGTGTTGTAGAAATGGGTGCAGAGCCAGTGCCCTAAGAGTGCTCCTGGTACAGGTTCAGAAGGGAAGGAACACATGCGAGGGCTTCTGGATCCCTGGATCCCAGGGGGTCCCAGTTACTCTTGGTGTTGGGGCAGATGTTGTGCCCTCACTGTGAATCTGGGCATTTCAGAGCACCTGGGAGGGTAAATAATTCTTAAAAATAATACATTAAAATCAGTTACTATTTCTATTATTTCATATACTTAAGTATTTAAAATTTGCTCTCAGTAATCTCAAATACATAATATCCTGTTGCTGGCTATAGTCATTATGCTATAAATAGACCTTTTTAATTTATTTAAATGATAATAAATGTTGTAGATGATGTACTTATTCAGTCAGTTGATTAAAATCCGATATTGCCACTATAGAATTAATTATGATGTTTCTTTTAAAATATAGTACTAGAATCATTAGTAGACTCAACTATATAATTTCTAGGCATCACCTTCAATGTCCTACCACACTGATATATGCTTGTCTATGTTCATTGATGCTCTATTCATAATAACCAGGAGAGGGAGTTAACCTAGATGTCTATCAACTGATTAATGGATAATGAAAACATGGGACAAATAAACAAGGGAAATTTATTGATCTGGAAAGAAATGTGAAACTGTAACATTTGAAGGAAAAGGGATGGAACTGGAAAAAAATACCAAATGAGGTAACCAGATCCAGAAAGACAAACTGCATGTGTTTTCTGTCATATTTGTGTACTAACATTAAATCTTTAGAGGTGTGTTTTTAGGTTGGAGCACCTTCAGAAACCAGGAAAGTAGAAAAGGGCCATTGGCATGTCTTAAAGGAGATGGAGAGCAGAGCATATGTACTACCAAAATAAAGCAGGGCAATAGTAGAGGTGGAAAGTTTAATCAGGGAAGAGGTGGTATACGTAGAGGAGTTGAGGTAGGGGTAATGGATAGTTACCATAAACTAGTGGTATAAGAAAAAGCTTACTTGATATAAATATGAAAAGAGTAAGAAAAGAAGAGAGAGAGGGAGATAGGAAGGGAGAAAGAGAGGGAGGGAGGGAAAAAGGGAGAAGCAAAGAAAAGTAAAAGGAAACTGAGAGAGACACACAGAGAGAGGCAGAGACAGAGGAAGAAGATATTTTGTAGGGCTAGATAATTTTGCTCCTAAAAGTCATGTTATTAATAGTTCCAGTGCCACATGAGAGATAAATCCTTATTAGCTATCAGTCAGAGAGGCCCCACACAATCACAACAAAGCATAGGCAATTGGTTGCCCATCAGAACTAGTTGATAAAACCTTTTTGCTGAAGGTACCATATACCTTGGTTGAAAATTACAGAGCCATCAAGCTGCAACTAATATAGAGGCTTTCTCGCTGCTGGCTAGCTTTCATAGTGTTGAAAGGTGCTCAGTAGGGTGCTAAAAAAGTTTCAATAGTCTTACTTGACTGTGCACTCTACATTAGGTGTACCTACCTATCAGGCAACATGAGCTCTCTGGTATTTGCTTTTTTTTACTGTAAACATAGTCAGAAATCTATGACTTAAGGAGGCCTTAGGCCCTGGTGGGGAACTTACGACTGTTGTTTAAATAATTGTCAAGATGCAAAGCTACCTTCTAAATGTACATATGTTTATACCTACAGCAAATGTTAATTTCAACCTTAACAAGGGAAGCTTCTCTTTGCAAGGAATGCATGGTTTCTTTTTTTTTCTTCTTTTTTTATTTGATATATTTTTTATTTACATTTCAAATGATTTCCTCTTTTCTGGCTTCCCACTCCCCAAAAGTCCCATAAGTCCTTTTCCCTCCCCCTGTTCCACCCTCCACCCCTTCCCATTTCCCTGTTCTGGTATTGCCCTATACTGCTACACTGAGTCTTTCCATAACCAGGGGCCACTCCTCTGTCCTTTTTGGACATCATTTAATGTGTGGATTATGTTTTGGTATTCCAATTTTCTAGGCTAATATCCAATTATTAGTGAGTGTATTCCCTGATTGATCTTTTGAGACTGGGTTATCTCACTTAGTATGATGTCCTCTAGCTCCATCCATTTGTCTAAAATTTTCATGAATTCATTGTTTCTAATGGATGAATTAGTGTACACTCTTCATTGTGTATATATACCACATTTTTTGTATCCATTCCTCTGTCGAGGGATACCTGGGTTCTTTCCAGGTATAATTTCTGGCGATTATAAATAGGGCTGCTAGGAACATAGTGGAGCATGTATCCTTATTACAGGCTGGGGAATCCTCTGGGTATACAAATCAGTAGCCTTCCTATACTCAAGGGATAAGCAGACTGAGAAAGAAATTAGGGAAATGACACCCTTCACAACAGCCACAAACAATATTAAGTACCTTGGTGTGACTCTTACCAAACAAGTGAAAGACCTGTATGACAAGAACTTCAAGTCTCTGAAGAAGGAAATCTAAGAAGACCTCAGAAAATGGAAAAATCTCCCATGTTCATGGATTGGCAGGAATAATATAGTTAAAATAACCATTTTGCCAAAAGCAAAATTCAATTCAGATTCAATGCAATACCCATCAAAATCCCAACTCAGTTCTTCATAGAGTTAGAAAGAGCAATTCTCAAATTCATCTGGAGTAAAAGTGGTCTTCAATAGCAACAAAAACAACAGAAAACCCACATACACGTGGAAATTGAACAATATTCTACTCAATGATGCCTTGGTCAAGGAAGAAATAAAGAAAGAAATTAAAGACTTTTTAGAACACAATGAAAATGAAGACACAACATACCCAAATCTATAGGACACAATGAAAGCAGTGCTAAGAGGAAAACTCATAGCCCTGAGTGCCTCCAAAAAGAAAATGGAGAGAGAGCATACATTACCAGCTTAATGACACACCTGAAAGCCCTAGAACAAAAAGAAGCTATTTCACCCAGGAGGAGTAGAAGGCAGGAAATCATCAAACTCAGGGCTGAAATCAATCAAGTAGAAACAAAGAGAACCATACAAAGCATCAACAAAACCAGGAGCTGGTTCTTTGAGAAAATCAACAAGATAGATAAACCCTTAACCAGACTGACCAAAGGGCACAGAGAAAGTATCCAAATTAACAAACTTAGAAATGAAAAGGGAGATATAACAACAGAAACTGAGGAAATCCAAAAAATCATCAGATCCTACTACAAGACCCTGTACTCAACACAACTGGAGAATCTGGAGGAAATGGACAATTTCCTTGACAGATACCAAATACCAAAATTAAATCAGGACCAAATAGACCATCTAAACAGTCCCATAATGCGTAAAGAAATAGAAGGAGTCAAAGAAAGCCTTCCAAACAAAAAAAGCACAGGACCAGATGGTTTCAGGGCAGAATTCTATCAGACCTTCAAAGAAGACCTAACACCAATACTCTTCAAACTATTCCACAAAAGAGAAACAGAAGGAACCCTACCCAATTCCTTCTACGAAGCCACAATTACGCTGATACCAAAACCACACAAAGATCCAACAAAGAAAGAGAACTTCAGACCAATTTCCCTTATGAACATCGATGCAAAAATACTCAATAAAATTCTTGCCAACCGAATCCAAGAACACATCAAAACGATCATCCACCATGATCAAGTAGGCTTAATCCCGGGAATGCAGGGTTGGTTCAATATACGGAAATCCATCAATGCAATCCACTACATAATCAAACTCAAAGAAAAAAACCACATGGTCATTTCATTGGATGCTGAAAAAGCATTTGACAAAATTCAGCATCCTTTCATGCTTAAAGTCTTGGAGAGAACAGGAATTCAAGGTCCATACCTAAACATCGTTAAAGCAATATACAGCAAACTGGTAGCCAGCATCAAACTAAATGGAGAGAAACTTGAAGCAATTCCACTGAAATCAGGGACTAGACAGCTCTGCCCCCTTTCTCCTTATCTTTTCAATATTGTACTTGAGGTACTAGCTCGGGCAATTCGACAACATAAGGAGGTCAAAGGGATACAAATTGGAAAGGAAGAAGTCAAACTATCATTATTTGCAAACGACATGATAGTCTACCTAAGTGATCCAACAAACTCCACCAGAGAGCTCCTACAGCTGATAAACAACTTCAGCAAAGTGGCAGGTTATAAAATCAACTCAAGCAAATCAGTGGCCTTCCTATACTCAAAGGATAAGCAGGCTGAGAAAGAAATTAGGGAAATGACCCCCTTCACAATAGCCACAAACAGTATAAAGTATCTTGGGGTGACTCTTACCAAACATGTGAAAGATTTGTATGACAAGAACTTCAAGACGCTGAAGAAGGAAATGGAAGAAGACCTCAAAAAATGGAAAAACCTCCCATGCTCATGGATCGGTAGAAACAATATAGTTAAAATGGCCATTTTGCCAAAAGCAATATAAAGATTCAATGCAATACCCATCAAAATCCCAACTCAATTCTTCACAGAGTTAGAAAGAGCAATTATCAAATTCATCTGGAATAACAAAAAACCCAGGATAGCTAAAACTATTCTCAGCAACAAAAGAAAGTCTGGGGGAATCAGTATCCCTGACCTCAAGCAATACTACAGAGCAATAGTGTTTAAAACTGCATGGTATTGCTATAGTGACAGGCAGGAGGATCAATGGAACAGGATTGAAGATCCAGAAATGAACCCACACACCTATGGCCACTTGATCATAAACAAAGAGGCTGAAAACATCCAATGCAAAAAAGATAGCCTTTTCAACAAATGGTGCTGGTTCAACTGGAGGTCAGCATGCAGAAGAATGTGAATTGATCCATCCTTGTCTCCTTGTACTAAGCTCAAATCCAAATGGGTCAAGGACCTCCACATAAAGCCAGACACTCTGAAGCTAATAGAAAAGAAACTGGGGAAGACCCTTGAGGACATCGGTACAAGGAGAAAGTTTCTGAACAGAACACCAATAGCGTATGCTCTAAGATCAAGAATTGACAAATGGGACCTCATAAAATTACAAAGTTTCTGTAAGGCAAAGGACACCATCAAAAGGACAAATCGGCAACCAAAAAATTGGGAAAAGATCTTCACCAATCCTACATCAGATAGAGGGCTAATATCCACTATATATAAAGAACTCAAGAAGTTAGACTCCAGAAAACCAAACAACCCTATTAAAAAATGGGGTACAGAGTCAAACAAAGAATTCTCACCTGAAGAACTTCGGATGGTGGAGAAGCATCTTAAAAAATGCTCAACTTCATTAGTCATTAGGGAAATGCAAATCAAAACAACCCTGAGATTTTATCTTACACCAGTCAGAATGGCTAAGATTAAAAACTCAGGAGACAGCAGGTGTTGGAGAGGGTGTGGAGAAAGAGGAACACTCCTCCACTGCTGGTGGGGTTGCAAATTGGTACAAGCACTCTGGAAATCAGTCTGGCAGTTCCTCCGAAAACTGGGTACCTCACTTCCAGAAGATCCTGCTATACCACTCCTGGGCATATACCCAGAGGATTCCCCACCATGTAATAAGGATACATGCTCTACTATGCTCATAGCAGCCCTATTTATAATTGCCAGATGCTGGAAAGAACCCAGGTATCCCTCAACAGAAGAGTGGATGCAAAAAATGTGGTATATCTACACAATGGAGTACTATTCAGCCATTAGAAACAATGAATTCATGAAATTCTTAGGCAAATGGATGGAGCTAGAGAACATCATACTAAGTGAGGTAACCCAGACTCAAAAGGTGAATCATGGTATGCACTCACTAATAAGTGAATATTAACCTAGAAAACTGGAATACCCAAAACATAATCCACACATCAAATGATGTACAAGAAGAAAGGAGGAGTGGCCCCTTGTTCTGGAAAGACTCAGTGAAGCAGTATTCATCAAAACCAGAATGGGGAAGTGGGAAGGGGTGGGTGGGAGGACAGGGGGAGAGAAGGGGGCTTATGGTACTTTCCGGGAGTGGGGGGGCTAGGAAAGGGGAAATCATTTGAAATGTAAATAAAAAATTATATCGAATAATAAAAAAAAAGAAGAAGAACTTCTGGGGGAATCAGTATCCCTGACCTCAAGCAATACTACAGAGCAATAGTGTTAAAAACTGCATGGTATTGGTACAGTGACAGGCAGGTGGATTAAAGGAATAGGATCGAAGATCCAGAAATGAACCTACACACCTATGGCCACTTAATCCTCGACAAAGGAGCTGAAAACATCCAGTGGAAAAAAGATAGCCTTTTCAACAAATGGTGCTGGTTCAACTGGAGGTCAGCATGCAGAAGAATGTGAATTGATCCATCCTTATCTCCTTGTACTAAGTTCAATTCAAAATGGATCAAGGACCTCCACATAAAGCCAGACACTCTGAAACTAATAGAAAAGAAACTGGGGAAGACCCTTGAGGACATCGGTACAGGGGTGTATTAGTTTGGGTTCTCTTGAGTCACAGAACGTATGGATAGTCTTTATATAGTTAGGGGATTTGTCAATGACTTACAGTCTAGTCCAACTCCCCAACAATGATCAGCAGCAGCTGTGGATGGAAGTCCAAGGATCTAGCAGTTTCTCAGTCCCACGACGCAAGCAGGCAGGGAAGAGTGAGAAAGAATCTTCCTTCTTCCAATGTCCTTATATATCTCCAGCAGAGGGTATAGCCCAGATTAAAGGCTGTAGGTCTCCAGCAGAGGGTGTGGCCCATGGTGTGTGCATCCATGCCTTTAATCCCAAATGATCTTGAACTCAGAGATCTCCTTCTCTTAGCCACTATGCTTCAAGGTCTCTATGCCAAGATGCAGGTCAGAAACGTTTATCTCTGAGCCTCCAAATTAGGATCTTAGGTGAGCCTTCCAATTCTAGACTGTAGTTCATTCAATATATAGTCAAGTTGACAACCAGGAATAGCCACTACAAGGGGGAAAGTTCCTGAACAGAACACAAATAGCTTATGCTCTAAAATCAAGAATAGACAAATGGGACCTCATAAAATTACAAAGTTTCTGTAAGGCAAAGGAATGCATGGTTTCTTAAGGTGAGGAGAACAAGTGATGATTGACTAATTATCTTTAAACAAATATCACCTCCTCAAAGGGTCAAGCAGCATCATAGAATAGACAGTGGGAAGAATGTGAAACTGGAATGCAGAAAAATTGGCCATGAAGTACTTTCTACTGAGCATGACATAGCTAATCAATCATGATTTCATAGGAGCTATAGCTGCTGCTCTTGGCCTACAAAAGAAAGGACCTGTCTGCCAGCAATTAGGAATCAGGGATGGGTTCTCCAGACTCAAGCCTTCATGCTGAATTATTGTTTATACATGGATTCTGAGATAGGAGCAGTCATTGTCTTTAGTCTCACAGACTCCAGCGGACAGTACAAAACTCAGGATCACACAGATGGTCCTAGTTAATCTCTGAAAGGTACAAGACAAAGAAAAAGATGTTAATGGGAGAAAGATACTTACAAGGAAGAGGGAACTTGGGAAGGGTTGGGGATTCTGAGAAGGCAGCAGATAACATTAACTGGCACATCTATTTCCATGGGAATCAGCAAAAGTCATAAAGTCGGCAGAGCTGTCTGACACAGTTCCAGCAAAGCTGAGCCTAATGCTGAGACCACTGTCCTTCTGTCTTTCACTTTTGGGTTTTGGTCTCTGCATGCTACCTTCTTGGGGACTTTCTGCATTTTGATTCATTTCTTGTCTTTTCCAGAGGAAATTATGCCTGATTCTTTTAAGGAATGTTCTAAACTTACTTTCCCTGATATATCTTTATCTGGCTCTATTTGGAAGTCTTCATTATGCCCTGGAGATCATGATAAGGACTAAAAAACTAGGAATTTATTTATAAGGAATCTTCTTGGAGTAACTGATTCTAAGCAAACTCAAACAATGCAATTGCAACAGGGCAAACATAGAGGCAACTGACAACTCTGACTGGCCAGGAGAATTGGTAACAGATTCAAGGCCTCTTTTTACAATACACTTAGTTCTCTGAAAATATAGTTTAAAGATAGGGGATTATACAGGGTATACCCTGAAGCAATAGAACTCGGTAAATAAAATATATTGACTAAAATATCTGTTTCCTACTTAATAGTGTAGATGATTAGTATTTACTATTCATAAAAAGACTGATTCAGATATTTTCTGGTTGTCTGAAGTAATGCTGCCAGCCTAAAAGCAGTCTGTCACCTAATAAATGTATTTGCTTTGTTACAGACATTCTTTAGAGTCTTTGAATTGTAGTTATAGGGCTAATAATAAAAATAAAATCTGTACTATTTATACTTTCTAATTATGACTGAACTTGTAATCCTGGACATGTGATGAAAAATCAAACACATGTCCAGAGACAAAATGATATATCTTATACTTCTTAGGTAATCATTAATGTGCCTTTGTTTTTTGAAGACTGTATAACTAAAGAAGCAACCTGATTGCTAGTCAACCAGAGCTGCAAGATTCCACTACACCTGACCCCTCCTTTACTGACTCCTCCTCTAGGTCCACCCTGTCAAAGGCTGGGGCTGGCCCCCAGCAAGTAATCACAAAGCACTATTTAAATGTAAGGAACTGTTAGAAGACAGTTGTGATAGGGGGATATGAAGAATTAATACAATCATAAATATACTTTATTCATATGTGAAATTACAAAAGAGTAGATAGGATTAATAAAAAAACAAACTAGCCTGATAGCTTTCTTGGTAAAGACAACTCTAAAATGAGAGGAAAAGGAGAAATTTGAATCAGATTCCTTGATTTTTACATGGGAATCTTTGAAGTCATTTGATTTTTCACTATTTATTGTGTGGTTATTGTGAGGACTGTAGTGTTATGTTTAACCTGCCAACTTTGAATCACCAGAATCATTTATTAAAATACAACTGGCAAGATCTTTTCTTAGAGCTTTCAGAAGAAGACTTTTTAAACAATCAAGTTCTCAGGTGGTTGGTGGTTTTTATTATCATTATCACAGAAGTATGTGGCGTGTAATCGTATGTTGTGAGTGTTTGTCTCTCTGTGTGTGAGAGTATAGGTGTATGAGTGTGTGTATGAGTGTGTGTCTGTGTATGTGTATATGTGTGTGTATGTATGTGTATATTTGTAGGCATCACTTCCTTTTAAATATAGACACTGATTCATATTTGTTTATATCATGTTGCAACTATTTATCACTATAATGTATTAATAATTTATTGTGACATGCAATATTGCATTGCATTTTCGCATTGTATGAGGTATAATGATGCTACCAAATATTGTTTTTGTCACTGATTCTTTGGGTTAACCCATTTTTTATTTTCTTGACTCAAAATGTAATTTGAAATAAGCAAGTAAGGGCTTAAATACCAGATTAATTTATTCTCTCCTGACAACATTCTTAGATATGCAATGTTGGTGTTCTAAGTTTAATTACCAAAAATTGTCACTGGAGCTATGTAAGTTTGATTAGAATTCTCAAAGAAGCATTTGCTGGTTTTCAAATGATAGGTTCAGATAATGATTACATGTAGGTCTCATTGCACACAAGATCTTCTGGTTTTGATTTTTTTTTTTTAACAACTTTACCTTACATTCTCAGAATGCAGATACTAACAGTTGAAAAAAATGATTATAATGAGTTAGCCACTTTTTAACTTTTAAAATCATATTCATGTCCTTACATCACTAAAGCACTTCCACTCTCTATTTCTCCACACTCCTCCCAAATATATATTGGGTACCAGAGCTGCGAATGATTGCTTTCCTTATTTCCGACTTATACAAAATAGAAAAGCTACTTGAAAACTTTCCCTTCCTCTCCGTGCCTGGGGAAAGAGATAAATTCCAATGAATTTTGAAGTGTTTAGTGAAATTCTTCATGAACTGCCAAGCTTCACAGAGCTGAAAACCTTACTCCAGAGGACAGAATCCTGGAAGAGAGATCTCTGCTCATAACACAAAGGGCACCATCCAGTGATATCTGCCTATAAATGATGATATAAAGCAATTTAAAAATTTCTCATTTCTAAAGGTTATTGTGTTCTATTTATGTACTCCACAGCCTTATTTTGATATGGTGCACTTCCTCGAGCGCTCACTTCTCTCATATTTTTTCCTTCTCTTTGTATTGGGCTGGGTATTTCTAGTTAAAACATAAATGTATGTTAGCCCATGATATTATAGAGGAAATAACAACTGAAGCACATAAGTAACATTTTGAGTTGTTAATACAACAGTAAATGAGGCAGATGCAGGTCTCATTTTCATTTCACTCGCACTCAGAAATGATTCTTGCTTCGGCTGTGTGATTTCCTAACAAACCTTCCAGCAAACCATGAATGTGTATAGACCTGTGGTTTCCACGGAAGGTTAGAGCTATTCCTGGACTTAGGGACTTTGAGTATCCTGGATTTAAGTCCACATTCAGTCATTTTCTTCATCTGGGAGGAGAGTTCTATACATACTCAAAATTTCAAATGACACAGATATGCTTCTGAAAGGCTCATTTTTAGAGCTTATGTCATGAATGTGAGAGGAGATAGAATATTGATTGCAGTCCTGGTACTGATGAAACAGGGTCATTGAGAAACCATTCTGAGTGGAAGGTTACTTGCTCTGCAAAATTGGTTCAGAAATAGAGAATAAATGGAAATAGCTTTTTAGTGTTTTGCATCCAGTGTCTTCCAAATATCAGAAATTGATATGCTGTATATTTTTCCTTATCTCTATTATTTGAAATGTGCTCAGCATAAGAGACACTTTGTCTTAGAAAACACAGTACCTTAGACTCATAAACCACAGTAGTCTCATGAGAATGCTTCAGATATTGTGTATATTCATCATTTGTCTTTATAAAGGTAAGCTCTTTATTTGAACTTGCTGACAGTAATAGTAATGGGTTTCATGGGAGTCAGAGTACATTGCCTCTTCAAGGGTGAAGCCAGCTTCATTCACTTTTCTGTCCTCTTTCTACTTTTTTAAAAATTATTTCTTATATATTTCTTTTAGTGTGTTATATGTAACCAACACTTTGCTAGTTTCAGTCCTGTGGAGAATAATGGGAAGCACTTAACAGTGGTTACTCTGAGCCTACAGAAATGCATTGAGGGAATGTAAGTGTGAAGACCAGAGTTCAGATCCCCAGATAAATGCCAGGTGGGTGTGGCAGCCTGCTTGTGCTTTCTGCTTCAGAAGTCAGAGACAGGGCACCACAATAAGCTGGCTTAGAACTTTAGCCACATCATCTCATCGAACTCCAGCTTTCTATCAAAGACCCTGCTTCAGGGAATAAGGTGAAAGGGTCAAAGAAGGTGGGTCTGTAGATCAGCTTCCAGCCTCCATAGGATAGTGCATGCACACATGTGCCCACACACATACAAAGTCATGCATGAAACACACACACACACACACACACACACACACACACACACGGAAAAAGTAATGCAAAGCCAAGCTAAACAAACAGCGACAAAAAGCCTTAAGAGGATAAGAGAAAATACAAATTTAGAGTATAATAAGATCCTTTGCTTTTCTGCTAGAATGCAGAAAAATCAAAGCAGAGCCTGTGAGAAGATTTAAAGACTCAGAGTGGGCTCCGAGATCATTTCATAAGAGTGAGACTATTTCCTCACATGATTTAACTTAACATTAAGAAATACAGAGAGCAGATATACTGTGCTGATATGAATGAGGTCAGTGTTATAAAGGGTATCTTAGACTTGATGATAACATTAATGTAAGCATAGTAGAGTGTCATTAATAGTGTCACCTCTCTTTCATGGGGTAGATCTCAAGTTGGGCCAATCATTGATTGGCCATTTCCTGACTCTCTGCTTCATCTTTATTCCTGCACTCCTTGTAGATTGGACAAATTTTGGGTCAAAGGTTTGATGGGTGCGTTGGTATCCTCCTTCCTCCACTGGAAGTCCCACCTGGCTATAGAGGGTGGCCACTTCAGGAATCATATCCCCTGCTTTTAAGAGTCTCCTCTAGGGTCATCCCCATGATTCCTATGCTTGCAGACAGGAGCCTAGCATAACTGTCTTCTGAGAGGCTTCATCCAGCATCTGGTAGAAACACATGTAGGAACTGCAACTAAACAAGAGGCAAAGTTTGGGGAGTTGTGAAAGTATCTTTTATTTGCTCGATGCAATTGCCACCTTGGGGGCTCACTCCCTCCAATCTGTTAATCTAGGCCTAGTCCTGGAGGTTTCTAGCCTCTGTAAAATCTTATCTAGGCCTAGAATGCTTTCAGTCTCTGAGACTTACTTGCTGAATAAACTTACTCTTTCTAGTTTTTTTTTTTTTTTTTTTTTTGATCTTTGGCTATTGGATTCAGCTCAGCTGTTCTGACTCTTAATTCCTCTCCAAGATGACTAATTCAACCTGACTTCTCTTTCTCAGCCTCTCCTAAGATGCTCTGCTTGGCCACATACAAACTTTGGCAATATGTTCTAATGTTCTGGCCCCTTATTCTCTGACTCATTCTGTCTTTACCTATGTCTAGTTTGTTCTCTCTTCAACCAGTCTCTGTAAAACTTTCCCAGGAAAACTGCCTCTTCCCTTCTCTCTCTGCACTGCTCTCTCTGAAGTCGCTTCCCTTTCCTCTCTTGTCTCAAGAGAGTTGTGTATAGCTTAGTCTCTCATTTCTTTTTATGATTAGCCATGTTGTCTGCCACTCAATTAAATATTACTTTCAAACATGGGTGCTTCCTTCTACAAACTACTTTTATCGTCATTGTTTGGGATTAAAGTGTATACTAAGACTGAGCCACAACACAACTAGAAAGAGCTTTTCTTTTTTCCCCCAGTAAATAACACAGTGTCAGGATATACAGTGTGATCAAATATCCTGCGAGAGGGCATCTGATGTAAGAGTGTGTGGGGGTGGGGGAGGGTTGAGGGAGCCTGAGGGATTAAGGACACAACAAGAAGGCTACAGAGAAAATCAGCTTGGGCCCATGTGGGCTCACAGAGACTGAACCACCAACCAAAGAGCATTGATGGATCTATGTCCCCTTCGCATATGTAGCAGATGTGCACCTTGTCTTTCATGTGGATCCCCTAACAATTGGAGTGGGGTTTGTCTGTTTCCTGCCTTTGGATCCCTTTTTCATAGCTGGGATGCCTTTTCTGGCCTCATTGGGAGAGGCTGTGCTTAGTCCTGCTGTGACTTGATGTGCCAGAATTGATTGGTACCCGTGTGTGTGTGTGTGTGTGTGTGTGTGTGTGCCTCCTCTTTTCTGAGGAGAAGGGGGGAAGGGGATGTGAAGGTGGGACTTAGAGGAGAGGAGGGAGTAGGACTTCAATCAGGCTGTAAAGTGAATAAGTAATTATATTAATGAAAAAATGTTTGATTAAATTTGACACATGTTGCAAACATAAGATTTTTTAAAAAAAGATGTTAATGTAAGTGAAACTAGTGTGACTGGTTTGTGCCATCACATCAAAGCTCAGAAAAAGAAACGAAATCTCTGTCTTTCAAGAGTAGATAATGTCTCCATCACTAGTATAACTTCCTCTTTTAGTTTCCTCAAAAAAAAAAAAAAACCATATTGAAAAGTAAATACCTAATCTTTTGGATTTGGGAATGTATTTATGCTTTTTAAAATAAGTATAAAATTAAATAGAATTTCAACATTAATTTTTAGTTTCTTCCTTCATTGAAAATACAATTTTTCATACAATATGCTGCTTATGGTTTCCCCTTTCTCTACTCTTCCCAGTTCCTCCTCACTTCCCACCTCATTAGGATACACATCCTTTCTGTCTCATTATAAAGCAAACAGGAATCTAAGGAATAACAATACAATATACTACAAGGAAATGAATAAAGGACAAACAAATCAAAATATGATAAAAAAATAAACCAACTTAACAAGAAAGAACACCAAAGAGAAAGGCATAAGAAACACATACAGACTCAGAGACACTCACTCTCATGCACACACAGGAATCCCATTAAAACCTAAACCAAAAGCTATAATATATACACAAAGGTCTGGTAAGGTTAAAAAATAAGTCCTGGATTAATATTATGTGACAAAGAAACTCCAAAGAGATTGTTTTCTGTTGGCCTCTTACTGATAGACATGGAGACCTCTCCTAGGAGTTGCTTGTTTCCAGTGGATCCTGAATGGCCACTTCCTGTAGCCAAGCAGCAATCCCAGGACAGGGATAAGGACAGCAACCCACCCCTCAAAAAAAACCTTCGACCCAAAATGTGTCATTGCCTAAAGATGTGCAGGGACAAAGATAGAATGAGATGGAGAGAGTTGCCAACCGACCATTGGTCCAAATTGAGACCCATCCTATGGGAGAGAATGAATTCCTGACATTATTAATGATACTCCATTTAATGATACTCCATTACGCTAGCATAACTGTCATCTGCAAGGCTCCACCTAGCAGCCAGTGGAAAGAGACACAGAGGCTCACACCCAAATATTAAGGAGTTTGTGGAGTATTATGGGAGAGTTGGGGGATTGAGGGATCTCAAGAGGACAGGGATTCTACAAGAAGACCAAAAAAGTCAACTAAGCTGGATCCTTGGGGCTCCCAGAGGTTGAGCCAAAGAGCAAGCACAGGCTGGACCTAGGCCCCTACACATATGTAACAGAAGTGCAACTTGGTCTTCATGTGGGTCCCCAACAACTGGAAAGGGGCCTGTCCCTGACTCTGTTGCCTGCCTGCCTGTGGATCTCACTCCCTTAACTGGGCCATCTTGTCTAGTCTTAGTGAGAGAGCATGCGCCTAGTCCTGCAATGAGTTGATGTAAAAGATGAGGAGGGGTGATACTCAGAGAAGCACTCCCCTTGATCAAAGGAACAGGGGAGGGAGGAATGGGGGAAGGATCTATGTGAGGGAGGATGGAGGGTGATTGATATTGGGATGTAAAATGAATAAGTAAATACATACATACATACATACATACATACACACATACAAACATACATACAAACATACATACAAACATACATACATACATACATGCAAACATACATACATACAAACATACATACATACATACAAACAAACATACATACAAACATACATACATACATACAAACATAAATACATACATACATACATACATACATACATACATATATACATACATACATAATAAAACATGGTTCGTTTCCCAAATGAGACTCTCTTGGAGAAAACTAAACTTTAATTTGTAAGTGGCTGTAACTTGGCATGAGCTTTCAGATTAGAAATGGGTATGTGTATCTCCTTCTTTCAGATCTAGGACCCCATCTGATACAGACTGCTGCAGGCCCAGTGTGTACTGCCCCAGTCTCTGTGCATTCATATGTGTGCCAGCCCTGTTATATCAAGAGGGCCATTCCTTGCTGTTCTCCATCCCCCATGTCATTACATCCTTTCCTACTCTTCTTCCACAGGGTTTCCAGAGCCCTGATGGAATGCTGGATTTGATGCAGATACCCTGTTTAGTGTTGAGTGTCCCAAGGTCTCTTACTCTTTGCATATTGTCTGTGTGTAGGTCTCTGAATGTGTTCCCATCTGTTGCATCTTCTCTGATGATGACTAAGTCATAAGATACTATTTTATTGCTTGTTTCTTTAGCAGAACAGTGATATTTTGGTTTCTCCTAGGACCCAGATCTATTGATTCTCAGGTTCTTGGCTCTTCAGGTAGTAATGGGTATTGATTCCATCAGATATTTGTTAGTTACTTCCCAAAGGTTTGTGGCAGTATTGTACCAGTATACCCTTAGGCAGGTCACTCTTGTATATCTAAGGGGTTGTAGTTGAAGTTTACATTGCTCATTTATAGCATGGAGACCACTTTCCAGTACCGTGAATGCATATCTATACATACCCAGTCCCATGAATCAGTATGGATGAAGTTTCAAGATAGTCAACAGCTCAAATTTTGTGTGTTTAATGAGTTGTGTAGTTGTTGTCTTCATCAATAGGGTCATACTGGTAGTTTGTGGAGAGCCCCCAATATTCTTGACAATAGTCTGGATTGTTTGAGGGTTTCTATGGAAGCACTTTGGACCAAAACTTAACTATATATAACTGATTTCTGGTACTGGAAGCTTTATTTGATGATGAGAGATATCCTATTGGAGCTCTGTCTCCCTTCCTATTTGGCAAATTCATTTAGATCACCTTCACACACACACACACACACACACACACACACACACACACACAAACACACACAGACACACAGCAACAACACACATATATATGTATATAGTAAAGTTCATATATATGAAAGTTTCTAATATATTTCCATATGAACCCCCAAATGGCCCTTAGTTTTAGCTGTTTCTATCTTATTTCTTCTCTTGCCTCTCCTTTTTCTCCCCCACCCAATTTCATCTGCCCATTCCAGTCTGTCCTCCCATATCTATGCATAACTATCAATTCTTCTTACAATTCCTAGGGAGATGCATCTATCCCAACAGTCCCTTACTTTCTACCTAACCTCTGGTTATACAGACCATAGTTTATTTATCAATGACTTAATAGTTAATATCCATATATTAGTGACTATATACTACATTTATCTTTCTGTGTCTGAGTTATCTCAGTTATGATGTCTTTTTTTCTAGTCCATTTCCTTAACTGTAAGTTTCATTTTTTGAAGGCTAGGCAATATTACAATGTGTAGATGTACCATTTTTTTTTCTCATCCTCATTTTCTTTTTTTTTTTTAATTTTTTTATTCGATATAATTTATTTACATTTCAAATGATTTCCCTTTTCTAGCCCCCCCCCCCACTCCCTGAAAGTCCCGTAAGCCCCCTTCTCTTCCCCTGTCCTCCCTCCCACCCCTTCCCAGTTCCCCGTTCTGGTTTTGCCGAATACTGTTTCCCTGAGTCTTTCCAGAACCAGGGACCACTCCTCCTTTCTTCTTGTATCTCATTTGATGTGTGGATTATGTTTTGGATATTCCAGTTTTCTAGGTTAATAACCACTTATTAGTGAGTGCATACCATGATTCACCTTTTGAGTCTGGGTTACCTCACTTAGTATGATGTTCTCTAGCTCCATCCATTTGCCTAAGAATTTCATGAATTCATTGTTTCTAATGGCTGAATAGTACTCCATTGTGTAGATATACCACATTTTTTGCATCCACTCTTCTGTTGAGGGATACCTGGGTTCTTTCCAGCATCTGGCAATTATAAATAGGGCTGCTATGAACATAGTAGAGCATGTATCCTTATTACATGGTGGGGAATCCTCTGGGTATATGCCCAGGAGTGGTATAGCAGGATCTTCTGGAAGTGAGGTGCCCAGTTTTCTGAGGAACCACCAGACTGATTTCCAGAGTGGTTGTACCAATTTGCAACCCCACCAGCAGTGGAGGAGTGTTCCTCTTTCTCCCCACCCTCTCCAACACCTGCTATCTCCTGAATTTTTTTTTAATATTTTTTTATTCGATATAATTTATTTACATTTCAAATGATTTCCCCTTTTCTAGCCCCCCCACTCCCCAAAAGTCCCGTAAGCCCCCTTCTCTTCCCCTGTCCTCCCTCCCACCCCTTCCCAGTTCCCCGTTCTGGTTTTGCCGAATACTGTTTCCCTGAGTCTTTCCAGAACCAGGGACCACTCCTCCTTTCTTCTTGTATTTCATTTGATGTGTGGATTATGTTTTGGGTATTCCAGTTTTCTAGGTTAATAACCACTTATTAGTGAGTGCATACCATGATTCACCTTTTGAGTCTGGGTTACCTCACTTAGTATGATGTTCTCTAGCTCCATCCATTTGCCTAAGAATTTCATGAATTCATTGTTTCTAATGGCTGAATAGTACTCCATTGTGTAGATATACCACATTTTTTGCATCCACTCTTCTGTTGAGGGATACCTGGGTTCTTTCCAGCATCTGGCAATTATAAATAGGGCTGCTATGAACATAGTAGAGCATGTATCCTTATTACATGGTGGGGAATCCTCTGGGTATATGCCCAGGAGTGGTATAGCAGGATCTTCTGGAAGTGAGGTGCCCAGTTTTCGGAGGAACCGCCAGACTGATTTCCAGAGTGGTTGTACCAATTTGCAACCCCACCAGCAGTGGAGAAGTGTTCCCCTTTCTCCACACCTTCTCCAACACCTGCTGTCTCCTGAATTTTTAATCTTAGCCATTCTGACTGGTGTAAGATGAAATCTTAGGGTTGTTTTGATTTGCATTTCCCTAATGACTAATGAAGTTGAGCATTTTTTAAGATGCTTCTCTGCCATCCGAAGTTCTTCAGGTGAGAATTCTTTGTTTAACTCTGTACCCCATTTTTAATAGGGTTGTTTGGTTTTCTGGAGTCTAATTTCTTGAGTTCTTTGTATATATTGGATATTAGCCCTCTATCTGATGTAGGATTGGTGAAGATCTTTTCCCAATTTGTTGGTTGCCGATTTGTCCTCTTGATGGTGTCCTTTGCCTTACAGAAACTCTGTAACCTTATGAGGTCCCATTTGTCAATTCTTGCTCTTAGAGCATACGCTATTGGTGTTCTGTTCAGAAACTTTCTCCCTGTACCGATGTCCTCAAGGGTCTTCCCCAGTTTCTTTTCTATTAGCTTCAGAGTGTCTGGCTTTATGTGGAGGTCCTTGATCCATTTGGATTTGAGTTTAGTACAAGGAGACAAGGATGGATCAATTCGCATTCTTCTGCATGCTGACCTCCAGTTGAACCAGTACCATTTGTTGAAAAGGCTATGTTTTTTCCATTGGATGTTTTCAGCCTCTTTGTCGAGGATCAAGTGGCCATAGGTGTGTGGGTTCATTTCTGGATCTTCAATCCTGTTCCATTGATCCTCCTGCCTGTCACTGTACCAATACCATGCAGTTTTTAACACTATTGCTCTGTAGTATTGCTTGAGGTCAGGGATACTGATTCCCCCAGATTTTCTTTTGTTGTTGAGAATAGTTTTAGCTATCCTGGGTTTTTTGTTGTTCCAGATGAATTTGATAATTGCTCTTTCTAACTCTGTGAAGAATTGAGTTGGGATTTTGATGGGGATTGCATTGAATCTGTATATTGCTTTTGGCAAAATGGCAATTTTAATTATATTGATTCTACCAATCCATGAGCATGGGAGGTTTTCCCATTTTTTGAGGTCTTCTTCCATTTCCTTCTTCAGAGTCTTGAAGTTCTTGTCATACAGAACATAAGTTTCATTTTTTGAAGGCTAGGCAATATTACAATGTGTAGATGTCCCATTTTTTTTATCCATTCATCCTTTGCTGGACATCTAGGTTGTTTCCAATTTCTGGCTATTGTGAATAGAAGGGAATGAAGATGGCTGGGCAAATGTCTCTGGAGTAGGACAAAGCCTCTTTCGTGTATATCTATAGCTGGATCTTGAAGTATAGCTATTCCCATTTTCCCATGGAACAGTCACATTGATTTTTATAGTGATTCCACAGGTTTATACTTCCATTAGCAATAGGTGAGTGTTGCCCTTACTTCACATTCTTGTCAGCATGAGCTGTGCTTTGTTGTATTGATCTTAGCCATTCTGATTGATTAAGATGAAATCTCAAAGTAGTTGTTACATGTCCCTGATTACTATAGATGTTGAACATTTCTTTAAATGTTTCTGAACCATGTAAACTTATTGTTTTGAGAATTCTTTGTTTATATCTGTACCTCATTTTAAAAATTGGGTTATTTGATTTGTTTATATACATTTTTTAAATTCATATATATATATACACTTGCACTCTATTGAATGTGTAGTTGGTAAAAGAAGTTCAATTCTGTAGCCTGCTACTTTGTCTAAATGATGGTATACTTTGCTGTACAGAGGTTTTTTTTTTTTCCGTTTTATGAGGTCACTTTTATTAATTGTTGACATGAGTTCCTGTTCCTATTCAAATAGTCTTTACCTTGGCCAATGAGTTCAAGGTGATCTTCCCATTTCTCTTCTATTGGGTTCAGAGTATCTGACTTTATTGTGAGTTCTTTGATGCATTTATAGTTGAATTCTGTGCAGGATGAAAAGTATGGATCTATATGCATTTTTCCACATGTAGCCATATAGTTTAACCAGAACAATTTGTTGAAGATACTATCATTTTTCCAGTGTGCATTTCTGGCTACTTTATTTATACAAAGAATCAGGTGTCCACAGGGTGTAGACATATTTCTGGGTCCTCAGTTCTATTTGACTGACAAACATATTTGTTTTTCTTCCAATTATATGCTGTTTTTATTACTATAGCTCTGTAATACAGTTTGAGGTTTGGGGTAGTAATAGTTCCAGCAGTTCTTTCATCATGTGGGACTCTTGGCTGTTTGTTTTTGTCTCTGTATGTGTTTCAATAATAAGCTGCAAATTTGTCCTTTCATGATCTTTTAAGAATTTTCTTGGAATTTGATGGGGATTTAATTGAATTTGCTTTTGGTAAGATGGCTATTTTGATTATATTAGTCCTACCGATTAATAAGCATGGGAGATCTTTCCATTTTCTGATAGCCTCTTCAAGTCTTAAAGTTTTTTATAATACAAGTCTTCCACTTGTTTGGCTAGAGTTTCAACAAGATATTATGTATTTTTTGATGCGATTGTACTAACAGGTCTTGAACTGTTTTTTTCATCTCTTACACTGTTTGTGTCTTCAGAGATTTCTTTAATGGATTCATGCATTTCCTCTATAAGGACTTTGAACACAGGCATAATAGCCATTATAAAGTCCTTGTCTTGTGGTTCAGCTATGCTGCATTTTTCAGTGTCTGCTGCGGTAGGGTGGCTGGACTATAGTGGTGACATATTGTCCTGGCTGTCATTGATTGTGTTTTTGTGCTGGCATCTATGGTTCTAAGTTTGGGATGATTGTAATTCTAGGTGCTGGTATGTGGTCTTGTATTTGCTGGGAGGGTGTTCGTTTCCTTCATTCCTGTTGCTCTCTTGGGTTCGTAGGAGACTGTAGTGGGTAAGGGTTCTCTGGTAGTGAGTGCACTGAGGTCTTTCCTAGCTGGGATGGCTATATGATGAGTTCTGCATGATCTGCTGCAGATGGGTGGATTGGGAGAGAGAAGATAGAGAGCTGCAGTATGTAGTTTGTACAGAGCTATGGATGAGACTGAGGGATTGGATTTGGAGGAGAGGAGGGAGAGGGAATGTCTGAAGATCACCTACCTGCTGTGGTTCCCAGGAAGTGCCTGTTGAAGTAGAGACTTGGACAAAGGGATAGAATTCTAAGGGCTAAGGTTTTTTGGTTGTTGCTGTTGTTTACTAAGCAAGAGTCTCATATATAGTTCTAAATTCATGCCTTTATATTCAGTCATTAAAGTTATCTATAATCATGCATTTTCAAATATAAGGCACATCAAAATTTGAAGTTTATATATGAAATTGACTAACTTTAGAGCTTAATCTGAGCCACTTTTTTCTGAAGCATTTATTTTCTCTTTGGTGATACACTCAAGTATCTCCAGGTACAAACAAAAGAGCAAAACATACCTGGTAGAAATTTGATTATATAGTATGCCACCATTCCGAGAAATCACCTTAATTGTTACAGATTTTTTGGAAAGCATAAACTTGAGCTCTGTGTGACCCAATCTTCCAACTTTTGAAATATTCTCTATATATGTGCAAAACTATGTATGTACTTAAAATATTAGCCATTAATTATACAGCATCAATAGTGTTTAGTCTGCTGGCATAATGATCTGAGTGTATGTCTTCTGAGCTAATAATAAATTAATCTTTTTTCTTTTTTTCTGATGACTGCAGAACCTGCATTTATTGTAAAGTGTGGCTATATTTATGGATGCCACATAGCCCATGACTCTTACACAGTGAACTGGGCTGGTATGGTATTATTTACATCTTATTGAGATGTGCTCATTCTTTAACAGACTTCTTCTTCTTCTTCTTCTTCTTCTTCTTCTTCTTCTTCTTCTTCTTCTTCTTCTTCTTCTTCTTCTTCTTCTTTTCTCCTCCTCCTCCTCCTTCTTCTTCTTTTCTTCTTTTTCTTCTTCTTTTTCTTCTTCTTCTTTTCTTCTTCTTTTTCTTCTTCTTTCTTCTTCTCCTCTTCCTCTTCCTCTTCCTCCTCCTCCTCCTCCTCCTCCTCCTCCTCCTCCTCCTCCTCCTCCTCTTCTTCTTCTTCTTCTTTCTTCTTCTTCTTCTTCTTCTTCTTCTTCCTCCTCCTCCTCCTCCTCCTCCTCCTCCCCCTCCTCCTCTTCCTCCTCTTCCTCCTCCTTCTTCTTCTTCTTCTCCTCCTTCCTCCTCCTCCTCCTTCTGTTCCTCCTCCTTTGCCTCCTCCTCCGCTTCCTCCTCCTCCATTCCTCCTTCCTTCTTCCTTCTCCTCTTTCCTACTGTTCCTAAGGGCAGTAGGAATTTGTTCAGTCTGACTGCAGAGACCTGGTCTAATTGTGATGTGAAAATTTTTAGTTGGAAAGGTCTATACACCTATTAGAGTGGGAATAGCTAACCAACTAAAGACCCTTTAAACAAATGCATTTGTTTATTCTGGGAAAGGTAAGAAGACAAGAATATTGTGAGGCTGAAGAGTGAAGGCAGGAGTGAAAGTAGAGCTTCATACTAAGAAATGATTACTGCAGACTGACATCATTAGGAGCTGGGAGTATAGCAACTTTACTGAGCACTTCCCTATTGTTTAGTGTTATACTCAAGGCTCTTCTGGTGAATGAGCCGTTTTCCCAAGAAAGTCTACTAACTACTATTGAGAGATAATATTTAGAAGCTGATAGTACTTTGGGGCACTAGACAATGTGTTTCCTGGAGTACCTCTGCTACGACACTTTAGGGAGGCAGAGTTAGGAACTGCGTTATGTTCCTAATCTGAGCATGTTAATTTCTTATGTTTTGTAATAAACTGTCTTAGTTCTAGAGGTCAGAAGTGCGAACCCAAGCACACTGCTCTGAGGAATTGGAAATAGGAGATGATGGGCCTTTGATGAACTTGGAGTTTGTTTGGATTACACTTAGCTATGAACGAGTGCCAAAAGTGCAGAGGGGCTTGAAGAGGTCTTCGATGAAGGAGACAGGCCTTGCTTGTCCAAACTGTTTTATTCATGGTGGATGAGGATGCATACCTCTAACTCGTTTGAACCAGAGATTAAATACCTTTTGAACGAAGGGATGCCCAGGAAAGGAAGTTCATTGACTAAACACTTGGGGCCTATCTAGTTACCCCATTAGCATGAAATACTCTATTTTTTATGCTACTGTGACCAGTTGTCATGTTCCTTTTAGTGGGGTGTTGTGATCATGTGCTTGAGGACAAGAACCTGGTCGGGAGCTAATTTGAACTCCTGCTATTCTCAATTATGAGATTTACTGCAGTTCTGAACTTCCTACAACTTTACCAGTTCTTCTGTCTGGTGGCACAATCCACTGCCTCACAGTGGAATGGTGCCTCTTGCATTCAGCGTGGATCTTCTCACTTCAGTTACCGAGGCTCTGGAAATGCCACCACAGAGATATCCAGAATATGTGTCTCCTGGTGATACTAAATCCTATTATATTTACTTGTATACAATAATAAAATAACTGAGTTTATTCTAAGATCTAGATTTGTTTTGATAATAGAACAAACTGAATTTCTAGTTAGACTGAATGTGACAAAATGTAGAGTATAGGATGACCTGAAGTTTTAAGACAAGCAAATATGACCAAAAGCTGACGTGAACAAGAAAACAAAGACTAATTACAGACTAGCTTTGTAGCCATTTAGTTTGAGAAATGGTCAGGGGTTTTTGTTTGTTTGCTTTATTTTATTTTTTATACAAATAAAACCACTGTTTAGGAGTTTGAATATAAAAGATAGGAATTTCCCAGTAAATCCCTCTTTTATCTAGAGGTACAAATGTATGAGCAATCAGAGTGTATATTGTGTTTGATGGCTTTTAAGAGAAAAAGGATGAGTTTAGACAATAAAAGAAACCCAAAGACTGTGCCTTGGTATTATTTAACATTCCAAAAATCTGGGGCCGGGAGATTTAAAGTAATGATTAAGTTGAAGTGGGTGAATTTGAACTGCCTTGCTAGTGAGGTAAAATACTAGCTCTGAGTTAATAAGACCATATTTTAAGCACGGATATGTGACTTATTAATGCTGGGAATTTAAAAGGTTAGGGACATCATTTCATAATTAGCAAATAAAATATCTTCCTCAGTATCCATAGAAATTAGTACTTCTATAGTTGACTCTTAGTGAAAATTACTGAATGGAGATACAAATAAACTTTTCTTCATTCCTCATTCACAGAGTTCAATGGCCCTCCTGTGATTTATTTTTCTCTGTTAGTTCATGTGAATACATTATTGCTCAAACATTTCCCTTTGACCTGGTTTTAGCAGCATTCACTGTCTTGTTGCTTAGTTGGTTAGACTTTTTATATTGTAAATTGTCTTAAAATTAAGATTAAATGACAGAAGTTCCTCTATTTACCAAAAATCTAATTGAGGTTTATATAAGCTATTCTGTGTCGGAGGTAGTTATAGAGTAACCATTCATAGAAGGGAATTGCTTCAGGTTATGCAAATTCTTTGAGACTCATAACATTTTCTATGGAGTAGTGAAGAAATTATTCCTTATTCTCTAATTCTAACAACATTAAATTATGTTTATGAAAAATACATAAAACCATATTAAGAACAAAATTAGAGCAAATAATCCTTTCTACATTATACTAAAAATATGCATTTAAAAGTCTATATAAGAAAGGCAAAAGGAACTGCTGATTACAAAATGAGCTGTAACTTCAGTCCATTGATTGGAAATCTAACTTTAATTTTCTTTTAAATTATCCCATGGGTTGAAATTTAGCAGTATTAGCCTATGATATACATGTGAGTTTATCTAATATTTTTCTATTTAAACTTGAAACCATCTCAGGAGAAGTAAACTTTAGAGAATTTGCATGAATACAGATTATTAATCGATGAAGCTTGTGTAGAATATTGCCTACATTGACTTAAAGAATCCCAAGAATCACTAAAATAGCTAGCAATTTCCAAGTACATTTTCCTCAGAGAAACAGAACAAGTAGTGTGTATAGATCTATATCTATATTCAACCTCTATCTATCTATCTATCTATCTATCTATCTATCTATCTATCTATCATCTATCTCCACCTTTACCTCTATCTCTATCTCCATATCTATATCTGCCAAAGGTTTATTTTAGGTTCTGGTTTACAAGACTATGGAAGGTGAGAAGTCCTTCTTCTGTAAGGTGAAATTTAGTGGAGTAATTCACCCGTGGGCCATATTTCATGGTAGCTGATAAGGTATATCCCAATCTGAGATTGAAGGCCTGAGAGATAGCAGCAAACTTTGCTGGAAGTTCCAAGGCCTGAAGCTGTAAGAACCAGGACCTGCGATCTCTTAGACAAGAAGATGTCTTAGCTCAAGGAAAATGAAAATTTACTTGCTTTTTTCACCTTTTTTCTTTTTTACCTTAATTCCTTCTAGGATTTTAACAACTCCATGATGCTTCTATCTGTAGTAGTAAGGATAAATATCTTTTATCTATCTTCTGGCTCAAATGCTCACCTCTCTTAGGGACATACCTACATTGTCATAGCTATACCAAGAAGGATTGTTTTACCAGGTGCAGGGGCTTCCCTTAGTCACATCATGTTTACACTGAAGTTCATCAGTAAAATACATTAGTTTTTCATTCATAGAGATTCTTTAAATAATATTTAAACCCTAAATACAAGTGATCATAATATCAGCTCACATAATAAAACTATTTATATGTGACTGAAAGCATGTTAATATTAATACTAGAGAAGACCATCATTGGATGGTGCTTATTATTATTGTTGTTTGATACCCATAAGTAATATACCATATTGTGGACAAAGATGCCTGCTTACATCCCTGCCATTCTACATAGTGCTGGAAGGCCAGACAAGAGAGGAAAATAAGATATTCAAATTAGAAAAGAAGTCCAAATATTACCACTTGTAAGTGACATGTTCTTGTACATATATTTCCAAATTTACTCAGGTCAACTCCACTGAACTCCACAGCATTGCCTGAACTCAATTCAATTGCAGTCACTGAACTGCCCTCCTCCACTAGGGATTAAAGGTGTGTACTAACTGTGGTGTGTCTGTATTCCAGCCAAAGGGATTAACGATGTGTGGCATGTTTGCATTCCAGCTAGAACACACAGACCTAGGACTTTGGATGTGATTTCTGGCCAGTGCAGCCATGTTGCTGGATTAAAATTTCAAGGCAAATTCTATTAATAGCTTACAACTTCTGTAAACATCTACTCTGATTTTGTAACTGCCTACGGTTACATTGAATATGTTCCCTGGAAGGGAAGCTGGGGATATATGGGAAGGCAGCAAGAGAAGAATGAGACCAAAACAACAGTTGCTGATCAAGGTCCCAAGGTTTAATGTAGGATTCAGAATTTAAATTTCAGGCGAGAACCCTCCCCCAAATTCCAAGGTCTGTTCAGGAGAACTGGTCTGACTGCTCAGTAGGCATTGGCTCCATTGCTCAGGCAGCTGGGTGGGTCACTTGTTTAATTCAGGAATTTGTAGATCTGGAGAAACAATGAACTTCACCCTAGGTGGGAGGGATTAAGGCTAGCACAGGTCTGAAATTCCCTGCTCATGGACTGGGAGGGAAAGACACATGGCTTGAATGGTGTTTTTGGTTTCCTGATGTGTTTTAGAAACACTATAGCCTAGTGTTTCTAAATGATATCATTGTTTTGTTTTGTTTTTTTCTCTTTGACATGCAGTTCTCATACTAAAAGCTATGGTTCTTACTTGAGGGAAATTGAGTATTAGCAATATATGATTTTGGTACTGTGGAAGTATTTTTCCTTGAGAGGACGTAGCATTCAAGGCATTGGGTAATCAACAAAATGACACAAGTCTAGGTATTGATTGATTGGGTATGACTTTTAAATAATATTTTTTGAGTTTTCTGCTTTTATAGATCTTTAGTAGACATGTAGTCTATTTTATACCTATAAACACTGATTCCCTGGCCAATACCACATCTGGGGAAGTTAGACCATTCTTTCTGGTGCCTTGACTCTGATGTTCCTACAGTAACCAAGGCCATCTTAAGTCTCATAATTGAGTGCTACTACATAGATTCTGTCACCTTGGGGTCCATTTGTTTCCACATTTTTAGATTTTTCAATAGAGTGACTGTTGATTTCAACATATGGATGAGCCAATAGAAAACAGCTACAGAGCTTGGATATAACCTTTGTCTTTCCATTCACACCAAAGTTCCCTAAATAATGACTTTGAAACTGAGTTATTATTAATAAATGCCTTAGCCAAAAGTTTTGGATTATTCCCTGACTAGCTCATAACTTAATAACCAATATATTTATTCTATACATGCCACATTGTTGGTTACTGAAAGAATAGAAAATACAACCTAACTCCAGCCTTCTAAGGAGCCCAAAACACTTCATATTCCAGAGCCCTCTCTTTGTGGTCTTTGTTAGAAACTAGGTATAAGGTCACATTCCAGAGCCCGCCCTTTGTTCAGAGCTAGGCAAAAAGGCCTTAAATATGTGATCCTGGTTCCACAAGGAAATGAGCTAAGCTTATCTTGCTTCTGTAAACTGCTTACACCATTACCCCTATCCAGGAGTTCACGAAGCTATAGACTCCAAAATAGGAAACTAATTGGTCCACTGAATGCAGACTCTTGATAATTTAAACTGATTGGCCTAAAAACTATGGAGTGGTACAAATCGATTGGCTTGAATTTCGTGGGCTCTCCATGCTAAGGAATGATTGGTTTATGATTCACAGGCTTTGTTGTAAACTTATAAAAGTTGTCACAATTAGGCACTCAGGGTCCACAGTCCTCCACCCCTGCATGGTGTACAGCTGTGGAACCCAGAATTCTGGAATTAAAAATCCTCTTGCTATTGCATCGAGACCATTTCTCACTAGTGATTTGGGTGTTGCCTTCTGAGGCATGGGGCACTGGGGCGCCCTCGGTTTTGGGGGGTCTTACATTACCTGGTTCTCAGTTTCATGAAACTATTTTCCTCAATGTTCCAGGGCAAATTCCTGTGCCCTAACTCTATCGCGCCACCTCGCCATATACCAGATGTCCTACTTTCTAATCATGCTTCAAGTCATTGGCCATAGGCTTTTAACTGACAGGTGATGCTTCTATACAGTACAAGAGATTCTCTCTAAAATTGGATTACCTCCAAATATATTCATTAAAGTAATGGTAAATGATACATTTTTTCCAACTTTCCCCATTGAAGTAAATAAATGTTAAATGAAAAATGTGCTCTGATGCTACAAAGTCATTAATTCTCTAAACTTACTGCTTTATGGTAAACCAAGGCTGATTGAACATTTTTGATTTTCTCATAGATGAACTGTCTTCAATCCACATTTTAACCAACACTCCAAAAGAATTTTATCACCCTTTCTTATGATGTAGCATTAAACACAGATCTTTTTCTTACTGAGATGAATACACTCAATAATACACTTTTATGATTTGTGTTATATATTATTTTCCACTATTAATATCTTTTGCAATTCATGTTGTCTGAATTTTGGCTTGTGTAAATTATATAACACAAATAGTTTTTTGGAGCATTGCACAAACATGTTCTCAAATCATTAGTTGCATCCCAATTTTAAGGCATTAGTGTATCTTGAAATCTAGGAATAAAGAGTTGGTATGGGGTGGGCTTGATGAGACAGCATTATCTTGATTGTCAGCTGCCCCAAGGGAAGCCATTATCATTTTTCTAACTAGTTCCACATTAATCCTTTTAGACAGAGGTCAGAAGCTGCTATTAACAATATGGAAACCTTTTCATCTGTGGGAGAAAAGGCTGATTTTATGCTCGATGAGACCTTGGAAAGAATGTTCATTATAATATAGATCTCAGTATCTTTAGTGACCAAGGGTCCTGAACCCAAATCATTTGGCAGAATTTCATTTTTTTTTTTTGTTTATGAATGCCCTCTGTGCAGCAGTAGGTTCTCTGTGAATATGAGCGTTTAACTTGAATTATAATTTGGTCAGCTATGGAATAAGAGCTGTGTTTAGTTTTCAGTCATTTCAGTTCTGCTTCATGAAAAAAAGGCCTTTTTCTCTGAGTCTTTACACAGGATTAGCTTGGAATTTCAATCCTGGAGATCATCCTTTTATTACTTTTCTAAATCATACTAGAGACTGACAACCAAGATAAGAAAGTGTCTTATGTGTTACACAGACATTTGAAAATGTGCTTGAGTGTCATATGTAACCCTAACTAAAACAGAACCCTTTCCAAACTCTTAATATGACTGTTCTATCATAACTTTTCTTGGCACCAAAATATTTATTGTTCAAAGTTGTCCAGAAAAAAATATAAAAAGGATACATTAAAAAATGAGTTGTATACACTATAGGAATGGCCCACTAGAATATAAGAGCCCCGTAGTAGTCTATCTATAGTCTGACAAAAAAGGCCAGAGATATTATTAAACTTAAGTTCAATGACATGAGAACTAGGGGAGCTTGTGGTTTAATTCCCAGTCCAAGGTCAGAAAACCATAACCTGGGAGTAAATAACCTAAAATAGAGAGTGTGGGCACTGACTTAACTTCCAAGGCCAAAAAGACAATCAATAAATTATACAAACAAACCAGAAATTCTGATGTCTAAAGATCAGAGAATATAAAAGTATTAATCAAGATAAAGAGAAGTCACTCATCTTTCACATGTTAGATTTTATTCAGGACACAGTAACTAATTTGATGTTAACTGTTCATGTTGTTAAGGGTAAAGCTTCTTAACTCAGTTAAAATGCTAGTTTCTTCTGTACATGTCTTCACAAACATATCCAAAACAACCACAAAATAAACAAACAAAAATACACGCCTGCTACTCATCTCAGTTAAGCTGATACATGAGACTAATCATTAAAGTCAGCCAAATACCTCCTAAGAATTTTCAAGTTTAAGTGTGTGTGTGTGTGTGTGTGTGTGTTAGTAGTATCTGAGTTGTGTGCCCAAGACCTAAGAAAATATTGGTCCAAAGGGAAGAATCAGCATTTTTTTTTGCTGGAACCTAGTTGAGTTATTGTCTAGATATATCATCTTGTTGAAATGCTTTATCCCTAAGTGCTTTGTATTCTGCTTGTGTAAAATTAGGACCTTCAGGAGGTAAGCTTCCAGGACCTTAGAAGCTCAAATATACAAATCTCTGCTTTGTCATAGACTATAATTAACCTTGTAGACACCAGCCACAAAACATATATTAAATATCACCAGAATTTCTTGCTGATACATTATAGATCTGACAACCATTAATTTTATCTCAACTATTCTCTAAACTGCTACTCAATATTTCAAAATTACCAATGCTAATTTTAGCCTATTTTCCTCAAAAATTGTATACTTGCTATTTTCTAGGTTTTTGTTTTGTTTTGTTTTTCAGGAACTGAGTTAAATTAAGTGTCACTATGTTAATGGTTACAACCATAAAGCATATTTTTTTTCTGCACTAAAATTCTTGAGGTTCTATCTTAGTTAGGGTTTCTATTATTGTGAAGAGACCACATGACCATGGCGACTCTTATAAACAAAAACATTTAGTTGGGGCTGGCTTACACTTTTGGGATTTAGTTTATTATCGTCATTGTGATGATTTGTATATGCTCAGCCCAGAAAGTGGCTCTATTAGAAGGTGTGACCTTGTTCCAGTAGGTGTGGCCATTTTGGAATAGGCAAGGCACTGTGGGTATTGGCTTTAAGACCCTCATCTTAGCTCCTTAGAAGTGAGGATTCTGATAACAGCCTTCAGATGAAGATGTAGAACTCTCAGCTCCTCCTCCACCATGCCTTCCTGGATGTTACCATGATCCCTACTTGATGATAATGGACTGTACATCTCTGAACATGTAAGCCAACCCCAGTTAAATATTGTCCTTATGAGAGTTGCCCTGGTTTCAGTGTCTGTTCACAGTAGTAAAACCCTAAGAAATTCATGGTAGGAATCATGGTGTCACACTGGAAGACACAGTGTTGGAGATGTAGCTGTGTTCTAAATCCATATAGAACAGGAAGAAAGCATAAGTTACTGGTTCTGGCTTGAGCTTGTCAATCCTCAAAGCCCACCTCTGGTGGTATACTTCCTCCACAGAGGGCATACATACGCCAACAAGGCCACATCTCTTAATAGTGTCACTCTCTACGAGTCCATAGGGACAGTTTTCACTCAAACAACCAGAGGTTCCTTGGGAGTTCTTGCTCTCTTAAATTCATTTCTGTTTAGCTCCTTCTAGCTCAGTTTCTAAGCTAGAGACACTTGCTCACTGTGGATGAGAATTCTTGGTATGTCTCTCCAAACTATTTGCTTTCCTTGGGGTATCTTGTTTTGGGTAGAACATAAATGGTATCATTCCTTTTGGGGGTCTCAGGTTAAGATGGCATCTGGATTCCTACAGATGTACAATGTAGCCCTCTCAGTGCTTCTGTTTCAGTGCTCATATGCCAATTGCATGAGGTATCTGTTTGGACACCCCAGCATTATCTTCTTGGGTATTAACCTGGCTTTGTTGACATTCCAAGGACTCAAACACAAGTGATATTCTTTTATACTTTGTCCTAACCATCTCTTAGAACATTATTCTTCTAATAATTTCATTCTTTATAGTTTTTGGAAATAACCACTTAAGATGAAATAGGTATTTTTTTGGCCCACTATCTTTCTGAAATGTATGAGATGTTGAGCTATAAAAAATATCTATAAAACAAAATAACATTTTATTTCATGGGCAGAATGAAACTGCCTTAAAATTAAAGTAGGACGAATTTCACACAGGAATTGCAACTTTTTTTAAAGAAGAAAGATTGGAAGAGTATGATAAGGGGGGTAGGTGGGAGGGGGCTGGGTGGAATGGATTGGGGGAACACTGCAGTTGGGATATATTGAGAGCAATAAATAAAGAAATAGAAAATAGAATAAATAAATAAAAATTTTAAAAAAGTAAGCCTGGGAAAAAGTTGAGCGATGTTCTCTACAATAGTGCATGTGTGGTTACACATTATTTTAAAGGAGATTGTCATGAATTTAACAATAAATAGCACTTTGGAACATCATGTGCGTTTGTATGATTTGTAGGGAAACATTGAAGTAGACTAACAAGCATCTGCATTTTGCGGATGGATGCCTGTGGTATTGCTCCAGACATCTTATTCCTTCCAAGCCAAAGATAGGATCTGGTATATGTCTCCTGCTTTCTTCTCTGAGTATTCAATGCCATAAATTGCCTTTTCTTAATACAACTATGTGTCATCAAAAGCAAACATTTCTTCTGCCCTTTGTTGGGTCAATTCATGGTAATTAGAAAAGAAGGCTCAGTTGTGTTGAACAGAGAAGAAAATTATGTGAATCAAATGCTCTTCTTCTACATTGGCCACATACTGATGCAATTGTCTGGTCCAGTCTGTGGGATTGTCATGTCTTTCTACAATTTTCAGAATCATCCTTGAATGTCTTGCCTCAGAACAATAGTTAGTCTGATAGAATGCTGTCTTATAACAGAAACTTGTTGGTTTCCCATTTGACTATGTGCAATGATGCCCTTCTTACAGGTCATGATCTCAAGAATGTTATGAGAATGATGTCTTGCAGTCTATTTGAAAGATGCAGCTTTTTTTCTGGGTTCTGTGTCATTTTGCATTCATAATTAGAAATTGTCTAATTTGCATTCATAATTAGAATTCATAATTCAAAATTAGATAATTGTCTGCCACTTACAATTTTCTTCTTTCTCTTCTCCCTATCTATTCTCTGACTAAAGCATCAAATAATACATTTGTACTTTACTCATTTACAGGTTGAATATGATAGAGTAAGGTAAGTAGGACTGGTAGTTTGAGTATGCTTGTCCTAGAGATTGGCACTATTAGGATGTGTGGCCTTGTTGGAGGAAGTATATTACTGTGGGGGTAGGTTTTGAGACTCTCTTCCCAGCTGTGTGAGGACAGTCTGTTTCTGGTACTTTCAGATGAATATGTAGAAATCTCAGCTCCTCCTGCACCATGCCTACCTGGACACTGCTATGCTCCTGCCTTGATGATAATAGACTGAACCTCTGAACTTGTACCCAAGTCCCAATTAAATGCTGTCCTTATAAGAGTTGACTTGGTTATGGTATCTGTTCACAGAAGTAAAACACTAATTAAGACAGTAGGTAGGTCAATTTCAAGTGATGGAAAAGATTTTTTAAAGCCATTTTCTAGAATTGCCTCCAGTTTTATTCTTCTATTTTATACACACACACACACACACACACACACACACACACACATACACACACATACTCATGTGTGCGCGCACGCCAGACACGCACATACATACACATACACACATATCATAAACAGACAGGGGGGGAGATCATTCCTTGGTTTCTCTTTGATTCTTCATTGTCTTTCTTAAACATCCATTTTATGATCTGCTCTTAACCAGTTTTCTGTCCTTGAGGTTTTATTTATTTATTTCCGCCCTGGATACTCACTGATAACAAGATAGGGATTAATCTTAGCATTTGGATTTAATCAAGACAAGACCAAAAAGCTTCAGAACTCTACATAATCAAAGAATAAAGGTTACAGTAAAAGAATTATTAATACTAGACTCATTAACTTGTGATAACAGGTAATGCCTCTGGCTTTGAAAAGAACAAGAAGTACCATTAAAAATAGATTGCTTGCTGCATACCTTAGTGGCAATCACAGAAATTTACTGCAATAAATTTAATCTAAAATGTTCTGTATTTTCTGTGTTTGGGATATGGAAATAACAAGCAACATTTCACTAGTTAAGGACATAATAAAAAATTTTAATCTACCATTTTTCCATATTACATACATGTAAATGACTTTCTGTTGTTTGTCTTGTCATTTCCCTTTGTCACTATCAGCATAACTTCAAAACATGCATACCATTTTGAAGGCATTTACATGGGATGCCTTAGATGCCATCTAGAACTTAATGATTGCTCAGATGCTAGCAGCTAAGTATGTTTTGTTACGTTGTTATATCTACCAATAAAAGCACCTGGTTTGATCATCCATGCATTCTAACATGGGTTCCCACAGCAAGGGGCGTGAGCATTCCACCATGACATTATCTCTCACTTCTGTGTGCTGTTGGGAGAGAACATGGAGTACTTGTAGTTACCACATAATCAGTGTTTCTTCCATGGCTCTAATCCAGAGGACACTGTGCCTCTTTCCCAGGAGAGGCTGAAAAGGGTCCTGGGAAATGCAAATGTAAAATCAAATGGTTAGGGAGACCTCTAGAATGTGGTCTAAAAGTGAGATTTTAGGTGACAAAGGCAGAAGGTGACTACAATACTTGTTTAAATGAGAGTTTGGGTATAGATGTATTGCATGAAGATGCAATGCTGCATTTTAAAAACATAAGAAAAGAATCCTAAAATAAACCGAGGAGAAAAATGTGAGCTTCCATTTTCATGCTACTTGCTGATGATTCTTTGCATGTGATAAAAACATCTGTAAGACACTGTAGCTATTCCCTATCACAGAGGAATATCTTACATTTGAAGCAGAATATAAAGACAATTTAAGATTACAGCACAAAGTAAGGGTTGAGACCCTGTTATCTGATGCAGCAAACATGTCATACTGGTCAGGTATGTCTAATCCCTGCATGCAGGAGGTGTAGATAGGAAGAAGTGGACATCAATTTCCAGATACATAATAAGTCTGGAACCAGTTTGGGCTACATGAAACCCTATCTAAAAAAGGCTCTACGTTTGTTCCAATAAGCACACTCTTTTTCTAGTAGAGAAACATGGCCTTAGGCCAGGCAAAGCTTGTGTCATAAGATGATAAAAATTATCCAATTGCATACCCAGTTCCTTTCCCAGGTGACATGAGCAGCTGTTGCAAAATCCCAGATCTGTTACTGCCAGACCACAGGCGACTGAGGCCAGCAAACAACACATGACTCAGCCATCACTCACTGTCCCTAAGGTGGAGACAGGGATAACCACACATAAACTGGGTGCCTGAAAACAGGTTATATCACCCAGATGTCTGTGTCCTGGAACTCAGTCTTGGTAGAATTCAAAGACATTTGGGAACTGTGGGAAAATAATCACCCTATAAGAAATGTGTTTTCTCTAAAATATCTGCTTAACCTCATTTCCTGTCTTCTGTAGCAGATTTTCCTAGGAGTCTGTATTAGTCCTTCCTTGAAAGTAAGTCCCTGTAGTTGTTTGGCCTTCTTCAAAACCCACTGACATGACAAGAAAAGTGGGGTCATTCCAGGTCTGATACCAGACTCAATTTCAAGATATGACTGTTGAGACTTGAAATTTTCAAAGGTTTGAAAATAGTGTTAAATATTGGAAAATGGATCAAATACCTCTTGATTTGGATCAGGGTTTCAAATCCCAGTACTTCTTGGAGTCAGATGGGAACTTTGGACCATGTTCTCTGGATTGTGCACACAAGTGTTGAAACAATACCATGCTGCTGGGACCGTGTTTTTCCAGTCTAAAGAATGGAGCTGAACCCAGGCACTAGTTGGCTGTTGCCACATGAGAATGTGAATCTGACACTGTTGTTTCCTTCAGTAGGTTTTTAAAATAAAAAACTTAGAAACCCAGCTTAGGAAGTGAGATCCTTACACAGTAATGTCACCTATTATACATTACCTATATTAACTATATTAACGTGTTATCTATAAACAAACCATGTGGTTCAGGTAAGATATGTTCAGGTTACGTGGTTGTACAGTCTTATATGTACACTTTACCCAGGGTATAATATACATGCAATGCAAGATCCACATTTCTGACACTCCTTACTACCAATAGCTGGACAGTGTGAACATCTATCTGCAAGGTTCTGAGAGTGTGGTATAATACCACTTTTGAGGTAAATATTGTTTAATGTCTTCTTGCCCCTTATAATTCTAATTTTACCATCTTCTCTCTAGAAAGACTCTTAATTTTTCTTTAATATTTAATTTTATTTTGGATTTCTTACCTTTGAGTCTTGAATATAATAGAATTTCAATGAATAATTTTAAAGTCAAATTATTAAAGTGTAATGGCTACATCCACAATATATGCCCCCCCGACTCTCTTTCTGTATCTCAGAGTGAAAAATATAAACCATCCTAGGTTGTGAGGTAAAGTGGTTTTTCTAAGGTGGTAGAATTGGCAACATCACCAGGAACTAATGGAGCCATTCATCATATACATTCTATGAAAGATTTTAGTGGAGCCCTGGGATTGTCACACATTGATGATCATTTGAAGTCATCTCCCAGCCACCACCTTTCTTTCATTCCTTTTCCTGTACACCTTTAGGAAACACCTACCATGTCTTCCAGACAGGTCTGGTGAAGTAATAACATTATAATCCAACAGGAAGTGAGGGAGCAAGAGTCATCAAGCTTAGTCTGATCACCTCACAGAACAATGAGAGGCAACAATGAGTGATGATTGTTTTCTACTAGTAGGGTTTTTTGCCGCTGTAGATATTTGAAACAAAGCAAATATTCATAGAAGTGAATCCTAGGTGAGGAAAAGGATGGGATATATAGCCAAAGAGCATAACCTCATGTGTCTCTCTCTGTGTTGCAATTAGACAGTCACAGAGACCATCTCAAAGGTTTCCTCCATGACTTGACTAGAGTGACCTTGGATACTTCCTTGCTGCTGGTCACAAAGTATCAGGGGTCTTAGTGGAGACAGTTTCCTACAGCACATTTGTGCTTCTCATCATGGCCCCTCCTCCAGTGGCAGTTAAAGATTATGATCACAGCCCAGGAGGACCAGATCCATGTGGAAACTGCATAGTCTTTTCTATGTAGGATTTCTCTAGTTTCATGGAAAACCCTGCTATATTTCTAGGGCATGAGATATATGATCTACTTCATGAAGGCGAGAGTATTTAGAGACTCTGTTTTGAAAGCACAATCCAGTTTTTTATTATCTAAGTATCTTCTAGAGGAAAGAGTTACTTTTTCATAACAATTAAAACTCTCATGTGATTGACAGCACTTTTGTATAGCTCCAGAGTCGAGTGATCACATTATAACTGGAGGTCATGAAGGGACCTGAGTGTACTACCACTGCTGAGATTCACATGCCCTGTAAATTGTGAAAATCATGGAGTAGCTAGAGCCAGAGCAAAAAAAAAAAAAAAAAAAAAAAAAAAAAAAAAAAGTCCCAGAGCATTAACTCAAAGAGTTGAGAACATATAATAGTATCTCTAGAGTGAATTTTTAAAATATTGCTTTTAGATTAATGCAAATAATTTGGAAAACTTTAAGGTTTTTAACAGATAATTCTCATGATCAGTTTCATATATACAATGTGTGTGTGTGTATATATATATATATATATATATATATATATATATATATATATATTTGAATTTGACAATTTTATAAAAGTACAGATTGATTTTAAATCAAACTTGCCCTTAAGTCCTTCCAACTCCCTCCCAGATGCCCTCTGTGACTCCTTCTCAACTTCATAGACTCTGTCTTAACAAACGAAGAACTGAGTCCAGTGGGTGCTGCTGAGTACACTTGCATCAGAGCATGAGCACCATACCATGGGACACATTCCTGAAGAAAACTGATGTCCATTGAACTTTAAATAACAAAATAAAAAATATTTCCTTCCAAATCAGCAGCCAACAAATTGGGAAAAGATCTTCACCAATCCTACATCAGATAGAGGGCTAATATCCAATATATATAAAGAACTCAAGAAGTTAGACCCCAGAAAACCAAACAACCCTATTGAAAAATGGGGTACAGAGTTAAACAAAGAATTCTCACCTGAAGAACTTCGGATGGCTGAGAAGCATCTTAAAAAATGCTCAACTTCATTAGTCATCAGGGAAATGCAAATCAAAACAACCCTGAGATTTCATCTTAACACCAGTCAGAATGGCTAAGATTAAAAATTCAGGAGACAGCAGGTGTTGGAGAGGGTGTGGAGAAAGAGGAACACTCCTCCACTGCTGGTGGGGTTGCAAATTGGTACAACCACTCTGGAAATCAGTCTGGCGGTTCCTCAGAAAACTGGGCACCTCACTTTCAGAAGATCCTGCTATACCACTCCTGGGCATATACCCAGAGGATTCCCCACCATGTAATAAGGATACATGCTCTACTATGTTCATAGCAGCCCTATTTATAATTGCCAGATGCTGGAAAGAACCCAGGTATCCCTCAACAGAAGAGTGGATGCAAAAAATGTGGTATATCTACACAATGGAGTACTATTCAGCCATTAGAAACAATGAATTCATGAAATTCTTAGGCAAATGGATGGAGCTAGAGAACATCATACTAACTAAGTGAGGTAACCCAGACTCAAAAGGTGAATCATGGTATGCACTCACTAATAAGTGGATATTAACCTAGAAAACTGGAATACCCAAAACATAATCCACACATCAAATGAGGTACAAGAAGAAAGGAGGAGTGGCCCCTTGTTCTGGAAAGACTCAGTGAAGCAGTATTCGGCAAAACCAGAACGGGGAAGTGGGAAGGGGTGGGTGGGAGGACAGGGGGAGAGAAGAGGGCTTACGGGACTTTCGGGGAGTGGGGGACTAGAAAAGGGAAAATCATTTGAAATGTAAATAAAAAATATATTGAATAAAAAAAAGAATATTATATAAATTAAATCCCCCCCAAAAAGAAAAAAATATATTTCCTCCCATGGGGTCCTTTAAAAGCCTCTTAGAGTCTCAGCATATATATTTTCATTTCCCATGTCACGGGAGTCCAAGGAAGGGTTTATGAATCCTTTTACAATTCTTTTCCTTCACTATTAAGGTCCAAGATTAAGTGTCAGTTATAGTTATGAACTGAGGGTAAGCCTCACTGATTACAATATACCTGTACCTTCCTCATGATGTTCCTTGGAAATGATGCAGTAATGACTGATTTCTTGTTGTTATTGTGAGTCACCACTCTGTGGGAACAGGGATAAGTCCCAGAGTGCTTTCTTTGATTTCTTCTTTCCTTCCTTTTGATTCTCAGTATTTTTATTTTGAGTAATACTAGACTATAATAATTAATATTTTTATTCATTAAACCATATTTTCTAGTTGCTTCTTACAACAAAATGATTTCACTTTGGGGAAATGTCCTGTGGCTTGGTTTTGTGTGGTCTTCGGGGAACCACGCAGTCCCTTCCCATTCTTTTGGGCCATATCCCACTATGGTCTATCCTCAGCCACAGATCAAAGCTTCTACTAAACTGAGATAAATTAAGAGGTGAGCTGCTATGCTTCATAAGTTCTACTTAGTGGCTGAAGTCATAAAAGTTGTACTTTCACAGTTCTAGATGCCAGAGTCAACATCAGTTTCATTGGGCTCAAGTCGAGATGTCAGCAGGGCTGCTGGCTGCTCTGGAAGCAGGAAGAGAGAATCTGTTCCCTTGGCTTTTTTTGCTTCTATAAACCATCTGTATTCCTTGGCTTGGAGTTCCTTCTTCCCTCTTGATATGACGTCACTTTGCTTCCTTGATCATGTCTCTGTCTGACTTCTCCCAGCTTCTTACAATGAACTCTGTTAAGACACTGTCCTGCTTGGATAAGTTGAGATTGTCTATCTACGGGGCCTTAATTGAATCACATTTGTAAAGTATCATTTGTTATGAACATTAATAAATTCCCTGGCTATGTTACCAGTGATTTGGGGTATTTGACATGAAGACAACAGAAATCATAAAAAGTCACATGTGTGGAAGATGTGCAAGGCTTTGATTGAGGTTTGGGGTTGCAAACAAAAGGAACTCATCATTGACCGTGGTAGGAGAGCACGCTGTTCTTTGAACACAGGAATGGGATGACTTCTGATTTGGTGGGGCAGGCTCACAGACAGTCCTCATCTTCCCAGAAGGACTTCAAGTGCTTAATCTGCTGCTGCTCCATAAGGAGCAAGGGACCAGGACAAAAGGGAACATGGCCATTCTTCTAACAGTGGCCACCTTTTAAGCTAAGGGCCCATAAATGTGTTCTCTATACTTTTGTGGTGGTTCTCTAAGTGTCTCTATTACAGAGACCACATGCAGATATTTTGGTGGGATCCTAAGAACAGTCCTTTTCACTTTGACAAGAGTAAGCTCATTTCCATCAGGAAAGAATGAAGCCAGCTACCTGGGAATCACACACAAGAATGGAAGTAAAGGAATGATTCACCAATATTTTGACATCTAGCCAAAAAACACCTTTTGGCTTAAGCATTTGTGAGCTGAGTTCCTAGTGACTCTGTATGACTTATTAGGAGACAGGGAAAGGAGAGAGACAGCTCAACCATTTTCTGCTTCTTTTAAGACATCTGTAGGTTGTGTTTGCATATGAATCAGTTTGAAGTTGTTAAGACCTTATAAACATCATTAGGTTTTATTTTCCTATGTCAATGCTCTTCATACACTACACCCACTACCACACACATGCACAAATTTACAGGCTACAAAGTGCAACTAATAACTAGAAATTAATTATATTAGGTATAGAAGTGTGACTAACAGGACAAAAATTGAGATAATAGATTACTTCTCTTTTTGCTAACGTTTTATCATTTCAAAAAAAACCCCCTAAAAACAAAGGAGCATTTCCTTCCTGTTCTTTCTTTCCTTTTTCTTTCTTTCTTTCTTTCTTTCTTTCTTTCTTTCTTTCTTTCTTTCTTTCTTTCTTTCTTTCTTTCTTTCTTCTTCTTTCTTTCCTTCCTTCCTTCCTTCCTTTCTTTCTTTCCTTCCTTCCTTCCTTCCTTCCTTCCTTCCTTCCTTCCTTCCTTCCTTCCTTCCTTCCTTTCTTTCTTTCTTTCTTTCTTTCTTTCTTTCTTTCTTTCTTTCTTTCTTTCTTTCTCTTTCTCTCTCTCTTTTTCTTTCTCTTTCTCTCTCTTTCTTTGCTTCAGGACTTTCCTTCTTAAAAGTTTCCTATATTGGTTTCACAAGAAACCAATATCTAGGATTGGCTCAAAGGTTATGAAAGGTCTGGAGGACCTAGGGTTGGTTCTCAACATACACATGGAGTCACAACTGTTTGCAAATCCAGTTCCAGGTGTTCTGAGGCACTCTTCTTTTTTCCACAGCCTTTTGCATCCATGTGGTACATATAAACTCATGCAAACATTCAGATACACATAAAACTAGTAATTAAATAATCTTTTATAGAGGAGAATGAAGAGATAATTTAATGGTTTAGCACACTCCTGCAGAGGAACTTGATTCCGTTTCTAACCCTCAGATACAGTTAATAGCCACTTATAATTCAAGTTCTAAAAGTTCTGACATGTTGTCTGGCATTTACATGCAGTGCAATCATGGGATACACATACATCCATGCAAGCAAACACTCACACATGAAACTAAAATATTATTTAAAAAGAAGTCTACATCCATAATTTTAGACTTCCATGCTTAGAAAGATGTAAGTGGATTGTGCTCACAACTTCTAATTTTTGGGATCTGGGCATCATTGTAAACTTAGGCAATTTTTGAGATATGGGATCATTGTAAACTTAGGCAATTTTTGAGATCTGGGCATCATTGTAAACAGACTGTCGTGAAATTATCATGAGATTGTTCTGAAATGATACAGTATATAGAGGGTGGGATTTGAAAAGGAAAGTGCCCAACCTCTGAAGGGTTACTTAATCATTTAGTAGATTACAGCCATAAACTCTTTGCAGAGGAGGTGCTTATTTCTCTTCTTACATTTGGGCTAGTTTTAGGGCTTGCTTTCACCAGCAGAATATAGTGGAAGTTACAATCTGTGCTAGTTCTTTAGCAGACTACCATGTTCCCTTTACTCCTTCCTAACACAGACAGCTTAATACCTTGAGTCTGTGGCTATTGGGTTTCAATGGTGAGTTATTAATACAAAAGGGTTCTGGGGGAAATAGAGTTTGTTAGGATTTTCTAACCTCAGTCCAAGTGCAGATCTGCTGAGTGAGCATTTCCTGTGGATACCTTGTGGAACACAGGGCCTTTGTCACCACAGTCTGCTTAATTGAAGAATAACTGATTGGTTCTTAAGTTATAAGTTTAATGTTATTTAGCAGAAGATAAGTGAAACAGACTTTGGAGGATTGGGAATAAAGAACTGGAAGCTGGTCTCACAATGACTATGAACTGTATTTTGTTGTAAGTTAGTCCTACACATTTCCATCTCAGAAATGTGAGTTAGTTCTTCATGTTAGAGAGTGTTGCAAGCTTGTCTTGTGGCTGAGCACTGAGGAAATGACAGTGTGGGCTGTGGAAAAAGGTTTCCATGGCTGCATTTGACATGGGTCTGGAGAAATTAAATGAGTTAGATTTTGGAAAATCCCCTTAATCATGCATGTCCATTTATTCATCATTCTTCTTGCCTGTCTGGAATTGATAAATCCTAAGTGTAGCTACAGAAGTCATAAAGACCATGGGATTATTTTGTAGATGAAACACACACATACACACACACACACACACACATACACACACACACACACACATACACACACACATTCACACACATACATATTTACACACAAAGAAAGAGAGATACATACATAGATGCACAGCTATATATACATATAGATACACATATACATATATATACACAGATACACAGACACATACATAGATGTATACACACAGATATGCACAAATATATACACACTGAGATACACACAGACACAAGCAGCTGAATAAAAAGAAAGTTGGAAGTAGTCTGGAAACCTGATGGCCTTGTGGAGGTGCAGTCCAGGATACCTCTGTTTCAGACTTCTTTCATTTGTTGAGATAATTTTTAATTTCTTAACCCACTTTAAGCCTTTATTACACAAAACTGGAGGCATTTCCTAACAAATCCAAATATTTCACAAAATTACTGAAATGGTGCTTCTCATAGCCCTTAATGAATTGTGGAGTAGGCCACTGTGGTGATTTGAATAAGAATGGTCTCCATCTAGGCTCTTATATTTGAATGCTTGTTACAGGTTGGCCGAACTGCTTAGGAAGAATGAGGAGGCTGGCCTTGCTGGAGGAAGTGCGTCACGCGGCATGGGCTTTGAGGTCTCAAAAGCCAGCACCAGCTACAGTATCCCTCTCTTTGCTGTCTTATAGATCAGATATGAATTCTCAGCTACTTCCCTAGCACTATTTTTGCCTGCCTACCATCATGCTCCTTTCCATGATGATAATGGAATTTTCATCTGAAACTGTAATCGTGCCCCCAGTTAAATACTTTATTTCTTAATTTGCCCTGGCCATGGTGGTTTTTTCCACAATAAGAGCCATGTTTAGTATGATTTAGTAAAGAAATTGGATGTTTCTGCTTCTATGCACATGCATTATAAGGCAAGACATTTTGGAACAGGACGTTGGCAAATAGCCCACAGAACTATTACCAGCAAGCAGCTGTCAGTTCTACATTGAAAACACGAGAGACAGCTTCTGCTTTAATGGACATAAATATGAGTTTGAGTTGCAGCCTTTTCTCCTATAGGTGACAATTTCTTCGCATCTCAGTATTCTTATGTCAAAGAACAGGGATAAAAACACCTCAGCGGCTTGGGGCATGATGTCATAGGTAGTTTATAAACTATAATTTATACCCCCTGCTAAAACCAGTGGTTTGAATCATGGGAAATGGGAATGAAGGAGAATCACATAGAAAGGAAAATAGTAGAAGCAGAAGGATGCTGGGAGAGAGAAGGCTGAAACTGTGTGATGATGATTTCCAAAGCACTTCTTTTGGCAGACCTCTCTCTTATAGGGAGCAGAGCGAGAGGATATTATCAAATCTGCTTGTTTATCTGTCTGGTTGTTTGTAATGCTGGAAGGTAAACATGGAGTCTCATGTTACTAGACAATCACTCCACTTCTGAGCTAAAAAACACATCCCAAGAAGATATTATATTGAAAGTTTCAATGGATTTATTCTTTTCTTCTTTTCTTTTTTTTCTTTTTTTATTGAGTATCTTCTTCATTTACATTGCCAATGGTAAAACCTTTCCAAATTTCCCCCCTCCCAAAAGCCCCCCCTCCCCAATGATTCCCTACCCCTCCTCCCACCCCCTGCCTCCATGTATATGCCCCTCTACCCGACACAGTCACACCTTCCCCCCAACTTCACCCCCATATGTTTCCCTTTGTTGTGGCCTCTATTGAGCCTTTACCTGACTAAAGACCACTCCTCTCACTGATGCCCCAAAAGGTATTCCTCTGCCACATTTTTGGCTGGAACCATGTATACCCCTTGGTTGATGGTTCAGTCTCTGGGAGTCTTGGGGTGTCTGGGTATCCGAAGTCATTGTTCTTCCCATGGGGCTATATGGGTTTATTTTTAATTTTTTATTTTTTTTTTTTTGTTACAGGGCTTCTCCAGATAGCCCTGGCTGTCCTGTCTATCTGCTTTGCCTGCATATATATATATATATATATATATATATATATATATATATATATATATATATATATATATCATGTGTGCCTTGCCCCAGTGGAGGTCAGGAGAGGGCTTCAGATTTCTAGGATAATAGATGGTAGCAAGCTACCAGGTAAGTGAGGGAACTGAACCTGGATCCTCTGCTAGAACAAATTCTCTAAACCACAGACCCATCTCTCTAGCCCCTGAAGTTATTCTTTTACAGAGTTATGCTAGACTAAAAATTATTCCAAATATATCCAGAATCTGAAATAAGAAGAAAATGCCAACTTGAGGAAGTTGTGAAAGAAACTGGTCAGTAGAATGAAGAAATCATTCAGTTATTCATTCAGCAAATACTGGCTGAACACTAGTTTTGCGAGCTTTGGAGATATGGTAGAGAACAAGACAGGCATCTTTCACTCTCTTGGTAGAGGCAGGCATCAAGAGGGAAATAGAACATGCAGATTAAGTTCCAGAGTAGATATAAGGAGATAAAAAGATGGGAAGCTGTGCTTGGAAAGAATGACTCCTCACACATGTCTAAAATTATAGTTCATACAATGTAAATTAAAAGTAGGCAGACTGGGGCTCAGCGGCGGCGGCGACTGCGGCGGCAGTGCAGCAGTGGCTGGTCCAGCTGAAGGGACATCAGCAGTGGAACCAAAGCGACACAGGGTCCAGTTAGGCCCTGCGCCCACGACCACTGACCTTCGCTGACCAGCCGGGCTGCAAGCAGCTGCGGTTTTGCGGCACCTTTCGCTGCACGGAAGCCACTTCAGAACTCGGCCTCCCGCCAGTCAGGAGAGGCTCAACTCCATCTTAGTTTCAGACTCCAGAGATATCGGACAGACTGAGATCAGCCTGGGCAGTGGCACCACATCTCCAAGTCCTGCAAGAGGCTAGAGGGGCTTCCGGGGCGCCAGCTGGGAGAAGTCAGTGTGCTCCGGTGAATCCAGCAGGCCCCAGCGAGAGCCTTCGGGTGCCTGCTTCGGGATCTGAACAGCCTGGGCAGCAGCACCCTGTCTACAGGCAGTGCAGGAGGTAAGCTGTGCACCAGAGGCCAACTGGGAAGGGGCAGCTTGCACTGCTGAGTCCAGCACTAACAGGACCAACTAACACCAGTGAGGACTAGATGGCAAAAGGCAAACGCAGGAACGTCACTAACAGAAATCAAGGCAATATGGCAACATGTGAACCCAATTCTCCTCTACCAACATGTCCTGGATACCCCATCACACCAGTAAAACAAGATGTGGATTTAAAATCACTGGTCATGATGCTGGTACAGGAACACATGAAGGACATACTTAAAGAAATTCAGGAGAAAATGGATCAAAAGTTAGAAGCCCTTGCAAGGGAAACACAAAAATCATTGAAAGAAATCCAGGAGAATACAAAAGCCAACAATGAGGAAACACAAAAAACACTTAAAGAAATACAGGAGAACTCTGGTCAACAGGCTGAGGTCATGAAAGAGGAAACACAAAAATCTCTTAAAGAATTACAGGAAAGCACAAACAAGCAAGTGAAGGAGCTAAGCAAAACCATCTAGGACCTAAAATCAGAAGTAGAAACAACTAAGAAAACACAAATGGAGACAACTTTGGAGATAGAAATCCTTGGGAAGAAATCAGGGGACATAGATGCAAATATCAACAACAGAATACAAGAGATAGAAGAAAGAATCTCAGATGCTGAAGATTCCATAGAAACCATGGACTCAACAGTTAAGGAAAATGCAAAATGCAAAAAGCTTGTAACCCAAAATATCCAGGAAATCCAGGACACAATGAGAAGACCAAACCTAAGGATTAAAGGCATAGATGAGAGTGAAGATTTACAACTTAAAGGGCCAGCAAATATCTTCAATAAAATTATGGAAGAAAACTTCCCTAACCTAAAGAGAGAGATGCCCATGAATATACAAGAAGCCTACAGAACTCCAAACAGACTGGACCAGAACAGAAATACTTCCCATCACATAATAATCAAAACACCAAATGTTCTAAACAAAGAAAGAATATTAAAGGCAGTAAGAGAAAAAGGCCAAGTAACATATAAAGGAAGACCTATCAGAATCACAGCAGACTTTTCACCTGAGACTATGAAGGCTAGAAGGTCCTGGGCAGATCTCATTCAGACTCTAAGAGAACACAAATGCCAACCAAAACTACTATATCCAGCAAAACTCTCAATCACTGTAGATGGAGAAACTAAGATATTTCATGACAAAACCAAGTTTACCCAATATCTATCCACAACCCAGCCCTACAAAGGAAAATAGGAGGAAAACACCAATACAAGGAGGGAAACTTCACCCTGGAAAAAGCAAGATAGTAACCTTTCATTAAACCCAAAAGAAGTTAAGCAATCAAATTTAAAAAAATAATGTCAAAAATGATAGGAAGTAACAATCACTATTCCTTAATATCTCTTAAAATCAATGGACTTAATGCCCCAATAAAAAGACACAGACTACCTGACTGGATACGTAAACAGGACCCTACATTTTGCTGCTTACAGGAAACACACCTCAGGGTCAAAGACAAACACTACCTTAGAGTAAAAGGCTGGAAGACAATTTTACACGCAAATGGTCTCAGGAAACAAGCTGGAGTAGCCATTTTAATATCAGATAAAATTGACTTTCAACCCAATGTCATCAAAAGAGACTCTGAGGGACACTTCTTGCTGGTCAAAGGAAAAATACAACAAGAAGAACTCTCAATCCTGAACATCTATGCTCCAAATGCAAGGGCACCCTCTTTCGTAAAAGAACCTTTATTAAAACTCAAAGCACACATTGCACCGAACACAATAATTATGGGTGACTTCAACACTGCACTTTCCTCAATGGACCGATCAGGAAAACAGAAACTAAACAGGGACACAATGAAACTAATTGAAGCTTTGGACCAATTAGATTTAACAGATATATATAGAACATTCTATCCTAAAACAAAAGAATATACCTTTTTCTCAGCACCTCATGGTAACTTCTCCAAAATCGACCATATAATTGGTCACAAGACAGACCTCAACAAATATAAGATGATCGAACTAATCCCATGCCTCCTATCAGATCACTATGGAGTAAAAGTGGTCTTCAATAGCAACAAAAACAACAGAAAACCTACATACATGTGGAAGCTGAACAATATTCTACTCAATGATACCTTGGTCAAGGAAGAAATAAAGAAAGAAATTAAAGACTTTTTAGAACACAATGAAAATGAAAACACAACATACCCAAATCTATGGGACACAATCAAAGCAGTGCTAAGAGGAAAACTCATAACCCTGAGTGCCTCCAAAAAGAAAATGGAGAGAGCATACATTACCAGCTTAATGACACACCTGAAAGCGCTGGAACAAAAAGAAGCTACTTCACCCAGGAGGAGTAGAAGGCAGGAAATCATCAAACTCAGGGCCGAAATCAATCAAGTAGAAACAAAGAGAACCATACAAAAAATCAACAAAACCAGAAGCTGGTTCTTTGAGAAAATCAACAAGATAGATAAACCCTTAGCCAGACTGACCAAAGGGCACAGAGAAAGTATGCAAATTAAAAACTTAGAAATGAAAAGGGAGATATAACAATGGAAACTGAGGAAATCCAAAAAATCATCAGATCCTACTACAAGAGCCTGTACTCAACACAACTGGAGAATCTGGAGGAAATGGACAATTTCCTTGACAGATACCAAATACCAAAATTAAATCAGGACCACCTAGACCATCTAAACAGTCCCATAATGCCTAAAGAAATAGAAGGAGTCATAGAAAGTCTTCCAACCAAAAAAAGCACAGGACCAGATGGTTTCAGTGCAGAATTCTATCAGACCTTCAAAGAAGACTTAACACCAATACTCTTCAAAATATTCCACAAAATAGAAACAGAAGGGACACTACCCAATTCCTTCTACGAAGCCACAATTACACTGATACCAAAGCCACACAAAGATCCAACAAAGAAAGAGAACTTCAGACCAATTTCCCTTATGAACATCGATGCAAAAATACTCAATAAAATTCTTGCCAACCGAATCCAAGAACACATCAAAACGATCATCCACCATGATCAAGTAGGCTTTATCCCGGGAATGCAGGGTTGGTTCAATATACGGAAATCCATCAATGCAATCCACTACATAAACAAACTCAAAGAACAAAACCACATGGTCATTTCATTGGATGCTGAAAAAGCATTTGACAAAATTCAGCATCTTTTCATGCTTAAAGTCTTGGAAAGAACAGGAATTCAAGGCCCATACCTAAACATAGTAAAAGCAATATACAGCAAACCGGTAGCCAGCATCAAACTAAATGGAGAGAAACTTGAAGCAATCCCACTGAAATCAGGGACCAGACAAGGCTGTCCCCTTTCTCCTTATCTTTTCAATATTGTACTTGAGGTACTAGCTCAGGCAATTTGCCAACATAAGGAGGTCAAAGGGATACAAATTGGAAAGGAAGAAGTCAAACTATCATTATTTGCAGACGACATAATAGTCTACCTAAGTGACCCAAAAAACTCCACTAGAGAGCTCCTACAGCTGATAAACAACTTCAGCAAAGTGGCAGGTTATAAAATCAACTCAAGCAAATCAGTGGCCTTCCTATACTCAAAGGATAAGCAGTCTGAGAAAGAAATTAGAGAAATGACCCCCTTCACAATAGCCACAAACAGTATAAAGTATCTTGGGGTGACTCTTACCAAACATGTGAAAGATCTGTATGACAAGAACTTCAAGACTCTGAAGAAGGAAATGGAAGAAGACCTCAAAAAATGGGAAAACCTCCCATGCTCATGGATCGGTAGAATCAATATAGTTAAAATGACCATTTTGCCAAAAGCAATATACAGATTCAATGCAATACCCATCAAAATCCCAACTCAATTCTTCACAGAGTTAAAAAGAGCAATTATCAAATTCATCTGGAACAACAAAAAACCCAGGAGAGCTAAAACTATTCTCAGCAACAAAAGAAAATCTGGGGGAATCAGTATCCCTGACCTCAAGCAATACTACAGAGCAATAGTGTTAAAAACTGCATGGCATTGGTACAGTGACAGGCAGGAGGATCAATGGAACAGGATTGAAGATCCAGAAATGAACCCACACATCTATGGCCACTTGATCCTCAACAAAGAGGCTGAAAACATCCAATGGAAAAAAGATAGCCTTTTCAACAAATGGTGCTGGTTCAACTGGAGGTCAGCATGCAGAAGAATGCGAATTGATCCATCCTTGTCTCCTTGTACTAAGCTCAAATCCAAATGGATCAAGGACCTCCACATAAAGCCAGACACTCTGAAGCTAATAGAAAAGAAACTTGGGAAGACCCTTGAGGACATCGGTACAGGGAGAAAGTTTCTGAACAGAACACCAATAGCGTATGCTCTAAGAGCAAGAATTGACAAATGGGCCCTCATAAAATTACAAAGTTTCTGGAAGGCAAAGGACACTATCAAGAGGACAAATCGGCAACCAACAAATTGGGAAAAGATTTTCACCAATCCTACATCACATAGAGGGCTAATATCCAATATATATAAAGAACTCAAGAAGTTAGACTCCAGAAAACCGAACAACCCTATTAAAAAATGGGGTACAGAGTTAAACAAACAATTCTCACCTGAAGAGCTTCAGATGGCGGAGAAGCATCTTAAAAACTGCTCAACTTCATTAGTTATTAGGGAAATGCAAATCAAAACAACCCTGAGATTTCATCTTAACACCAGTCAGAATGGCTAAGATTAAAAATTCAGGAGACAGCAGGTGTTGGAGAGGGTGTGGAGAAAGAGGAACACTCCTCCACTGCTGGTGGGGTTGCAAATTGGTACAACCACTCTGGAAATCAGTCTTGGGGTTCCTCAGAAAACTGGGCACCTCACTTCCAGAAGATCCTGCTATACCATTCCTGGGCATATACCCAGAGGATTCCCCACCATGTAATAAGGATACATGCTCTACTCTGTTCATAGCAGCCCTATTTATAATTGCCAGATGCTGGAAAGAACCCAGGTATCCCTCAACAGAAGAGTGGATGCAAAAAATGTGGTATATCTACACAATGGAGTACTATTCAGCCATTAGAAACAATGAATTCATGAAATTCTTAGGCAAATGGATGGAGCTAGAGAACATCATACTAAGTGAGATAAAGCCGACTCAAAAGGTGAATCATGGTATGCACTCACTAATAAGTGGATATTAACCTAGAGAACTGGAATACCCAAAACATAATCCACACATCAAATGAGGTACAAGAAGAAAGGAGGAGTGGCCCCTGGTTCTGGAAAGACTCAGTGAAGCAGTATTTGGCAAAACCAGAACGGGGAAGTGGGAAGGGGTGGGTGGGAGGACAGGGGAAGAGAAGGGGGCTTACGGGACTTGCGGGGAGTGGGGGGCTCGAAAAGGGGAAATCATTTGAAATGTAAATAAATTATATCGAATAAAAAAAATTAAAAAAAAATAAAGTAGGCAGACTGAAGTTATTTGATAACTTAGCCTTTAAGCAATCACAGGGTTTTTCTTAGGACCCTGGAGAGGAAGCTGATGCATCTTTTTCTTTTCTAGAGAAAGATTTTACTTAATGAACTCCAAGTACTTTCCCAGAATTTACACACTGAGTGTCTTTGGACTCACTCTACAATTTCTGCACTCTTCAGTTTTCCTATCCGTCAAGAAGAGAGCATGATCACCACTTTCCATGGCCTGTGGGCAGACTTTGCTCGTCAATCACAGTAGCCAGTTGTGCTCCACACCTGTAATCCATCTCTCAAAAGGCTGAGGTGGGAGGACTACAAGGCCAGCTTGGCTACATAGTCAGAACCCACCTCAAAAGAAATGAAAAAACACAGGCAACAGGAAAAAAGATTGTGATAGAGAAAGTTCCTGACATGATTTTCAACATCCAAAGACTATAGTTTTCTCTTCTTTTCTTTCTTTTCTTTCTTTTCTTTTCCTTCTTTATTTATTTATTTATTTATTTATTTATTTATTTATTTATTTATTTATTTATTTTTTGGATTTTTGGATTTGGTTTTTTTCGAGACAGGGTTTCTCTGTGTAGTGCTGGCTGTCCTGGCACTCACTCTGTAGACCAGGCTGATCTCAAACTCAGAAATCTGCCTGACTCTGCCTCCCAGAGTGTTGGGATTACAGGCGTGTACCACCATCACCCCGCTTATGCTTATAGTTTTCTTTTCTTAGGAGTAACATTTAGCAGAAGGGATGAATTCAAACCCACTGTGGAAAACCAATTCTAATTGTTGAAGCAATGGCTTTGAACTCAGCTCTTGCTGACATCTGTGGATAACTTTGACTTCTATATAGCCTTTCATTAATAAAAACAATAAGTTGGCCCCAACCACAGCTGTGAGGTTCTGCACTTGGCTATTCCTCTTTTGTTTCCTGTTCTAGAAGTCAGAGACTCCTAACTGTAAGTTCATTGTCATTCGTGGACATACCTGCATTTCAATAACCAGATAATGCATTATAAAATAGATTACCTGCTCTCATTCTAGATATTCTGATTTCTTAAATGAGGGTTAGGCTGAGAAATATCAGTGAGTTAGACTCAGTTTATCCAAATGGCTAAAGATTAAAATAAACCTTAAAGACAAAGAAGCTGGACAAATATTAGTGTGAATATAAGTAGAGTTTATAAATTTATTAATATTGATTACCAGATATACCTTATTTATTTACTTTTTATTTTAATTTTCAATGTCCTAAAGGATTATTTTTATTAAATCTCAAAAATCATTCAGAGCTTTGCACTAATTTCTGGGATATATACTAAATTGTTACAATTATTACAAAGATTTTCTCTTTTGTATTATATGTATTTACATACAATATCTGCTTTTTTATTGGATATTTTCTTTATTTACATTTCAAATACTATCCCCTTTCCTGGTTTCCCCTCTGAAAACACCCTATCCCATCCCCCTCACCCCTGCTTACCAATCCACCCACTCCTACTTCCCTGGCCTGGCATTTCCCTATACTGGGGCATTGAACCTTCTCAGGACAAAGGGCCTCTCCTCTCTTTGATGTCCAACAAGGCCATCCTCTGCTACATATGCAGCTGTAGCCATGTGTCCCTCCATGTGTACTCTTTGGTTGGTAGTTTAGTTCCTGCCCCACCTGGGGTTCTATCCCATATTCAGTCACCAAACCCAGATACTATTATGGACAGCAACAAGCGCTTGCTGACAGGAGTCTGATATAGCTGTCTCCTGAGAGGCTCTGCCAATACCTGAAAAATACAGAGGTGGGTGTTCTCAGGCAACCATTGGACTGAGGACAAGGTACCCAATGGAGGAGCTAGAGAAAGGACCCAAGGAGCTGAAGGAGCTTGCATCCCCATAGGAGGAACAACAATATGAACCAACCAGTACCTGAAGAGCTCCCAGGGACTACTTGATTTTTATTTTTAATCAGTCCATTCGTTTATATTTCAAATGATATCCTGCTCCCTGGTTACCCCCTCCACCAACTCCCCATTCCATGATCTCCCACTACCCAGTTATCCCTCCACCACCCCAATCCCACATCTGCCCTCCCCTTCCCTTTTGCCTGTATGAGAGTGCTCCCTTACCCAACCAAACTCTCCCTCCCTACCACTCCAGCATCCTCCTACTCTGTGGCAACAAGCCTCCCTAGGACCAAGGGCTTCCCCTCATGTTGCTGTTGGACAAGGCCATCCTCTGCTATATATGTGTCTGGAGCCATGGATCCCTCTAGGTACACTCCTTGGTGGGTAGTTTAGTCTCTGGGAGAACTGGGTTGTCAGACCAGACTATGTTGTTCTTCCAATGGGACTATAATCTCCCTCTGCTCCTCCAGTCCTTCTGCCAACTCTCTGACCAGGTTCCCTGAGTTCAGTCTGATAATTGGCTCTAAGCATACACATCTGCGTTGGTCAGTTGATGGCTGGAACTCTCCCAGGAATTGCCACACTTGGTTCTGGTCTGCAAGTGCCTCTTGACTACGGCAACAGTATTGGGTTTGTTCTCTGTGGACATGATGTATTCCCAGTTGCAGCTGTTCCCCAGTTGGCCCTTCCTTCAGTCTTGTTCCAATTTTTGTCCCTGTTATTCCTTTGGACAGAAACATTTCTGGGTTGAAAACCCTGGGATGGGTGGGTGGCCCCATCCCTTGACCAGAGACTGCCTATCTACTGGAGGTGGTCTCCACAGGTTCTCTCTCCCGCTTCTCTATGCATTATGGTCAAGGTCAATCCCATTGGGTCCTGGGAGTCTTACATATCTGTAGTGGCTGGGACCCTCCAGTGGCTATCCCCAGTTCCTCATTACCCCTGCTACCTATTTTTATTTCCTGACCCTTTGTACCTCTCTCATGTCTCCTCTAGATTCTGATACTGCCACCCATATTTCCTCCTCCTCCTTTCTCCCTCCCTTGTCCCCCTCTCCTTCCATTTCTCACAGTTGTCCCCCTCAATGCAGGACTGAAGCATCCACCCCCTGTCTAAGCTCCATATACTCTGTAGGTTGTATCATAGACATTGTGAGCTTTTGGTTTAGTATCTGCTTATTAGTGAGTATATACTATGTGTGTTCTTTTGTGTCTGGGTTACCTCACTCAGGATGATATTTTCTAGTTCTATCCATTTGTCTAAGAATTTCATGAAGTCATTGTTTTTTCTCAGAGCATTTTATTTTGAAATATCCTTCCAAAGAAATATAGTGAATACAGAAATAATCAATTTGGAATCTCTTTCTTTCTTTCTTTCTTTCTTTCTTTCTTTCTTTCTTTCTTTCTTTCTTTCTTTCTTTCTCCGTTGATTCTATATAAAATGCATTTTTTTTTTACTTTTAACCTCCAGATATTATTTCTCTCCTGGTACACATTCTTACTGTTCCACATCCCATACCTTCTCCCTGCCTTCCTGTCTCCATGAGAAATTCCCTACTCCCTCATGAGACATCTAAACTCCCCAGGTTCTCCAGTATCTTGATAGTTAGGTGTATCTTCTCGGTCTAAACCCAGACCCAGCAGTCCTCTGCTGTATATGTGTTGGGGGCCTCATATCAGCCAGTGTATACTGCCTTGTTGGTGTTCCAGTATCTGAGATTTATTTGGGATCCAGGTTAATTGAGATTGCTGGTCCTCCTACAGGGTCATCCTCCTCCTCAGCTTCTTTCAGTTCTCCCTAATTCAACCACAGAGGTCAGCAGCTTCTGCTCATTAGATGGGTGCAAATATCTGCATCTGACTTTTTCAGCTGCTTGTTGGGTCTTTTGGAGGGCAGCCATGCTAGATCCCTTTGTATGAGGCTCCATAGCCTTCTTAATAGTGTCAGGTCTTGGGGCCTCCCCTTGAACTGGATCCTACTTTGGGCCTGTGGCTGGACTTTCTTTTCCTTAAGCTCTTCTCCATTTCCATCCCTGCAGTTCTTTCAGACAGGAACAATTATGGGTCAGAGTTTTGACTGTGGGATGGCAAGCCCATACCACACTTTGATGCTCTGTCTTTCTGCTGGAGATGGGCTCTACAAGTTCCCTCTCCCCAATGTAGGGCATTTCATCTAAGGTCCCTCTCTTTGAGTCCTGAGAGTCTCTCTGGTATATTCTGTAGGGTCCCACCAACCTCCTATCTCCCAAGGATGCATCCTGAGGACCAGGAGAATGAATGGAAGCATGCAACTTCGAGAAGTCATGGTTTATAATCAGTACACAGTACTCCATTGTGTATATGTATCACATTTTCTGTATCCATTCTTCTGTTGAGGGACATCTGGGTTGTTTCCAACTTCTAGCTATTATAGATAAGGCTGCTATGAATATAGTGGAGCATGTGTCCTTGATATATGATGCAACATCTTTTGGGTTTATGACCAGGAGTGGTATAGCTGGGTCTTCAGGCAGAACTGTTTCTAATTTTCTCAGGAACCACTAGACAGATTTCCAAAGTGTTTTTACTAGCTTGTAGTCCCTCCAGCAATGGAGGAGTGTTTCTCTTTCTCTACATCCTTGCCAACATCTGTTACCTGAGTTTCTGATCTTAGCCATTCTGACTAGTGTGAGGTGGAATCTCAGGGTTGTTTTGATTTGCATTTCCCTGATAACTAAGGATATTGAACATTTATTTAAGTGTTTTTTAGCCATTCAAGATTCCTCAGTTGAGAATTTCTCTATTTAGCTCTGTACTCCACTTTTTAATAGGGATATTTGGTTCTCTGGGGTCTGCCTTCTTAAATTCTTTGTATATTTTGGATATTTGCCCCCTATCAGATGTAAAATATCTTATTTATTAAAAGTATATTTTTACTTAACTAAATTGTTTAGCAGCCTGGTATTGCACAATTAACAAAAATATAATAGTTAGACATAAATGCTAAATCAGTTTTTAGTCAGACTAGACCTTTATAAATTTAAAATTATATTATCATATACCCTAGATTCTAAACCAGGGGTAAATCACACATATTGTATCTTGTAGCAAATATAATTTAAAGTTTTTATCCATACCAATCCAAAATAACTGAGAGTTGTTGCTTCCTAAGTCTGAACAGGGGATGTAATGATAAACAGAGACCTAATTATGACTTAGAAATTTTATAATTGTTGCTTTGTAGCATGTAGTCATCTGAGGACAGAAGTCACATGGCTGCCAGTCATGTGACTAGTTACATTCTGATCATGTCATAAGCCAAGATAAAGGAGAGCCACATGGTTGTTATTTAAAAGCATCTGTTTCCAAGTAGATCTATTTTTAAATATGGGGCTTTAATCCAAGTTATATATACATATATACAAAGAGTTGAATCCAAGTTACATACCAACACACAGAGTTGAATCCAAGTAACACACACACACACACACACACACACACACACACACACAAAGTCGTGTATAGATTTTTAATATATTATAAGCTATTTGTTACAAGTTTAAAGACAAATTTCATTACACATTGTACTAGCTGGTTTTGTGTCTCAACTTGACACAAACTGGAGTTATCACAGAGAAAGGAGCTTCAGTTGAAAAAATTGCCTCCATGAGATCCAACTTTGAGTTCAAGTCCTGACTTACTTTGGTGATGAACATCAGTGCGGATGTGTAAACTGAATAAACCCTTTCCTCCCCAACTCACTTCTTGGTCATGATATTTTGTGCAGGAATAGAAACCCTGACTAAGATACACATTTTATAGATTTAAAACCATACCCAACAAACAACATACAAATACCAAGAGTCTACAACAGTCTTGAGAGATTTCTTTGAAAGCAAAGCACAGAGAAATGGTAGAGATGAAATATTTTTAACAGTGTTGAAAGTAGAACCTTAGAGATAAAATAGATTTTGGTTCATTTGTTTGAGTGGTAACAGACGTGTTACCATCTGTAAGGATTTGGAAATCAAGGGCTTTTTTTTGCCATTGATTTGTACTGAGGCAAAGCTGTAGTAATAAAATCTAAGTCTCGGGAGGAAGAGAGAGAGGGTAGTAAATTGCAACACCGTTTGGGAATATTCCTATAAGCTCCAAGAGGAAGTAGAGATCTGGACAGGGGGAAAGGGAGCCAAGTGAGTGTCTTTAGTAGGGAGAGCCATATGTGTATAAAAAGACCAGAGATGAGAGGAGAGAGAGAGAGAGAGAGAGAGAGAGAGAGAGAGAGAGTTACCATAGAGTGGGAGCCCCATGGGCTCAGAACCTGGCTCTAGGAGCCAGAGAGACACTTATGGCATAGGACAAGGATCAGAATGGTTAAATAACAGGGAGAAACCACCAGGAACCGAGAAGCACATAGGTACCCTTATAGAGAGAAGCAGCAGCTGAAGAATTGGATTCTAGAATTTGGAATCACATTCACAAAGGATCTATATATATATATATATATATATATATATATATATATATATATATATATACCTTAGGAGACTTTGTTGGAAGCAGATGCTGCAGGGGAGAACAGCGGTGTGTTGGGTGTATGCATGTTGCAGCTTTCTGGCTGACCTGCTGGCTGGCCCTCCATTACTGCAAGTCCCCCCCCCCACTACTCCCCTCTTGCTAGACCAGACTTAACCTTCTATTTCCACTTTGTAACAAATTTACAGACCTATCAACCATAAATTAAAGACAGGACATTTACATAGCATGTGTGTGTTGTGGGGGCAGATACCCCCCAAAACAGAGCTTGGAGCAAAGAAATGGGGGATGGGGCATGGGGATTTTCCTTACGTTTCCTTGATCACTAGCAGCAGTTATACAGGTCCCCAATAATCTTGGGATCCAGGGTGCTGCTGGGCAGCCACTTTGATTGAGTATCAAAGAGGTATTGAGGACAGATTAGACTGTAAGGTGAATAAGTTTAGAGGTCCTTAAGTTGCACACTAGGTGGGGACCTAGTAGTCTTCACTAAGTGGTGTCAGAGGTTTTCCAAGAAGCATTCCAAAGACAAGGTAGGAGGTATGGCTAACACAGTTCCCATAGGCGAGGAAGCAAGAGGTGGGTGTGGGTATGAGTAGGGAGATGATGGGGGAATCCATGGAGGAAGGGGTCCCCAGGACCAACTGGGATTGAACGAGGAAGGCATAAGCTGTAAAGTGGGTTGTTACCTCACTGGACAGGGATCAGAGCTAAAGAGCCTGAGAAGAGAGGGTTTCTGGTATTAGGACTTTCAAATGAAGACAAAAGGTGATTTTATTAAACTCAAAAACAAAGCCTCATCTAAGGGAAAGTATTGAAGGTGAGGTCAGTGAAGAGAGTCAACTGTTGTCTTAAAGACTGTGGGTTCAGGGTACCTCTACCTTCAGGAAGGTCAGAAGGGCGCCTTCTTTCATCATGTCCTTGGATTCAAGGAAGCATTCAAGGAACCAAAGGAAAAACTTACAACTGCTGATGACGGCTGGGGTACACAGCAATGGATTAGTTGGGATGTGAGTCTGTTGCAGGTGGACTGCAGATAAGGGATTAAATTTCCGTGTGGCTTAAACCCCCAAAGTTGGGGAGTAGGCAGGTCCCAATATATCCTACTGAGTCTTGGCAGCAACGTTAGGGTTTTGGAGTGAAGTATCTTGGTGGATTGGTCAGGACAGAAGAGTGCTGCAAAAATCACACCACGCATTAGATATCACACAAGAGATTTATTGGGAGGGAGCAACAAACGGCCTCCTGGAGTGGGGCAAGAGAGACAGAGAAACAGAAAGTGGCAAAGCATGAGAGAGGGCCTTGGTGGTGGGGACCTTTTAAAGGGTACTAAGTGTCGCATTTAGTGGCTGGTGATGACACGGGTGCTGGCACTGAGTAGCTGAATGCAGGCTTGGGGAGCACCTGGCTAATAACATATTTTATCATACCAACAGAAAAAGTAACTAATAAAAGTGGGCTGTGGGCAAACTAAGTTCTCTAGCTTCTTTCTTTTCATGTCCTTTAAGATAGAAAAATATTAGAACCCCACTGTATTTAGTTAGCCATTTAAAGTTATTTTTAAGAATCCTAAGCAAAAAGAAGGAAAAGTAAAAAAAGAAAAGAAAAATGACCTTTCCAATATTGTCTCAGGAAGCTAACTAGAAACAATAAATTGGATCTCTCCCACTATCTATTGATACAGATCCCCAATGTATCAAATGGTTATATATAAAATTATGAAATTACAAATAATTTAAAAACACATGAGTAAATCTTTCTATAACTCAAATATTCAAATATAAAGGAAAACTAAATAAAACCCCAAAATACCTGTATTGCACAAACATCCCATTAGAAATGTATTTTAAAAAAACAAAACAAAACAAGAAGGTATAGGCTCTCCAGTTCATATTACAATTGAAGAATGTGCCAGTTGAAATGTAAACTTTCTATAGGGTCCATGCCCTCTAGAAAGAAACTTGGTTTTAACAGTCAAAATTACAACTGTGTTTCCCTGCTGACAAAGCAAGCCCACCACTGTGTAATTCTTTATCCCTTTTGCAAGATGATACAACATGAAGTTATTTGCCACTGTAATGCTTTCTGGTTACCAGTCCAGCCTGTGTCAAGGGGGAATGATGAAATAGCACCTCCATATCTAAGCAATGAAACACTTCACCACTATAAACATATGTATACCATGCATGGATATGGAAAGGTATACAGTTATACAAGGAAAGCAAGGAGCAGAGCAGTATATGTAGGATAATTTCTGTGTGAGGAGGGGAGAGGAAGATAGTTCACTATTATCTTACATTTGAACCAAAAGTCTAAAATAGGGAAAATAAGAGAAGTTCGTTGGTTCAGCAGTAGTGTGCATGGTATGCTTTTCTTTTCAAATATCCTGTGGCTAACAGCTTTATTTGAAGGGAGAATGACTGACAGAAGATTGTAATTCTTGGACTTATGAAGGGAGGAATACTTATAATTGAATTACTTATATTGTTTTCATAAAATCTTTTCTTTTGTATTTTGAAACTATAATACCTCCAAGCCTTCCCATATTCCCCTCCTCACTCTTCTCAAATTCATAGTCTCCTTCTCATTAATTCTTAAATTAATGAACAAATATCAATAAGAATATACATTTCTATTAATTTTATATTTTTATTTTAAATATTAATATATGTATTTTAAAATTATAAACCCTCTGAAAAAAAGAGACATCAGAAAAGTAATTAAAGAAAAGTAATGTTTTGGTGAAACAAATATAAAAAATTCTGTAGAATATTGCACAGCACACACAAAAGGTGTTGCATGTAATTTTAAAGTGCATGCTTGCTCCTTGCCCAGGTCTCATTCAGCCCCCACGAGGCTTCACCAAGCCACTTCAGTCAGGTCTCTGTTCTTTGCCCGGTGCTGGCAAAAGCCATCTCACCCAGCTCCCACAGCTAGCTTTGCCAAACCTCTAATGATTGTCCTGCCAAACCTCTAATGATTTCACTTGCCTACTTGATTCACCACTGATTGAAAACATCAGATATCCTTAATATTTTAAAACCAGACAGATAACACAACTGCTGGGCGAAGAATATCCTGTCCCATCCTCCTTAGCCTCCAGTCTGTGGAGGCTGCAAACTGTGTCTGTCGCTTCCTATCTGCTCCACAGACTGGTCCGAGCCCCATCCCCCCTTCTCTTCTCATCTTCCTCCTGGGCCCTGGAAATTCCACCTTATCTTTGACACAGCGACTGGCTTCTGTCATCTTTATTGACCAGTTAAAATGGGGAGAAGGTTCACATGGAATCACCTAAGTATGAGATTCACTCCTCATCAGGGCATCGCTTCTGGAGGAAACAGAAATAACATTAAAGTACAAAAAAACACAAGGGCAATCTTTTGTTCCCAAAAGATTCTGATGGATGGATTGAAGGACCTTTAGTTACAAATTTTCAGAGTATGGACCAGTGCAAACCATACTCCTTCATGTGGTGTCCTCAAGCAATAAACTTATCTATCTATCTATCTATCTATCTATCTATCTATCTATCTATCTATCTATCTACCTATCTACCTATCCACCTATCTTTCTACCATGTATAAAACGTAAAGCCTCAAGAGCGAAAAGTTACTATTAAGTGTAACACTATTTCAAAAGGATAAGAACTACAACGTAAATGTATTCTTTGACTTTTTCTTTTGACTACAAGCAACAAGGATGTGATGACGACCAACACAGTGAGCACAATGCTATGACTACAATGACAACTAGGATGACTTCCCTAGTGATGCAATGAAAAGAAGAATGTAAGCTCTAGAGTTGGGCCAGAGACTGAAGGTTGTGACACAATTGCTTCTAAACCCTCAACATATGCAAGGGAGGAGCATTTGCCATTGTTTCTAATAGAAAGATGAGAAAGTAAAAGCATTGGGGTGCCCAAACTTTCCAGAACACTCCCTCTTTCTTCAATGGCCTAAATGGAACCGTTGAATAAGCAGTGAGTGTGCACACAGTGAAGTGGGCTGAGACAGTCAGGGCACCTAGTGGCCTTTTCTAAGCTCTTCCCATTCCACTCTGTAATACACAAAGGGACACTCTTCCTGTTTTCATGAATACATTGATCTGGAGACCTACCTCAGTTAGGAGACAGTAAACATAAAACACCTTTCTCTGTGCCATTCTAATAATTTCAGCTCACAGCATTGCAGCAGATGAAGAGGCCTCTTCAGCCACTTTTGTTCAAGTTCCTGAAGCACAGATGTTAACATCACCTATAATCAGAGGGCTATCATAGTAGCCAGTGTCTTCCTACCAAAGAGGCAGGGTGCAATTGGCTGTAAAACCATCAGATAGAAACTCTCCAGAGAAAATACTCATATCAACCTCTGAAGCAAAAATGCAAAATTTGTACCTGTAGAGAGTTCCAGAAGTCAGAGCAAGCTGAGCATGGTCAGCAATGTCTATATCTGCTTTAGGTCTCGGTGTCTGACAGTGTGGAGGTAGAATAGTTACATGAAATGACGTCAAGTGCTCTAAGGAGACTAAAACACTTATTCCCTGACCAGAGACTCATTCTCTCCTCAGCTCCAATTCATTGTTTCAAAGATCTTTGTATTTTCCAAGAGAACTAGAAATTATATGATAATAGTACTCATATAAATCCTCTGATCTATATGAGCCAAGAAAAATATACCTGTGGGCTGTTAGACTGAAATGTCTGACTTACTCTCTTAGAGTAGCTCACTTACAGTCAGTTTTTTAATATCCTTTATTTTGCATAAATAAGGGTGGCTGTATAGAGCAATATACACAATACAAGATGAAATGAAACGTAAATGATAAAATTGTCCAAGTACAAATATCCCATGAGAATTAATGGTTATGGTAATAGTACAAATGAAATTATGTCCATGATGTATCAATCCCTGTTTTACAGTGTATATTGATTGGCAAACAAATTCCTTAGTGACAAGAGTGATTTCTTTGCCCATTACCTCTGAGAAGTTATTTGAGCTTTTATTATTCTAATTTTTGCATCTGTAAATGGCATAATAAGATCTATCTTTAAAGGTAGATGTGATCATTAAAGTAGACTACATGTATAAAACTTGTAGAATGATATCCAGATTATGAGCAGAAGCACAAAATAACATTCCTGTTAACTTCTCAAGTTCAGTTAAATAATAAAGATATTTCATGGAGAACCTCAGTATCACCTATCGTTGATAAGGGCTGGGTTTTTAACAAGGTTTAGTTTGGACAGAAAATTTGGCCAGTTATGTGACTATCCCTGTTTTCAGCCTTGTGATAATTTGCTGAGGGAAGCAGAGACAAATTCTTAACCTGGGCTAGCAGAAGAGAAAGCTCTCGGAGTCTCTGTTACCTTCCACTTTTGATGCTAGGTTTTACATTTACTTTTCAGAGAGCAATGCTTGTGAACCGGTAAAAGGGCTCCTTCAAAGGAAGGCTGCCAAGGAGGGATGGAAGCTGTTTCCCTCGAGCTGCTGATCCTCCTACTGCCATATCCCAGATGCTGGGATTAGAGATGTACCATCCATCGGTTGACGTTCCCCAACATACTGTAACTGCTCACTAAATGACACCTGTGACTGTTTCTATTTTTTAAACTTATTTAATTTCTATTTTTTCTTTTAAGATTTTTTTATTTCATATTTTATTTACATTTCAAATGTTATCCCCTTTCCTGGTTTCCCCTCCAAAGAATCCCTAACTCATCCCCCTTACTCTGCTCATTAACCCACCAATCCCACTTCCCTGTCCTGGCATCCCGTATACTGAGGCATCGAGCCTTCTCAGAACCAAGGGCCTCTCCTCCCTTTGATGTCTAACAAGGCCATCCTCTGCTACATATGTAGCTGGAGCCATGGGTCCCTCCATGTGTATACTTTGGTTGGGTTTAGTCCCTGGGAGCTCCGGGGGGGGGGGTTGTTAGTTGGTTCATATTGTTGTTCCTCTCATGGGGCTGCAAACTCCTTTAGCTCCTTGGGTCCTTTCTCTAGCTCCTCCATTGGGGACCTTGTGCTCAGTTCAGTGGTTGACTAAGAGTGTCCCTCTCTGTATCTGTCATGCACTGGCAGAGCCTCTTAGGAGGCAGCTCTATCCCGTCAGCAAGCACTTGTTAGCATCCAAAATAGTGTCTGGGTTTGGTAACTGTATATGGGATGGATCCCCAGGTGGGGCAGTCTCTGGATGGTCTTTCCTTCAGTCTCTGTTTTACACTTTGTCTCTGTATTTCCTCCTGTGGGTATTTTGTTCCCCCTTCTAAGAAGGACCAGAGTATCCATACTTTGGTCTTCCTTCTTCTTGAGGCAATGGAGGTTATTTGGACATTCCTACACATATGTCTCTGTACTTCCTTCTTTTTCATCTTTCTCCTCTATTGCCCCTCCCCACCCTTCCTCCCTGTCTTGCTGGCCCCTTCATCTCTTTAAATATTCCTATTTTCTGCTTTCATGCCACACATATTTGACATATGAAAGAAAACACATGGTATTTGTTTTACTGAGTCTAGTTTATGTCACTTAAACATAATGATCTCCAGCCTATCAATTCATTTAAAACATGATTTCATTGTTCTGTGTGGCTGAAAAAATATTCCATTTTATATGTATCATATTTATTTTTTATCCGTTCATCTGTTGATGTATGTGTAGGTTGATTCAACATTTTGAGATCCTGCGTAGTCAGCAATAAGCATTCTGTGTCTCTATTGTATAGTGACTTCTCTGGGTATCTACCATGAGTGGAATAGGTAGATAGTATATAGATATTTAATTCTTTGCAGAACATCTACAGTGACATCTGTAATGGCTGGACCAATTACATTATCACCAAGAGTATATAAGGGTTCTACTTTCCCACACCCTTACCAGGATTTGTTGTTTGTATTCTTGGTGTTAGCCATTTTGACTGATGAGAGATAGAAATTCAATGTCCTTTTAATTTACATCTCCCTAATGGCTACAAACTGCATTCCATCTTTTCAAGCATTAATTGGCCATTCATTTCTCTTCGTTGAGATCTATCTATTCAATTTGTTAACTCCTTCATTGACTGAATGATGTTAACAGGGCTAAGTTTTGTAGCTCTTCATTGATACTAGACATTGATACTTTGATCTTTTTCCTGTTCTGTGCTATCTTTCATTCAAGTGATTTTTTTTTTTTTTGCTTCTCAGAATCCTTTTAATTTTATTTACCCCCATTTGTCAATTCCTAGGATTAATTCTTGTGCTTTAGGAGTTTTGTTCAGGAAATATTGTCTCTGCCTGTATTTTGTAGAACCTTACAGGTTTATTGTTGAGGTGTCTACTCTGTCCCATTGGTCTACATGCCCTGGTTGTGCTCACTTTGTTTTAACATGTCAGACAGACCCTGACCACATGTAAATCAGGTGTCCCCAGACAGCAATTCCATTCACTGTACGTTTTAAAGATAGTAAAATTGTGCTGGAAATATGGATTCCAGGCTTAAATGATTGTGGAAATATCTGAGTTTAGGAAATTAAAATAACTTTGTTCATTGTATTATAGGATGGCATAGAGTTTTTATATTCTAGTGTTCATTCAAATACATACATTATATATATATATATATATATATATATATATACATATATATATATATATATAAATGAGCCCCATGCTTCAAATTTATTTTTGTTGTTTCAGTTTCTCCTGATATAATAATTAATATCCAACATCAATGATCTGTGGATGATGATTAGAGAAGAGTTAATGTAGATTCATGCTTAAAACATTTTTATTTTATGTATGTGATTAATTTTGCCTGAATATATCTGTGTACCATATGTGTGTAGTGTCCACAGAGACTAGAAGAGAATACTGTATCATATGGTGCTGCCATATGGGTGCTGGAAATTGAGCCTGGGTCTTCTGGAAGAGCAATGCTCTTAACTCTCTTTATTACTCAGTTGTCTCTCCTGGCCTAAGCTGTCAAGATAGATAGATAGATAAATAGATAGATAGACAGATAGATAGATAGATAGATAGAAAAACGCATTTATCTATTTAGTGATGTGTTGTGTGTTTTGTGTTTGTATGTGTGTGTGTGTGCACATGTATATAGAGGGCAGGAGGCTAGGGGACAACTTTCAGGACTCAGCTTTCTTCTTCAGCCATGTAACTGGCACTTGGGTTGACAGGGTTGCTGTCAAGAACCTTTACCCATGAGTCATCTTATCAATCCTAGATTAATTTTAAATCTACCAGTTTATACAATGACTTAGGAAAAACAGCAATAACTGATATGTTGACTATATCAACTTACCATTGACTTGGACCAGAGAAAATGACCTTGTAGAAAGTATAACAATATGGATTTTATAAAAGATTCCTGTCTGGAAAACACTGTTTATTTTGACCCAGAAAATAAAAATAAAAGTGGTGAGGCTAACCTCCTTTGGATTAGTCGTTTTGTGCAGTTTGTGTCTTCTTTCATGGCCTTTGTCTGCATTACCAGAGTGTGGATTCTGCATACAGCCTTGAGGCACATGGTTGGTAAGGATAGAGTACTTCATTTGTAACCCATCAAATTATAGTTTTTCTTTCAACTTAAAGATTTTTAAAAGTCACATTATATGCAATTATATTGTACACACATGCATGTAGGTAGGTGCACATGTGGCATAACATGTATGTGGAGGTCAGATGTCAACTTGAGGGAATCAGTCCTCTCCTTCCAACTATGTAGGTCCCAAAGATCACACATGGCTTATTAGGAGTGGCAGCAGCAATGTCTGCCCACTGGACCATCTTTCCAGCCCCTAAAGATTCTTGAAAAACTGGTTAGAATCCAAAATTTCGTTACTTTACTTTTAAAGTTGTTTCTATAATAATAAAAAATCAGACTCTGTAAGCTTAAATTTTTATAATTGTTTTCAAGTGTCATATTAAAATCATTTATACAGATACACATTCTGAGCACTTTTAGTATAATTCAGCTAGATTATTTCAACATCATATTTGGCAGTTGCAAAGGTCTAACTAATTTCTCAAAAAATTAATAATTGTTCTTTCCTGAGTTCATATGATGCCAGGCTTTAACCTGGCTGTTCTGGTTAAGGCGTGCCAAATATCTCAAATGGCCTTCACAAAAGCTTTCTGAAGTAGATGCAATTATTTTGCCCATTTCACAGATGGGGCTTTTATAGCAAAGATAAATATCCCTTAGGGCCCTAGGGTTTTTTTTTTTTTTTTTTTTTTTGAGCAGTTGCTAGATGGCTGTCTACCCCACTGTCTGCTCCTCAACCGTAATGTCAATTTGGAGTAGTTGGAGTCAGAACTTTTAAATCCATCTGGTTTTCCAAGGTCTTTCAAGCCTCATAAATTTGTGAGAATCCAAACATAGTTTGTTTACTGTTCACATGAATGAGTCTATATTTGGCAACTCCCAGGGCTCTCTCAATAATTAAAAACCCACAGTGCTCAAATCATCGTGGGAGTGAAAGATTAATAGGAACAAAGAGTTAGCTAATCATGTTTAATAGGGCCAGCATGTGTAGCTGAATAAGAAGGAGAAAAAAATAGTTCCTTCATAGATGGGATGCTACAAGGGTAGCACCTTGAATTGTGGTCGCAGAGCTTGTGTTCACAGAAATGGGCAGGCAGAAATCCAGGTGCTGTTGATCGTGAGGGGTACTTTGCAAGAATAGCCATAGTGGACCAAACGCAGCAAACATCCCAAGGACTCAGACTTTTGAAAACTGCTCTGACAGTTTTTGCTATAAATGATTTATTTTTCATGGACTTAGCTGATGTGCCCAGATGAATGCTTTATCAGGTTGACTTCTAAAAGGTCATGAGATTCAAATGAATGTGTATGCACAGACACTTCCTTTTTCACTTAAATACATCTTGGTTTCTATTTGTTCTTTTATTTTTGTCTCTGCTTGCAAACTGTTCCATCACAAGAAACAAATGATCGTCTAGGCAATCATCTGAAAGTCTATTAAAGCCACATTGCATGACATGGTGTTTACTTTGAGAGGAAGAACTACAGTTAATGATTTCTGACCATCAAATACTCAAAATTCCAGATCTACAAAGATCAAATTATAATCTCCCTCCTTGCTTGAAGTCCTGTCCCTTTAAATGCTGAGGTTTTCAATAAGCATTTTCTTAATAATCTGCCCCAATCCCTGCCTCCTCTCAGTGTGCATTTTCATGGGGAATTCCACATATACATCAAAAGTCTGCTGCGACAGGAAAACAGACAGAGGCACTGAGAGGGTAGCGAAACTTGATATCCAAGGAGACAGAGCTGGATTCCAGCTGTGAGTGTTATGGAACATATCCCAGAGGCAGTGACTTCAAACTTATGTTCAAGAAATAAGTTTTCACTGGTTTAAACAAAGAGGTAGGTAGGAATTTCAAACTTACAAGTCACTCCAATCAGACAGGAGCAGTGAGGTTTGTGGGGTAATTAAAACCAACATACCAGTTTAAAGCCATCATGGATCCAAATGAAAAACAAAACAAAATGCAGACACAGTCATGTCAGACTTGGTCCATAAGCACAGTTTTGAATCTTTGAGTTAAGGATCAAAGGGCATGAGATCAGTCAACAAACCCCACTGAGCACCCACAAACTTCAAGTCTTCCTTTTTATTGCCTTACTCATAAATATGAGCAAACAGATAACTAAGAAAACCCCAAGTCTGAAAGATAAAGATACTCACACAGTAGAGAAACTGCATAAACATGTAAACCTGGAAGGGAAAACTACCATGTCCTCAGGGGAAGAGGAAAAGATACTGTGTCCTTGAAGCATGAACAAGATGTTATTACAAATGCATCATTTAGGGAACGAAAGATGAGTCTTAAAAATATAAAATGTGATAGCAAATATTTATAAAAAAAATCCTTGATAGTTGTTGGAAAATAGAATTGAGAAAATGTCCTGTAAAGCAGACTGTGTTCTCTCACCAGGGAGCCAGAATAAAATATCACAGTCTGGGTGGCCTAAAGAACACAAATTTCTCACAAGCCTGGAGTCTGGAAGTCTGTGCTTTAGGGACCAATGTGACTGGCATATTCTGAGGTCTGTGGGTGTCCATCTCCCTGGTCACTGTCCTCTCTATGTATTCCTGTGCCCAAATCAAGTTTTTTTAGGAAGACATTAGACTTACTGGATTAGTGTGCACCCTTAATGACCCACGTCATTTCTAACTTTATAAAGACCCTAGTCCCATTCTGTGGCAGCCAGGATCAGGGTTGCAAAATTTAGATTAGAGTGGGGCTAGCTATCCAGCATATTCTATGACCCAAAATAATTGAAAGTAGACTAGAAAAAGAAAAGGTATGACCATCTACTCTTCAAAATGTGTGACTTTAAGAAGAAAAGAACAAACACGAATGAAGGATGCCATGAGTGTAATATTTAAGAAAGTTTCTCTGAAATAAAAGATTCAGTCTACAAGCCTAGAGGCTGTGAACACATGAAACAAATGGATGAAGATTGTCTGAGGCCAGGGCAATTTGGAAAATGTCTCAGAATGTAGAAACAAATGGGAGATTCTATGGACACCTTTTGAGAAAAGCAGTTCATAGCAAAAAAGCACAAAACAGAATGGCTTCATGTATCTCTGCCGCAGCCTTAAGCTAAAACACAGTGGAGGAATACCTTAACATTTTGGAGGAAAGAAAAAAGATTTCTGTTTGAACTTGATACCTTGGAAAGTTCTAAGCCTAACAGAAAGGACAGTCTTCCTTGAAGGTTCTGGTGAAAGGTAGTTACCAATCTTGAAGCAAACCAAAAGAGCTTGGGCAGACAATGACTCTCACGTGCAGCTGCCGATGAATACAAGAACATGAAAAAATATTTAAATTAAATGGTCTGGGATGATGCTGGGACCACAGAAGTTTTCGATACTTCCAGGTTATTTTTAGCTGTACTCAGGGTATATTCTGGGGAGACAGGGAATCTCCGTGGTAGCGGAAGAGATGTGGTAAAGTATTCTACACTGAGAATTGGGTGCAACTCATGTAGGATGAAACTTGTTGGAAAACACCATAAGAATTTGAAATAATGAAGCAGATATAAAAGCGATGAGACTAGCATAGGGCTTTAGACCCTGACTTCTTACAAATGTGGGTCAGGGTGTATGTGGGATCATAGAATGAATGCTGGGTTGTGAAAATTGTAGTAGCAGTAAAAGTTTTGGAATGTATGATGACTAAAAGTGTTTTCAAGATGAAATGCAAAGTGAGTCAGGGTATTTTGGGCAGTGCATACCCTTGTTACACTTGGTGACTTCCCTGAAGGCGTGCACACAGCTTTCCCATTTTTAGCTGTGTACACCACCACACCATGGCATGCGGATTAGACTGCCAAAACAAAAGCAGGTTCCAAGACTATTGTATGTTTGAAACTGCTGTGTTTTACTGTACTGCACCTGCAAAAGTTACTGTTCTTATAGAAACATAATCTTTTTATTATGGAAACGACTTAATATTTTCATACTATTGGTCCTTATCATGAATGTGTCAAATTATTATGCCTTTACATTATATTGGGTTATAATTGATTTGTAAAATTGCTGTTTCAGTTGATGACTTGAGTTTCATAAAAAAAAAAAAAGTCGAAATGAATTTCTACTTGGGATTAGGACAGAATTTCCAATATTTTTTAATGACTCTAATCCTAATTCTGACACTTTGTATTTATGCAAAGCAGAATTCTCAGAATTGATGATTAAAAAATGACAGTATTAGTAAGTTCTGTAAAATGATGATGCCTGATGTCTTATAACTAATATTAAGCAAATAATTAATTCTTTGTTTTAATGAACCAGCACATCATCTCATTAGTATGCAAATTTTCATTTGCCTTTGGTAGATGGTGTCTAATTTATTCTTCTATTTCTGTGAACTACACTGATTTTTCACTGATACCATGGCTAAGGCAACTCTAATATTTAAAAAACGAAAATCAGCTGTGGACTTGTTTACAGTTTTGAGGGTTAATTCATGATCATCATGGTAGAAAGAAGACAGACATGGCACTGGAGCAGTAGTTCCATCCTGATCTACAGACAGGAGGAAGAAGAGGAAAAGGAGGAGGAGGAGGAGGGAGAAGGAGGAAGAGGAGGAGAGAAAGCAAAAGAGACAGAGAGGCAGAGAGAGAGAGAGAGAGAGAGAGAGAGAGAGAGAGAGAGAGAGAGAGAGAGAGAGAGAGAGAGAGAGATTAGGCCTGTCTAGTGCTTTTTAATCCTCAAAGTCCATCCTTAGTCACACACTTCCTCCAACAAGGCCATACCTCCTTCTAATGCTTTCCAAACAATTCTAAATCAACCACAATTGCAGATGACAGATATGGAAAAAATGGAAATTTGCATACTAATGAGATGATGTGCTTGTTCATTAAAACATAAAGAATTAAATATTATATATATATATATATATATATATATATATATATATATATAATTGTACAGTTTACTTGTACAATGGTGGACCTCTATGGCATAGAATCAGTTGTCTTCTTCCATGGTGGGTGTTGATATGTAATGGGGAAAAAATAAAAGCTTGAAAGTTTAAGTATTTTATTCAGACTATTTGACTGCTTACACCAAAATTTTATCACAAACTGAACTTCATAACAGTAAAACTTTCAAAGTGAAGCCTTCACAAGGAGTGAATATTGTCAAGAAATATGGTTGAGATCCTGACAGAGACACAATTGTAAAGATAGAGAGAGGGTAAGAGAATGTTTTAAACATGGATTTCTGGAAGATGAACCAGTCCTAAAATATAATTTTTAGTTGAGGTATCACTATGGAAGATGGGACAGGATGAACGAGATGAATTCCTTGAGCAACAAAACCTGTCCACAATTTTCCTTCAGGAGACTCGGGTCATTTAAAGAACTACAGAATCCTGGGTTTTGGTTTTTTACTATTTTCTCCTTATTTTGTTGCCAACCTGACTGTTTTCATGAGACACAGGTTTACTTCCCATTTTATTTTATTTAGGGGAATGCAATGATAATGAAATAGAGGTAAGTTCTGTAATGGGGAATAATATGCGGGAAAAGACTAAATAAAGATGTTGCTGAAGGGATACTATTCAGACGGGTAAATAATATACTCTGTGAACTGTGCACTTCATCCCGAGGTACCCCACTGGTCATATTAATGGTTTGTATGTATTCAACAGATCATGAGGAACAAGGTTGGATAACAGAAAGATATTCTAGCAACATGTGCAAACTGAGCATGGATAATGGAAAAGGAAGAGAAATAACAAACTTCAGATACAAGACATATTAGAAGGCAAAGTCCTAGGAATTAGAGTGGTGATGTAGTGACTACGGAAGTTAAGAGCAAAGGAAGAGTGGGGAAGACACTAGGCACTGGGAGAAATGGCACACCAGAAAAGGGCCAGTCGCAAAGGAGGAAGCTTTAGGTCTATTTTCAGAACATTGCAGTTCATATAAAATTAGATGATGAAGTGATGATTTATGCAGAAACAGGTAAGATTAGATCTCTAGAGAGACCTGTACAGGTTCATGTAAAATCAAGAGTACTAGATGATATTTAAAGTCACACATCCAGAAAGTGTTATGAAAAGGAGGCATAGAAATTCAGAAAAAAAATAGTGTCCTTGGAACCAAAGGAGGAGTTCAGCACTTAAATACGATTATGAATTGGGTGCAGGAGAACTTTAAAGAAGTAACCAAATAGGACTGGCATGAATCAGAAGGCAGAGGGGTGTAATAGGAAAGGGTCTCAATAATAAGGAGAAGATAGAGGACTGAGGATCCTAATAAACCAGGAGACAGTGAGTGAGTGTCGGATAAAGTAGGGAGAACGTTCCTCTGCCAATCCCATAGAGAAGACAATATCAATAAAGGGACTTAAGTCCATGTCTATTCCCCCTCGTTTTTTATTATTGAAATGGTATCCAGAGCAGCAAGTGGAGGTGAGGTGGAAGGTCTGAGGAAAGTGGGAAATATCTGAAATTTCCTTCATGGAATATGAAAAATAGAAGCTCTGTAGGAAGCTTTGGGATTCTGGTGATGATGTGAGCTAGGCAGTTTTTCTTGAGGGAACTTAGAGCCTATTAAATCTATCAGACCTCACAGCCCCATTCTCTCTAATCCCCAGCTGTCCTCAATGCAAAATGATATTTCCAAAGCATTTACTATTTCTATTAGTTACTCTACTGCAAAAATATCTGTGCCTGTCAGATGTGGGGCAGAGACAGATGTGTTTACTCACAATTGCCTTGAGGGTTAGATGAGGATGCTCTAGAATTTGATCAAATTTGATCAAATCAAATATATTTTAGAAAACCTAACAGATTTTACCAAGTTGAGAGTGACAGTTGAGATAATCTATGATCAGAGTATAGACAAGCCAAGTTGATATTTTTCACTCCAGAAGAACTTTGTTTTGGGGAGAAATATTGAAAACTAACAACTTTGCCCTTTGTTCTAGAGAATTCCTATGCATCAGTTAATTGGAGATGAGGTCTGCTCTCCTGGAAAACCACTTGCTTCTTAAATAGTTTGTGTATCAACACTTGTTTAAGGAGTCTTGCTTTGCTGGGTCCATCAATTCTTAATGATGATGTTACAAACTGCTGCATTCCAGTCCTCTACCATGCTAGACATCTTTGGGCTACTTGATGTCAAAACTGCAAACTCTGTTATCTTGCTACCCACTTTCGAAAGTGCTGACACTGTTGAGTTCATATTCAGTGGGGGAACCAGGGAAAGTTCTGTGCTATAAAGACAGAACAGCAAATGCATTTCAAACCAGAACTCAGGAACTCAGAACTGACTACAAAATCTTCCCCCCAGGACCAGGTTCAATCAGTCTTGGTTCTCCATACTTGTCTCTACTCCATGATACATGGCTCATGGTACAAGTTTTCAATCCCTAACCTCCTCTTGTGACGAGTCCATTTGTCCTCTTTTCATCCTCACTTCTCTGAAGAACTCAATTGCTAACATCTGTTCTTTCTTCCTCATAAATAGCTCCCAAGTCCATGTGCATTTTGCCATTGCCACAGCTGTGTTCATGTGGCTCATCTGGACTTGTGCAATGTCATAGTCCTCTGAGAGAACTTCCCAGCATAGTGTCCGTGGCACACAACATTTGTTATTGCACACTGATGTCAATGACAAAGTCTGCTGATGATAGAGGCAGAAGTTCCAACTAACCAGCCTCTCTTCATTTCTGCAAAGCTGAGTGTTCTCAGGCAAACTGGTTGCGCATGGTGTATTTCCTATCAAATTCTACATAGGAAAGTCTTCCAGTATATTAGTATTTTGGACACTTATTGAACACCAATTTTTACCAGTGTGCCTGTCATACTAAGCTACTATTATTGCATGTTGAATCAGTTAAAATTTCTTGAGCTGATAACAAGACCTTGTTATATATATCGAGACTGCCCTTAAATTCATTATCCTTCTGTCTAAGCCTCCTGACTGTTGGTATTGTAGGCATGTGCTGTAAGCCTACTATAGAGCTAACATTTGAAAACACAGACTGTTTGTAAAATAAAGAACAATACTTGAGAGTAATCATCTTAAAGCTTTGCTCCATTCACAACAAAGACTTTATTAACCTGACCCGGGACTGTAATCAGGGGATCCCTGGACTGTTTTGTCCTGTATTCTTACACTACTCCACTCTTCGCCATGTCCTCTCCTCTGCTCGGGATACACTCGGGTCATTATTGGAATGAGCCTGAGGATACGTACTAATCTTTTAAAATCCTACCAAATGTTGCTGGCCCACTTAAGTCTTCTCAGTATGATTATATCCTTTTTATATTCTTCCAAACAGCTTGACTAATAAGACTTGTGAGTGGGGGAAAATCTCATTAACAAGTAACCAAAATCTTCTTTTAGAAGAAACTGCTTTTCTTTAGGAAAAGATCTTGATAGTCTCCTAAACAGGAAGTAGGCTGGCAAAAGTTCTGGTAAGAAGAAAAATGGGCCAGTTGCTTTGCCTTCACAATGAATGGGAGGGAATTTGCAAGGGCAATGAATTGAGAGGGGTTTGGAGAGAGAGCTGAGAAACATAGTAAAGCTAAGAAAGAACCAGAAAAGGGATGCTGATAGTCAACTTCAAGTGTGTGTGTGTGTGTGTGTGTGTGTGTGCACATGCGTGTGTATGTGTGTGTGTGTGCGTGTGTGGTGTGTGTGCGCACATGTATGTGTATGTGTGTGTGCATGTGTGTATGTGTAGTGTGTGTACAAGTGCGTATGTGTGTATGCGTGTGTTTGTGTGTATGTGTGTGTGTGTGTGCACGTGTGCGTGTGTGTATGCTTGTGCATATGTGTGTGTATGTGTGTGTTTGTGATTATGGTATACATCAGTGCTTATTGATGAAACTTTCTATGAGTGTGCCTCATATTTAAGAGATTCGTGGTATTGCTTCGTTTATTTTTGAGATGCATATTTGGGTTGAAAATTCTGGGAGAGAAATGCAGTGCTGCACAACACAGAGGAGGTCTGGAGAGAGGGTTCTGCTCTTCAGAACCCATGCCAAGCCTGCCGAGGAGCATTTGCAATCCCTGTGCTGAGGAGGGCACAGGGAGATTCTTGGGGCTTGAAAGCCAATGAGTGTAGCTCTATTGCTGAGCCCCAGATTCTAGTGGCAGGTACTGTCTGAAAAACAAAAGGCAGATGCCACCTGAAAATTAATAACTGAGTTTGACTTTTGGCATAAACTCATACCTCCACATATTTGCAAATACATCTGTATAAATACACAAGTATATACTGATCCCTCTACATGTACATAACCCAGCACACATGCATACTTATACACCTACACAATACACTGATACACACATATACACCCATATCCTCTCCTCAAAAGTCTCCCCTACTAAGCCCCCAATAAAACAGAAACAGGAAAACCACCATCAGAGATTTGAAAGTTGAAGGTGAAGGTGGCCCTGAGTATAGGGGAAAAAAAGAGGAGGGATTTATGTTCAACTTTTCTAGAGTTTCATGGACTACACATTTAGTTGCTCTCTGGATTTCACTACAATGATAGCAGTGACAACCCATGCTAAATTTTAAATCTTAGACACAATGTCACTGTTTCGGGGGAGAGGTTCACTGTGAAGAATAGCTGCCTAAGCCCTATTTATAATTGCCAGATGCTGGAAAGAACCCAGGTATCCCTCAACAGAAGAGTGGATACAAAAAATGTGGTATATCTACACAATGGAGTACTATTCAGCCATTAGAAACAATGAATTCATGAAATTCTTAGGCAAATGGATGGAGCTAGAGAACATCATACTAAGTGAGGTAACCCAGACTCAAAAGGTGAATCATGGTATGCACTCACTAATAAGTGGTTATTAACCTAGAAAACTGGAATACCCAAAACATAATCCACACATCAAATGAGATACAAGAAGAAAGCAGGAGTGGTCCCTGGTTCTGGAAAGACTCAGTGAAACAGTATTTGGCAAAACCAGAACGGGGAACTGGGAAGGGGTGGGAGGGAGGACAGGGGAAGAGAAGGGGGCTTACGGGACTTTCGGGGAGGGGGGGCTAGAAAAGGGGAAATCATTTGAAATGTAAATAAATTATATCGAATAAAAAAAAAAAGAATGAAAAAAAAAAAAAAAGAATAGCTGCCTAGCCTGTAGTTGCGGATGTAACATATGGACTGATTCTCTGTGAAGCATAGCTATCTAGTCTATAGCTGTGGGTATACCATGAAAACTGGGAAATCTTCAGAAGGGGTTCTGGGCAAGAAAACCATGGGCATCTTTGACAGACAGCAGTATTCTGTACCTCACTCAGACCTGATTGTCAGATCACAGTTGACACTGAAGCCTGTGTAGAATCTATGATCAAGAGATTATGTGTAGGTGTGCCATTACCATAGCCATAAACAACATATGGGGACATTTTACTTCTAAGCAGTAAAATTTCTTTGTTACAAAACAACTGTGGGTGTCATCTCAAGGTCATTTTTATGAGGACAGAAATTACACCTGTTCTGTTTACCACTGTGTATTGGGACAGTGTCTAGGCCACACTGGAAGCAAAGGAAATTATTTGTTGAACAAATAAAAAATTAATAGCTACTTAGTAAATTTTTAAATAGTTTCTTGAATAATACATTCCAATGAGCTGGTGCTAGAAGAAATGTTTTGATTGATAGCTAGTAAGAGACAGACACAGTAGGGCAGATCATTTAAATTTGTATCCAATTATTATGATTTCTTCTATTTTCTTGGGATAGACCATGGAAATGTGGCTATGCTAATTCTGGTGGATTTTAAACTAATTTGCTAATGAATTTCAATATGTATCAGAAAACGTAACTGGATTGACTAAAGTGAAATCTTTTCTGATTTTTAAAAACGTGTGTGTGTATGTCTGTTTGTATGTTTATGTATAGCTTCTGTGTGCTATGACTCTCAGTTAACCTTCATTTCTTTCTTTCTGTGAGGCTGACAGGCCAGGGAATTCCTACGATCCTCTTGTCTATCTCCAATGCTGGGCTACAGGCATGCACAGCCAAGTTTGGCTTTTATGTATGTGTTAGAGATTTGTTCTCATGTTTTTTTATTTGGTTGTTGGGTTGGTTGTTTAGTTGGTTGTTTCCACAGCTTCCACAGCAAGCTCTGTCAAACACTAAGCCATATCTCCAGGCCCTAAATTCAATACTTTTATATGCTATTTAAACTCTGTTCTTGTACATGTAAGCAATCTGTCTATGCATGGACTGGCTGGGCTTACTGGAAGCTATTCCAATGGCATAAAGTTCCCTCTGAGGCTTGCTCTTGCCTGTCCCTGTCCATCACCTGCATCATTACTGTCTTCACTGTGTGGCAACCTGTGTGCACTGAGCTGATTGATGGCTGAGTTTCATTAGCTAAGGATCTTTCCAATTCTGAGTAATATCAATTTCTTCTGTGAATTGAAAATAAAAATTACAATATCCCATGCATGATTCTTCTAGAATAGATACATGTTTAGATGTCATTAAAATAACTTCTCAAGGCAAAGCCTTTTGCATTATGAGAAGTTAATATAAATAAAATATTGGCCATTTTTGCTGACCTTCATTTTTTCAATATCTTAGAATAAATGTATATTAATCAAATATTGGATTCATTTCCCTTATGAGTTTTTGTGAGTTTCCCCTTGACTTTTCCAAGGACTTTTGTGTTATATAGGTTACTTCTTTCCTTCCCTATGTGTTAACAGTTTACTGAATGGCAGCCCTCATGGTTTCCCAGAGCTGTTGTAATAAGACATCACAAATGTAGTGGCTTGAACAATAGAAAAGTATTGGCTCAGAGTGCTGGAACCTAGAAGTTCAAGATCAGATTGTGAGGCCTGTGAGGTAGTATCCTCTTTATGCCTCCCTCCACCCTGCTTCAGTGGTTAGCTCACAATCTGGAGTTCCGCTTATAGGCAAACTTCCCCTCTGCCTTCATTTTCTTATGGTATTAATCTAATGCCTAAAGTCTACTTAAAAGTAAAACTTGCTGAGGAAGGTGCTGCATACCTTTAATATCAGCATTTGGAACGTGTAGGCTTATATTTTTCAGAACCTATTTTTAATAAGGGTTCTTAAATGCTTTAATGACCCTTCTAGTCTACCACCACCAGAGGTAGTAGAAAAGAAAGGTAAATAGTACAAAGGAGAATGTGGACCACCCACTCACAAACACCATTCACAAATCAACAACTGGCAGGTCTTACAAACAACATTCATGAATCAGGAATGGCAGGTCAATTCAGGAGAAACCATAAGGTTCTGCCAATCAGATGCATGCTGAAGTGGTCAGGAGCCACCAGAAGTTTTTTGGTGCATTTCTCTTTATGAATTCATGACAAACAATGACTAACAAAGAGTGGTAAGGTGTACCAATATCATCCAGCATCACCAGCAATGACTATCTCCATCAACAAAGAACATCATCAGCAAAGCCCAATGATGACCAGTAAAGAAAGGCAAGGCATACCAATACCAGTGCTCTCCACTGTCACTTGGGCTATATTTATATCCTTTCCAAACATCTCGTGTTCTCTCAAGCATCTGCTCTAGAAAAACATCAGATGCCGTTTCTCCAGGGTGACTCCAGAAAAAACACTATGTGTTGATTCTTAGGAAAACATCCTTCCATGTGTCTGCTTCTGAAAAAAATAATCCTTTCATAAGACAGTTTCTAGAAAAACATCACACGATACAACAGAGTCTCCTAAGAACCCAGAAATTTTCATTTCAGGAAGGTATAGGTAAAATGATCAGGAGTTCAGTGTCAGCTTTGATACACAGTGAGTTTGAGGCTAATCTGTGCCATAGGGCCACTGTTTCAAGACAACAATATCATTGTTGTCATCGTCATCATCATCGTCATCATTGTTATTATCACCATCAGTATCAATAGCAGCAACAACAAAGAGGCTGATGTGCTAGCTAATTTCTGCACAAGAGGATCAGGAGTTTAGGGCAGATTGAGCTACATCAAACACAATTCTGTATATATGTGACTCCATGTCTTCCTTATATGGATGTCAATTGTATAAAATTAGGAGCTACAGCAAAGACCTCATCTTAATTTGCAGGTGCTGGGGGTCAGGACTTCAACAGCTTTTGAGGGAGATAAAATGCAGTGACATGCTACACCATCGTGAAGAAATGGTGAGGTGTAGCTGGGTAGTTTTGGGAATTTTTGAGTTGGGTTCTGAAGGGTCAGAGGACAGATTCTACTGAAAGAAGCTGAACAGTTCCCAAGTTAGAGAGTGGGGTTCTTTTCAATTCACGTAACACTTTATTCAACTACTATGCTTTTAAAAGGTATAAGGGCTCGTGTGTGTGTGTGTGTGTGTGTGTGTGTCTGTCTGTCTGTCTGTCTGAGGTGAAAGCACATGCATGCAGGTAGGTGAAATCAGAAGACAATGTCAGGTCAGGTACTTACTCATCATTATCCATCATTCTGTCTTAGTCCTTTGAAAGGAGGTCTCTAAGTGAACTTGAAACGTCATTTTGGCTGGGCTAACTGGTTTGTCAGCTCTTTAGGATCTGTCTGTATCTTCCACCTAATGTTGGGGTTATAGGCACAGGTGATTCCTCCCAGCTTTTCATGTGTTCTGGGAATCTGAACCCAGGTCCTGATGTTTGTACAGAAAGTGCTCTTATCACTAACCCATTTCTCTGACCCATGAACATTTTTTTTTGGAAAGAGACAAACTGAAACTAGATTTTAATGCTGGTCCTCCTATTTTTCCAACTGAGTAACTACGTTTGAGCAATCTGACATCTGCAAAGCTTGTTTTCCTTGTCTGTAAATGGAAAATCTGACAGCTTGTACCTCCAATAAGGCACTCTATACCACATTCTTGGAACTGCACCTGAAATTTATCAGAACTCAAAAATAGAAATGCCCTTCCCTCCAGTCGCTATGCTGTTCTTTTATTTCTTAAGTTTTAACTTACCTATACTAGTGAACATAAGCAAATGAAAATTATGTAGTGTCATAGTAAAGTGTTTGTGGATACTTGATTGAAGGGGAGAAGAAGAAGAAGGAGAAGGAGAAGAAGGAGAAGAAGAAGGGGAAGGGGAAGGGGAAAGGGAAGGAGAAGGCGAAGGAGAAGGAGAAGGAGAAGGAGAAGAAGGAGAAGGAGAAGGAGAAGGAGAAGGAGAAGGAGAAGGAGAAGGAGAAGAAGAAAGGAGAAGGAGAAGGAGAAGGAGAAGGAGAAGGAGAAGGAGAAGGAGAGAAGGAGAAGAAGAAGAAGAAGAAGAAGAAGAAGAAGAAGAAGAAGAAGAAGAAGAAGAAGAAGAAGAAGAAGAAGAAGAAGAAGAAGAAGAAGAAGAAGGGAGAAGGAGAAGAAGAAGGGAGAAGGAGAAGAAGAAGAAGAAGAAGAAGAAGAAGAAGAAGAAGAAGAAGAAGAAGAAGAAGAAGAAGAAGAAGAAGAAGAAGAAAGGAGAAGAAGAAGAAGAAGAAGAAGAAGAAGAAGAAGAAGAAGAAGAAGAAGAAGAAGAAGAAGAAGAAGAAGAAGAAGAAGAAGAAAGGAGAAGGAGAAGGAGAAGGAAAAGGAAAGGAAGAAGAAGGTAGTTATCTGGGTACTGTGAAAATGGAGGAACTTTAGTTGCTCTATGTCTTCCATTCTGAGTCCTAGAATTGAGACAGAATTTGGTCTTATAAACACATTTCTTTGATCTAGAAGATTGCTATGTGAACACCCAATGACTGTTGGGAGTAACACTATTCATTGGATGTCTCAAGAGGGTACTATGGGCATATGACATAGTGAATTTCATTAGCTCGATGCTTTATGTCACTCATCTACTGTATTTAAAGCTCTTATTCTAGATGTTAACAGAGAAAGGTGTCTGCCCTTGAAAACTTTGCTTCCTCCTCCCAGGGAAACCTCTAATTTGTACATGATGACATGTCTCGTAGACATTCCTACATATATGCTTGTATGAAGCTAGAACAAAGATAATGAGGAAAAATATTTTTGATGCCATGGATGCAGAGTATCAGGCTCAAGGACTGACTTCTGTTACTGTGAGAGTGGTCCTGATGGAGAAAAGATGAATCAGTGACCATTACTGATTGAGTAGGTATATTTTTGTTATGTCCATGATAATAAAAACTTCTACTTCAAAACAGTGAAAAACTACAGTTTTGCACAGTGTCATGCAGACATTGTCCTCTAGGCCCAAGGAATAATATCCTAATGAGGAGATTAAAAGGTTATATTTAGGTACCACAGGCTAATCCAAAATGACAAACAAAACCTCTCTTGATTTTTATTCTTACTGCTCATAGTAACCTGCTAAATCCACAACTTACTCACTCTTGAGACTTTGAACAGGTTTTCCTGAACTACCACCCAGAGCTGGGTCCAATTTTAGACCCAACCTTTTCCAACTCACTATGGGGTAATAAACGCACACTAAGATGGGCCAACCTCCTTAGTCACACAGTATTGTTCAGGGGAGGTCTACTTATATCTGCTCTTAGTATCTTTCCTTGGGAAGTTGTGAAGAAACAGCACAAAGATCACTGAACTTTTTTATTTGCCAGTTTCCCTCTATATAAATACTTATGAGATGTGAATTTTCTGCTTTTTCCCATTTCCCTCTAATTCAAAATTAATGTTTTATTTGAGATCCTTTGTGACTTAGAGTTCAGTTGTCTGAATTAGAATTTATTAGTTTGAGAAGTTTGGGTTCTTTCCTTCTTACAGGCTTCTTTCTTTTTCTGTAAATAATCTTCATGGAGTTTATTACTGTGTGCCCCAATCATTCCTCTAGCTATTTTTACCATTTGATTTTGGTCTTCATTAGCTGCCAGGTGCTAAGCATCTGGTCCCCTCATCTTGGGTTCATCCTAATTTTTTTGTTTCCTCTTTATTAGCCTGGACTGTTTTGTGTAGACTATCTTAATGGCTTGGCTTGATTCCAAATTACAAAATAGGTTTGTAATTAGTAAGCTGTTTGCCAAACCCAGTTGATTTTAGAATGAGCCATGGTTTTTAAAAATACTTTTCACAGATTTTTAAAGCTGGCCTTAGATAATGACTTTATTTATAACCTTGGATTAAAGATGTGTTATATCATAGTATTCAAGGGTGGGAATATAAAGTGATCTGCTTCTTTCACATTGTTCATGAGTCACAGGCATTCGAGCACAGAGATTATTACTTAGTTTTGTATTTCTTTGAAAAACTGCTTTCTTATAGACATTTATTATATATATAAACACAGAGTTTTATTTGTGTTAGAAAGGAAGGAGCCTCTCTTTTCCCTCTGAAAACCCAATGATGAACATGCTTCTTAACTACCAGGTCTACCAGAGTGACAGACATCTTGGAAGCTTACACTGCCATGAATGGTGATTCATTTTTACTGTTACATAGTATATCAGTAAGCTCACTAACCAACACTGATGGAGTGCCACAGTCTTAACCATTTCACGTCATCAGCAGCAGCCCCTAGATGGTTTATAAAAGAAGTGTTGGAAGCTAAAGATATGAGTAGTTCAGTGTGTACTTGTCTGGCTGTGCTGAATCGAATTTGTTAGCTATGATTTCTTCGCTCTTTGCATAGGGTCAGGAGACACTTGGGATCATCTTTAGAGGAAGTGCTGTTCCTCTCATAAATGCTGCAGTAGTGTCTGGACGCCCTTGAGAGTAGTGTGGCAGGTGCATATTTCACGGATAGTTTACTTTGGATAGGTCATATGGAGCCAAGATTGAGTAAGCTGGCTAACCTTTAATAGAAAGGGGTCAACATCATGAAATTCTACTCCTGAGAGATCACTTAGTCTAATAACCATTATTTATTTTTAGTTTTTTACTTGGTATTTTATAATAGCTCATCTACGTTAAATATTTTTTTCTCATGAAAGCTAAATGGTTTTTAAAATATTTGTAATCTTTTAAATTTTCCCATTTTGTTCCTGTAGTCACATTAGTAGATTACTTAAGAGCTATCAAACTTGGGCCCACAGAGCTCAAGGAGGTCTAGGGCAAATGAATGCTGGGACCTGTGTGGGCATACTGTCTGTGAATTAAGTATTTTAACATATTTTCTATTTCATAGTATGACACATATGGCTTCCTGAAATCCACTTTGTGACAATCTAGAGATTGTTTTATTGGAGGACAGTCTATCAGAGTTTTGGAGTAAAATATGTTGTACATTAAAATGACTTTGAACTATAAGAACTTCAATATACTTACACATAATATATTCCAAATAAAATATGATGGCATCTCAATATATTTAATATGAAGTAGGCCATCAAAATGTAAGAATAAACGAGGTCTAAAAAGCTCTTTAGATGCCATGATTTCTAGGAATATCAACAACATTAATGATATAACATTTTAAATTAGAGAGACATTCAATATTAGATATGGCAGATACTTGGTATGTATGTGTATATATGCATGTGTATATATATATTATGTATGTATGCAGTTTACTTATTTCTTACTTAACAGCCTCGTATGAGGCTAACTAGGGACCTGAGTCTTTTTTTTTTTTGAATATCATCTTCATTTACATTGCCAATGGTAAAACCTTTCCCGATTTCCCCCCTCCACAAAGACCCCCCAACCCCTCCTCCCACTTCCTGCCTCCACATATATGCCCCTCCACCTGACACACTACCATCTCCCCCACCCTCGGTTTCCCTTTGTTGGGGCCTCTATTGAGCCTTTATCTGACCAAGGACCACTCCTCCCACTGATACCCAACAAGGCCTTCCTCTGCCACATTTTTGGCTGGAACCGTGTGTGCCCCTTGGGAGTCTTGGGGAGTCTGGGTGGCCGAAGTCATTGTTCTTCCCATGGGGCTGTAAACCCCTTAAGCTCCTCTGGACCACCCTCCAGCTCCTCCAGCTCCAGAATTGGGGGTCCCACACCCAGTACAATAGTTGGCTGCTAGCTCCTGCCTATGTATTTGTAAGGCTCTGGCAGGGCCCCTCCAGAGACAACCATGGCATCTTCCATTTGGTATACTCTTCTTGTCGTAGTGTCGGGTTTGGTGACTATTTATAGGATGAATAGGGCAGTCTGTGGGTGGACCTGAGTCTTTTTATGCTTTTGCTTTTCCATCTCAGCTTGAAGTTTGCTCATTAGCACCATATCTGGAAGTTCTGCTAGTCTGCTCCTTGGAGCAGAAACATTCTAGTTTCTAAATGATGTGATACAGAGTTGAAGATGTCAATGTTTTCCATATATGTTGGCTACAATATAATGACATGTTCACTCCTGAAGGAAAGCTGTGGCCTCTAGTCAGGTGATTATGTGTCGAAACAAAACTTTGGAGTTTGGTAACAGAGGATGAGCAGAATGAATAATAAGACAAGCTTAGCAGCTTCCAGATGAACCATGTTGGGTCCTCTGTTAGGTAATTTCCAGATTGCTATAACAAATATTTGGCCAGAGTAACTTAAGGAAGGGTTTGTCAACTCTTACCTTTCAAAGATGGGGTCCATCATAGTGAGGAGCACATGGTGTCAGGAGCTTGCAGCACCCCTTTATGAATGCTGGTCCTCAGCTTTCTTTCTTTTTCCTTCTTTTTTATGCAGTTTAAGACTCTATCCAGCCTTAGGAATGACATTACTCACATATAGGGTATAGCTTCCCACTTCAATTCACCAAATCTGGGCTATTCTTCACAGACATCTAAAGAAGCATGTGTCTAAGGTGCTTCTAGACTGGTCAGGTTGATAGCTAATATTAACCATCCCAGGATCTTTGGTCCATGCGCCAATGACAGAGAAGGCCAGTTTCATCATACAAATAAACTTCAGTATATTTACCTACAAATAAGAACCATTGAAATATCCTCAAATACCAGTAAATACATTTTAAAAACTATTGTATTACCTTTGTGTAGATTATTAACTGTGATTACACTCAGACCCAATTAATCACTTCAATTTCTCTTAGTGCTCCCCACCCACACATCTACCTACTACATTTATGTCTCATTCTTATATACTGTCTATTTATTGCTGACCATATGTGCATGGTTATGAGAGCATCCAGCAGAGCATGAGAACCCTGCCAGTGTCCATTCCCCAAGGAGTGTAAACATCTTTATGATAAGCATTGCCATGATTTTGTCATCATTAAGAACTAAAGCATAAAACTATTTTTTTTGCTGTGTTATTTTTATTTAGTTTGTTTACGTATGTGAGACTATAGGGAATATGAACACAATGCACATTGAATTCAGAAGATAAACTGTTGGGGTTTGGTTCTTGCCATTCTTTTTTTTTTTTATTCGATGTATTCTTTATTTACATTTCAAATTGAAATTATTTTCATAAAATGTCTTTTGATCATAGTTTTTTTTCTGTCATCTCCATCCACCCAATTCCATGTGTTTTCTCTCTCCCTCACTCTATGTCTTAATAATTCACTGAGAAAAAAAGAATAAAAATGAAGAAAAACAAGAAACACACATATACAGGGGCTCCATAAAAAACATATTATATAAGTAAAAGGGCAGTAAGACAAAAAGCTGCCTGAACAAAGGAATAGGAAACAAAAAGTCTATGAATTCCTCTTGAGTTCATGTTGTGTTGGCATCTGCTGCTAGGCATGGGGCTTGCTCTGAAATATACCTAGTGAATCTCCATTGGAAGCTTTCCTTTGCAATTGGATGTCGATTGCAGACAGCTTCTTAGGGATGGGAACCCATGTCTACTTCTCCCCTCAGAACTGAAACCCTGTCTGGCTTGAACCTATTCAGGCTGTTTTGTCTGATGCAACAGTCTCTGTGAGTTCATATGTGGACCCATCTGTTGTTTCTTAAAAACACTGTTTTCTTGGAGTCACATATCTACCCCAACCCAAGATCTTACAGTCTTTCTTCCTCTTCTTCCACTTAACTTCCTAGGGCCTGAAGGGAGAGGTTGTATGAAGACATCCCATTTGGGACTGAGTGTTCTAAAATCTTTCATCCTCTGTCCATTTGTGGATCTCTGTTATTTTCCACCCAGGGCAAGGGGAAGCTTCTCTGATAATGACTGAGTGGTTGCTATTCATTTTGTTGAAACAGAGTCTCTTCTGTTTCTTCCTCTGTGTCTCCACTTCCTATCTTATGTTTGTCTTATGAACAAGATGGACTGGAGACAGGAAGATAGCTGAAATCACTCAATCAGATGATATCAGTTGGAAACCCACAGCACATGCACATAGGCAGATTCTGGTTAGGTTTCATAACTATCTAAAATACAATGCATACCCAATATAGAAGTTTTAGTGTAAAGTGGGACGCCTTATGGGATTCAAAAGTCTGGATTGGGAGAAGGGAGATTCTGAACTTAGTTCATTTCTATCACTCAGAACAGTTATCTGCCACAAGATAAAAGCAGACTAGAAGTAGAAGGGGATTTCCAGAGCAAAAACAAATGTAATGCACATTATTAGGTTAATAGGATGTAATTATTAGCCCTAGAGAAATTTCCATGGAATGTGGAAATACAGTATTTCAACACTATCACAGTAGATAAAATAGCACCTATGTTGAAATCTTTGGCAGTAACAAGATATTGCACCCATGGGTCAGATGACTGTGACCTCAATTTCTAGTAGCAGCACTTAGAACTGAGTCACTAAGGATGGGGACTACTGACTGTCATTGGCAAGGACAGAAGCAGCACCTTTGTGGGCATTGGAGTGTAACTGCTGCACCAGAAATGGGCGTTATTTGGAAAAATCTTCAGAAAACAAGGCACAGAGGAGGAAAGCTTCAGTAGGCAGGATTTCCAGATTTGCTTTGATATAGACTGTTTGTGTGGTCCCTAGGACTCAGACACAGCTGGAGGAAGCTGGGAGGCTTTGGAACTTGTTTCTCTCTAAGTCCTGTTAAGATAGTAACTGTTTGATACTGTTTACTGCAACACTTTCTTTACTATTACCCTCATCTCTCCTTTCCAATGTTTAAAATCTATTCTGTTGAACTCACTTGGCCTTATTTGACAGGGCTCCAAGCTAGTCACCCTTCATTTGGCACCATCATTACACTGTCATTGATTTTCTGTGATCCCCCCCCCCCCAGAAGAAAGGTCTCCAGTGTAGTGCCTACTCTACTCATTGCAGATTAACTTCTTCAATTCATTCAGGACCATATCTTCTTTTGCACAGCCTTGGGCTTTCTATGACTACCACCTGCTGCTTTGGACTCAAGACTCTAGGACAGAATAAAAACCACATTCCTTGTCAGCTTTCTTGTACTTGACTTTTGATAAGACAAAAAAACCCTTAATTTTATTTTCTAATTATTTTATGCTTATCATTAGTTTTTCTTTTAACACTTTAATGTGACAAGGTATCTTAGGAAAGAATGTAAAAACATTTCATACAATGATTAAGAAATGCTTTAGAGTAGGTTTATTTGGCATGTAATGAAATATTTTAACAAGTGTGTTTTCTGATAAGAAGATTAAAGACAATGACATAAATATAGCTGTTAATTTCAAACATAAAAAATGTTATAATATTCTGGGTCCTATAACAATTTGGGAGACAGAATGGTGAGGATAATAGTACACATTCTGCTTCCTGACTGTTTACTGGGTCTCCAAATTCATGTGCCACATATTCTGATTTGGGCAGAAAAACTATGTTTTGAAATGTCAAATGAACTTCCAAATTGACAGCTTAAGTTTGGAATTACCAGCCCTCATTTTTGGTTTCTATCATCCTTGAGAAATGATTTTCCTTCAGGTTAGTTTGACATAAAACCATTGAGTCTTTGAAAAGGCTATCGATGCTGCTGTCTCATGGTATGCTCTTTTCTTGGGTTTCCCATTCTACCATGTGTCTTGGAGAAATCTATCCAGTATTAAAACCTATCACAATGTAGCATCTTCCTAAGCTTTTGCAAACATGCACAAGTAAAGATAATTTCTTCCGAAATTGAACTCTACTGCCTTTGATGTTGCTAAATACAATGTCTGATTCTAGTTATTTTGACTGTACACCAGGACAGACTGCTACTCCATCATCTGGATTGTTGGATATGAACAACAGGGTTTTCTCATTCTGGAGAGTTCAAAGTGGCAAGACCAGCAGGTTCCAGGTCTTGCCAGATTCTATCACAAGTTTAATAGTTGGTTATTCTCTCACTAGAAGGTCAAGGGTGGCAGCATTCTTTCTGGGTATCTTTAATGAGGGCACTTCCCAGTCATGAAGTCTTTGTACCTGAGACCTAATTCCTAACGCTTCCATTTTCTATAATAATCTAACCTCAAGGTGGCAATGGAAGAAGGGACATAAATTTGATCTGTAACTCTTACAAAAGTTTATGTCTTCAAATTCATTAATCCACATGCTGTATTGTGTGAAGCAAAAACAATTTTATTTTTGTCTTTTGGAATATTGTTAGGGTGATTCTGGTAGAAGAGGAAAATTTTAGCTATCTCTATGAAAAGTTACAAATATATAAAACTGGTTTTCTAGACTATGTGTGACTCAAATGGAGCTAGTTGCTTTTCTCCCTGTTGGACTGACCCAATGCTGACAGGAAGAAACTTATCAGAGGGTTTCCTTTGGGTCAGGTTAGCGTGCAGTCCAGCTTGGAAGAAAGACACACAGTAACAGGAGTGTGAGGAAGCCAATGATGCTACATGTCTCATCAGGAAATGGCCAAGTTGTGGGGTAAGGTCATTTTCTCCTGTTTCCTTTTCACCCTCTCTGGGACTTGAAGCCATGAGACCATGTCACCCATATTCGAGGAGCTTCTCTCCTCAGTTATGCACCTTCACAAATGCACCTGAGCTGTGTCCTCTAGATGGTTCCAAATCTAGTCAATCTCACAATGATGGTTACCTTATAAAGATGATCATCCTGGTTTCAATTTCTAGGCTATGAGTGGCCTTTGGTCAGGGTCAGTGTTGACTACCACATGCTGAATGGCTGATTATCTGAGAAAAACAAACTAGTCAAACATGATTTGTAGAGTTGGCAGATTTCAAGCTGCCAGCATGGTTAAAAAAAAAAAATGGAAAATTTAGCAGTCTGATCTAGTGAGCTATTGAGGGCTGGCCCCAGCTTGTCATGGTCTAAGCCTTATTTATTTTCCTGAACTCAGTTAAGTGTTGAAGGAGTTATGAGCAATGTATAGTTTATCCATGCCACATAATAAAAAAGCCATCAACATTCTTTGTGTGGCTGCTAAGGACAGCACTAATTTGCCAGTATAGTGGTTTCTTCTGTATTCTTAATTTTTAAATATTTGGGCAATATATCTTTTTAATGACATCTTTCTTAAAAGAGAGGTGCAGATGTTTCTGGGAATGTAGCCATTCACCATTAGCTTGCCTATGGTAAATATAATAACTATTAATAACTTTTCAGGAAAATGAAATGTGCCAAGTGCAACAAACAAGCAAATAAATGAACCACGAAAGCCTCGAGGCTGCCACGTGATAAGAGTTTCCATGGTCCTCAATATCTATTTTCTTAAAGAACTGACTAAACAGTTTATATTTGAGCTACTTTAGTGGATGATTGTTAAATACTCTCCTAACAGTGCTTTTACAAGGAAGGTCTTCTGGTGACTAATTAGTTTGCATGCTGGGAAGAAAAGCTGTGTGCTAGGCGAAGTCCATTAATTGACTAATATCTGACCACTGTATGATGAAATATATTTATGTTATAAAGGCCAATGGTCTTAGTCTTTGCATTAGTGAATCACTTATATCTGCTTAGTCTAGTTTAGAATAGTATAAACTCCGATTTGTTGTCTAAAATTGATATATAGTTATTTTTTTAATAATGGAGAAATAGAAAATAATCACATATAATAATGATCACAATAATCACAATAATAATGATTACATTTTATAGTTTCATATTTCATCATCAGAAGATAATATCTGAATTTAGTATAATTTTGAAATTGTTTGAATAATTATGAATTTTATGGATTGATTATGCTTGCCGTTCTGTAGAAAATTTCATACTCTTAGTGGTAGTAATAATATGAACTTATCTTCTTCTTTAGGTCAGAAATCTTGTGCAATGGGTGTCCCTGTTTAGGACTGTGTCACTTTTAGGGACTCTAGGAGGTGAATGTTATTTATTTATTTATTTATTTATTTATTTATTTATTTATGACTGTTCTGTGTAGCTCCTTAACGCATATGGTACTTTTCTTCCACTTTCAAAGCCCTTACTTTGTATCATTCTGGCTCTCCTTTCTGCCCCTCATTTAGTTTTAAAGACTCTTGTGATTGGGCCTGCCTGGGCAACCCAGGATCATCTCCTTTCTTAAAGTCTGCTGCTGAGTCATTCCAGTTCCAGCTCTAGCCCTTAACTGCCCTTTGCCATATAATCTTCTTATGCACAGATTTGGGGAATTACCACATGGATATTGCTGGGTGATGATGGCAAGATGTGCTGTTGTATACACCACATATCCAACTGACAAAATGGTTTTACATTTTTAAAGTTTACTTCCAAGGACACTAAGTTTCAGAGCATTAACCAATTTTCCCTAGGTCTGTAGTGCCAAATGGCATTTTCTCTGCAAAGTGAAGTAGATGCTAGTATAACCATCTATAAGCCGTGTCTCCCAGATTTCATCTTGCTTTAAGCTTCAATTTTGTTTTGAGTGTGTTCTCGGTTTTGCTCCTTTCCCCTTTTAACAAATCCCTTGGTAAAGAATTGAAATTCTTGTCTTTTCTGTTTCAAAAGTATCTGGTGAGAAAAATGATTCAAAGTAATAAATCAATCATGCAACTTATTTCAGCAACATGAAAGGTAATATAGTGAAAAATAATGTTTTAGACAAAACTCTCGTATTTCTCAAGATTCACAGAATATAATTAGTGCCTGTGAAATATTAGAGGTAACTATCAAGGCATTAGGCTTTGATACTAATGAAAATAGTTTCTTAGCAATTGGATGGAGTCCTTCCCAGATAGGTGTCTGGGATTCAGGCTATTCACAGGGGAAGAAATGGCGGCTGAGAGGTGCCTTTGCTTTCTGTGTAACCTTTTGGCTGGTCTTTGTTTCAACCTGTACCTCAATCAGTTTGTCTTGCTCCAGGCTGAGACTCTTCCACGACTCCATGTCCTAGGACTCCATTCTAAAGAGTTTGCTTTGTGTAGCATCTGCTGACCTTATGATTTCCAGAAAGCCTTCATCCTGGTTTGCTTTCTGAGACAGTGACAATGCAGATAAATTAACTATGTGTTCAGTGTGGTAAGTTAGCAGTGGTATCTAAAATGGAACAGACTTCTAAATTCCTAAAAATAGGGCAGAACTTTATCTTTATCATACAACTTCTAATAAATTCAGGAAACGCACAGGGGGTTCTTTCAAGTAAAAAGAAAATGCATTAATTTCAACAGCAGCAAAAAGACAGTCAGTAGATAGGAAGACTTTGGTTGGTATAACACACATAAAAATCCAACCCTGAATAATGAGTAGCTGGATAAACAGTGTACACCCCCTCTCCTCCATTCCTCGCCTGTAAATTCCAATAGTAAGTTTAGAAAACTGTTACTTATTGTGTGCTTAATTTTGTGAATAAAGCATCATTAAATGCAATTATTTCCTTATCTACTTCATAAAGATTCCATTCATAATACCAACTATAAGGTATATGCTTCTCTAAAATATTTTCCACATGCTAGAAAGAAAATCCTCAAGGTTGGTGTTGTCTTTATGTCTTTATGGGTCTGTGTATGTTTTTAGTGTCTAGAAAATGAAAATGTCAGCTTTTTTCACTTAGGTTTATAGACCTAAGAAAATGCATCATAGATTTGTAGCTATTTCAGTGTCAAATGTTTGATCATTAAATAAGTAAAGCTGATGTTGGGCAAGTATGGTGTTAGCAAAATATTTTACTATTTCTTTCAATGATTTATATTTTTGAAAATATGAGACAATTGAACAGCTTCTTGATTGAGGTACAAATAACATAGGGTTACATAAGGTAATAAAAGTTTAAAGTATGTTGTTTTCTATCAATACTTCTTAAAAGATCTGTCTTTAGAATTATTGTTCATAAATTATGTCTACTTGGAGTGACTTAATTCATTTCCTAGCAGGGGAAAGAATTTTAATGGTAAATTTATGTGGATTCTAGGCTTCAGGGTAACTAGGTCATATGAGTGACAGTGATTTTGACAAACCAGCTAACTTCTATTTAAATATACCATTTGTAAAATAAGGCTGCATATATTATTCACAATTTAATATATTAAATTGAAACTGTATGCTTACATCACAATAAATATTGTTCTGACTACCTATCATCCTTCACTAATGATAACTTTTTTTAAGTATCCAGTTTTCGTGGCAAAATACACTCATTTCATTAAGACAAATTAGGATGGCTTTTATTTGAAGCTTATATTAACTTATTGAAGATTGTATACACGGTATAATTTAGACATGTTTGTGAAACATTTGAGAAGTCATTTCATGTTATCAGTGTAATGGACATCTGATTTCCTTTCTTTCTAGACAGGTGTTTTGGGGAAATTGCTCCTGAAGAGACCAAATATCCTAATCTCTATAAGGCATTATAGATCTAAGGTCGCAGTTTCTATAATCCTTTCTCCCATCTTCTCCATGCCCTTTGATGACAGAAGTGTGTTCTAGAACAGGGCAGTTGGCTTTTTAAAAGATGTTTTGGGCGTGTGATGCAGTTAGAAGCCTGTCCTTCCCCTGACCTGGAAGATGCTGATGGTTAACCCAGCTATATTTTGATGCCTTGAAAAAGACTACATCATTCACACCTGCCACACATAGGGTGACAGAGATCAACAAACTCTCCAATTTTAGTTAAAGTAGCCTGAGTTTGATTTTCACAATTGTAATCAAAGTCTTAAGAATCATAAACACATAAAGCAGTTAGTCAGCTTGTTTATCTTGGTCCTGCTGTGTCTTCTCTTCCCAACCTCTAACTTTTAGACCAAGCTCAGGGTTAATATCTGATTTACCAGGTAGAGCCTTTGCATCTGGACAATGAACACTTTGGGGATCTATGTTGTACTATGTCTTGAACCATTGTCAAGGTTTGGCAAGTGCTAAGGTCTGACTTGGACAAAATGCCAAAAAGGATGTGTATAAACTATTCAACTCTTTAGTGTTTTCTTGAGGAAACCCTTCTACATACTTCTTTCTCCTAGAGACATAAGGAACAGTGAAGAGGAAGATCAAACTACTCTTCTATGTATTAAACAGCAACTTAAGAAAATGAGACTGTCTGTCCCAATAAAGTTCTCGAACAAAGCCTTAATCTGTCAAAAACACCAAACTGATGGGTTTGTTTCATACTCTGATTTATTACAGGGGATTATATTTGATTTGTAACCATTTGCCCCCATTCCCTGCTGTCTACCTTCCTTTTTATCTTCCAAATAATAATACAGATCTTTTGTGTTTTGTTGTTGAGGCAGTATCTCCTTGTAGAGCCAGGCTTGCCTAAAACACTTTGAGTTCCAAGTTGGTCTCAAGCTCATAGCAATCCTACTGCCTCCTCTTCCTGAGTCCTGGAATTTCAATTATGAATCACCACATGTCTCTACAAATAACATTTAAAAATTACCTTGTAAATGACAATACTTTTTTATTCCAGGAAGATATTCAGTTCAGAAATCTAAATATATAAAAATGGAGCTCATATACCACCAGAGTTAGTTCTAACTAATTTTAAGTGTACATTATGATGTTTGCTTTATACAATACCTTTTAATTTTTTTCTATATTCTTTGTTTACATTCCAAATGATTTTCCATTTCCTGGTTCCCCCTTCCCCATAAGTCCCATAAGCCCTCTTCCCTCTGCCCATTCTCCAATCAACCCCCTCCTACTTCTCTGTCCTGGTAATCCCCTACAATGCTGCATCAAGCATTTCCAGGACTCGGGCCCTCTCCTTTCTTCATCTTGGGAATGATTTGATATGTGAATTGTGTCTTGGGTATTCAGAGTTTCTGGGCTAATATCCACTTACCAGTGACTGCATTCCATGTGTGTTCTTTTGTGATTGGGTTATGTCACTTAGGATGATCTTTTCCAGATCCCACCATTTGCCTAAGAATTTCATGAATTCATTGTTTTTAATTGCTGAGTAGTATTCCATTGTGTACATATACCACATTTTCTGTATCCATTCCTCCATTGAGGGACATCTGGGTTCTTTCCAGCTTCTGGCTATTATAAATAAGGCTGCTATGAACGTATATATGACAATACTTAAAGTTGAAATGATAATGAATATTCTACTTGATGTCCCCATGTTTTTCAGTGAACAAATCCAAACATTTTCCCTTCAGATTTTTGTTTATATTGCTATGGTCACATACTACTTCATGAACACTGCAGTATTACATCCTTGATTCTCTGTTTCTGGGGATCCACAATATTCTTAGTATGTGATGCCTTTTTTTTTTAAGGAAAATTCTAAGTCAGGTCTTGGATGAATTTGTCTTCCCAGATAAGGAGAAACAATCCTAAGATATATCAGATTAGTGATATTGTCAAGTGTATTTACAGGAGTGCACCAAAGTGTTAATATTCAGATACCTGTAAAGTTTAATTACTTCTTTTTTAGAAAGAAAACCCTGGAGCATAAACCTCAAGCATGAACACCAGCCTCTCCAGATCCTTTGTTTCTCTGAGCTGAGAACCCACAATTTTTGCTCGCAAGAACCAATACTTATTTTTTTTACCAGAATTCTGCACAACCAAGATCCCACTTTAAAAACAAAATTAACACACCTTTTGTCTATGCGGTTGAAAATGGAAGGGATAATTTCATTGTTTTAGAGAAAATGCAAAGCACAAAGGAGTTGATACTAAGAAAATATAATTAGAGAAAAAGTTAGGATGCAATAAACATGCCATTTGACAACAGTCACATGTGGCTCCTCTGTTCACTAAGTCACCTGAGTGGTCCAGCTATTCACATTTGTACAATTGGCTTCAGCCTAATCCAATTATAATTGTGACTCCTGATAACATTCAGTAGCCATATGAAACACCTAATCAGAAAACTGGTTATCTTTAAAATAAAATGTTGGTAAAATAGTTTATATTATTTGTTTAAAAAGATCTAGTTTGAAACTATGAAGGAAATACAAGACTGCATAGAAAACAATGTCCTATTTTATCTTAATATTTTTCAAGGCAAAAATGGTGTGTGTAGGTTTACATGCGTATTGGTGAGATTGGAACAGTCAACTAGGCATACATAGAAACAACATTATGAAAGTGTTTATTATTTTCTATCCTAGAGAATAGGACCTAATTTTAAAAAGTCTGAATATACTTCTTTTGGCACAGCAGAATCTTATTTTCTCTCTAAAATGACAGATACCTTTTACTCTAAGAGCTCCACCTATTGCTATAGGAATTATGCACACTTAAGGAAGTTTGCAAGTGTTTGTCCTATCATCATGCCTAATAGTAACAGCATTACATCCCCAACCTTATTAGAATTCTGGTCCTTGTTTCCTGGGTAACAGGTTAAAGGGAAGGCAGCATTGGTATAAACTGCTGGAATCTTAGTGTCTTCTTCTTTTTTTTTTTTTTTTAGCAAAAGAGGCAGAAGCCCCAAGGGATATACATGTGCCCAAGGTCACTTTGGCAGTAGCGGCAAAGTAAGACTAGAACAAGCCCTCAACTTCCTGGGGAGCATCTTTTTGCCTTGCACACAGACACTGCGGTATGGAAGCAGACTCCTTGTCGACTCGTTCTTCCAGGAGCTTCATCTACACTGCTGAGCAACCACAGACCGCAAGTGTACAACAGACTCTCCCTGATCAGAACTTAAACATGGTGGAAGCAAATTTATGTATAAGAGTATATGTAAGTCTTAAGTAATGAGTCTTAAGTAATATGATAAATGGTTGGTAGGCATTAAGAGAGAACATAGGGTTCTGAGTACCAGCTACAACCACTGATGTCTGGATGTAGGAAGAATAGGGAAAATTTGCCATTTTAACTTTTATGTGTCCCTTAGCTCAAAGAATATGTTGCATGTTGTAAGTACAGTAAGGATCTAGGCACCAGAGTTGTTGTTACATAGGATTGGAAGGTTGATGCTTTAATGAACTACCAGTGGATGTTAGTGGCCATTTACTGTTTGTACCAGTTTCTCTTCACTTCTGTCTCTTTGGTTGCTATGACAGGACATAAATAAAATTAACCCAGAGATAGCTGATTAACTGAAATCTTCTACTACCACTATTAATAGTACTCAGGTATGTTTAAGTTGATTCCAAAGAAATAGTGATATAAGTATTATTCATGACAATGGGATGTGTTTTAAAAGGGCAAATGATAAAGATATTTGTGGTTAGTCTGAAACTGTGTCTTCAATGTTTATGTTAGTTTTGGATAGGTTTGAGAAAGTGATGCCACTGATATTTCAAGTAGAGATGAATATATAAGCACAGTTCATAATGCATAGTTATATCATTTGTAACAATCCAAACCAGAACAGACAGGAGTTCATGGAGTCCTTAAGAGTCATCAACAATAAGATGGAATAGTTGTAGTGTAGTCACAATACAGAACCTTATTTGACAATGACAGATTCACATACAAACCAATCATACAGCTAAATCCTACAAATGTAAGGCAGAGAGAAGTAATATAGGAAGGAATGCATGATTGAAAGACAAAATGGGACAGAGCTAGTGCGTGATGCTGGAAATCTGGATAATTTATGCCCAGAACTTAGATGATGATGGCAGGAAGCTACAGTGTTCCATTTCTCATAGGTTCTAGCTAGGGTGCTGTGTTCAGAGAATGTCAGTTTGCTGAACTGTGGTTTTTGTTCTATAAAATTTTATATATTATATGGTAACACTTTTACAAGCAAGTGGGCTTTTTATCCAAGAGACATGAAAACTAATAGTTTGGATAGAAATGTTTTCATTTTTGCCCTTTGATAAAAATAAAATAAGGACTGTAGAAATGAATCTTTAAGGACTGTAGAAATGAATCTTTTTGTAACATTTATACTGAATAGTGAAAATCACTAAAGTAACCAGAAGGACAAGAAAGGCATCTGAGTGCCTCAGGAAATCCAATTAGAGTACATGAGCTGTAGAATTCAAGAAGCAGGTCTGGTGGAGGCCTCCTGTCTTGATTCAGACATAGGCTTTCTAGAGCTAGATGGCGTGCACGCAGGCCTAGTAAGGGGCTCACAACTTCAATTTATTATCAAAATATTTCCATCAGATGACAATCTAAAGGCTAAGGATTCATGGAGCAACACAGATACAGTTAGGCCCTTTCTTAGCCACTGGGGACAGACTTAATCTTGAAAATACTGTTTGTAAACCACAACTATTATGTATGTCAAGACACCTGTTCAATGGTAATGATGCTCACTCCCAGAGTTTGTACTTAAAGCTTTTCAGCAATATGATTTACAGGTTTAAAAAGTCTCAAATTTTCATCTGTATATCATGTTACAGATCCTTGTAACTATCTTGGCCATATAACTTCAATATTCAATGATTACCTATAGCAATGGTTTATTCAGTCATAAATGTAGTTAATAATTAAATATATAATTATTCTTTATACATTACTACAAACCCTTTAAAAGACTAAGTCTGAGGGGCAGCGAGAGCAAGAAATTTCTCAAAAATCTGCAGGGAGGGGGGGCTCAAGAATCTCAACATCACTAAAGTGGGTAAAATGGGGAGAACCATTTCAGACACTCTAGTTTAAGCTCTAAGAGTGCTCAAACTAAAATGATGCATAATGAATGAATAATTTATGTATGGCAAAATGAGTTCAAAACCGCATGAGCCTGAAGGCCACAGTATGTGTGGGAGTTCTTTGGGAGAGTTTTGAAGGAGCATGAATGTTGCAAACAAAGGTGAGTGCTGAGAGGCAAATCTGTGCTTTGGTGCCCAGCCGTACTCAGAGTCTTCCTCCTTTTGATCAGAAGTCACAGTCTGCTTTAAGTGTTAACACTGTTCTCCACAGAGAGCACGAAAGCTGCAGTCTGTGTGAGAAACAGAAGCGAACGGTAATACAACCGTCGGAAAGCAATCATTATTTACACAGTGAAGTGATTGATTTGCTAGATCGTAGGCTCCCTCCCCTTTCATTCACAGCGGATTTAATAATCTAATTTCATTTATGTTAGCTCGTGCTCATCTCTGTGAGTTGCCCCCAAGAAGCTGAAGAAACTTCCGCAGCCCACTTCTCTGAGGGAAGAGTTCCTGCTTCTGTGGCTTCGGCCAGTCTTGCCATGGAGGCTCCATTTCTTGTGAAGATCACCAAACCCGACATTTCCTTTCTGGGTTCATGTATGAATTCTTGCGGCAATGGAAGGCATCTGCAAACTCAGCAGAGTTCTGCAAAGTCCCAATGATCCTTTGAAACAAACAAAAAGAGGTAGGTCAGCACTAGACACTAAGTGTCCATATCATGCTGGAAACCGTAGAAGTCTTCTTTTCCTTTGTGTTGTGAGCCTGGCCTATATCTCTGAGCCATCTCTTTAGCTCCAGTGCAGAAGTTCTCTATGCAGCTCAAAAGAGTGAATTCAGAAACAAAAACAGAAGCTTCGTATGAATTAGATTCTTCTCATTAACACCATGCTTAAAAAGGAAGGTATTAACCATGCAGGTGTTAAGAGCACAGACTTTGGAGCTGGTCTGAAGACTTTCTAAGGGTTTTGTTTGTTTTATTTTTGTATCTATAAGATGCATCTAATATCTTTATCAAAGCTGTTGTTACAATATCACTAGATTTTAAGATAAGAAGGATTTGTAATTTAAAATATATTATATGTTTGTTTAAGATAAACAATTAATATTTGAAAGTGAATTTTTTTGAGGAGAGTGTAGTGAAAAGACAATCATGACTTTTCACTGTTCCTTGAGAATGCTCAGAGAACAATTTAAATAGTGTTTTAATAGTTTGTTTTACCATAATCATAATATAATGGTCAATAGTTTTAGAAAGCTATTTCAATGTTTTTATTAAGTATGTATAATGCCTTTAAATTTTGATTAACTGTTATTTGACAATTTCACATTTGCATATATATTAGATAATGTATTATGATTAATCTCTCCCAACTTTTGTTATTGATTTTTGTTGATTTGATTATTTGGGAACATAGAGAAGTTTTTGTGGTTGTCATATCCAAAGGACTTCTTACATATCAGAAACTAGATTCAGCAAGGGCTGGAAAAAAAATGCCATTTTAAAAAACAAACTCATCCAACCAACTATCTGAACTAAGCAACATTTGAAGGGAGAATCAGGTCAATACAACAAGGCAGAGGTGACTTTATCCCATCAGCACTGAGCCAGCTTCATTCCTTTTCCTTCTCCAGACCACTCTACCCTCTTAAGTTTGAGAGGTAAAGCTTAGAGGCCAGTCCTTTGCAGTGAGTGTCCTCTAGGACAAGGAACAAGTGAGTATATAACTTTATGTGTGATGGGTAAGTGCACGTGCACTGTATGTGGTGGGTAAGCACATGTACACTGTATGCGATGTACACTGTGGTGGGTAAGTGGATGAACACTGTATGTGGTGGGTAAGCACATGTACACTGTATGCGATGTACACTGTTTGTGGTGGGTAAGTGGATGAACACTGTATCTGGTGGGTAAGCACATGTACACTGTATGTGATGTACACTGTGGTGGGTAAGTGGATGAACACTGTATGTGGTGGGTAAGCACATGTACACTGTATGCGATGTACACTGTTTGTGGTGGGTAAGTGGATGAACACTGTATGTGTGGGTAAGCACATGTACACTGTATGTGATGTACACTGTGGTGGGTAAGTAGATGAACACTGTATGTGGTGGGTAAGCACATGTACACTGTATGCGATGTACACTGTTTGTGGTGGGTAAGTGGATGAATACTGTATGTGGTGGGTAAGCACATGTACACTGTATGTGATGTACACTGTGGTGGGTAAGTGGATGAACACTGTATGTGGTGGGTAAGCACATGTACACTGTATGCGATGTACACTGTTTGTGGTGGGTAAGTGGATGAACACTGTATCTGGTGGGTAAGCACATGTACACTGTATGTGATGTACACTGTGGTGGGTAAGTGGATGAACACTGTATGTGGTGGGTAAGCACATGTACACTGTATGCGATGTACACTGTTTGTGGTGGGTAAGTGGATGAATACTGTATGTGGTGGGTAAGCACATGTACACTGTATGTGGTGTACACTGTTTGTGGTGGGTAAGTGGATGAATACTGTATGTGGTGGGTAAGCACATGTACACAATTCAGCATTTGTCTCCCCTCCATACTTTCCATATGCAGAAGTCTGACTGATCCTTAAAAAATTAAATCAGAATGTATAATTCCCTCACCTAATTCCAGCAGTAGCTAAAGGGAATGCAGTCCATGTAGTGCATTTTCTTTCAAATTCCATATGCAGCTCAAACTATGCCGGACAAATATATTTTCATTCCTCATATCAATCATGATCTGCTGCAGTGATGGAGCCCACTACCATGGGAAATCAGTTCTCAGCCAGGACATGGCTAACACCTCCATGCCTTCATCCTCATCTCCTGGTAGCTATGCAAGATAGTTTTATGTCAGCTTGACACAAGCTAGAGTCATCTGATGTGGGAACTTTAATTAAGAAAATGCCTCCATGAGACTTGGCTGTGGGCAAGCCTGTAGAGCATTTTCTTAGTTAAGATGATTGACATGAGCAGGCCCAGCCCATTGTGGGTGGTGCTAGCCCTGGGTTGGTAGTTTTAGGTTCTATAAGAAAGCAGGCTGAGCAAGCCATAAGAAGCAAGCCAGTAAGCAGCACCCTCCATGACCTCTGCATCAGCTCATGCCTCAGGTTCCTCTCTTGACTTTCTTCAATGATGAACAGTGATTTGGAAGCATAAGCCAAATAAATTTTTTCTCCGTAAGTTTCCTTGGTCATTATGTTCTATTACAGCAATGATAACTCTAACTAAGATAGCATTATTCTCTGAATGCTATCTAAATTAACCCCTTAGACTTGTACTATCCTTATCAAAGCTGTTATAACATCACTAGGCTGTAAGAATCCTGGTGTGAGTAGCCTGCTACCTGTTGAGTGTTCAAGGCCAATTAGGTGATTTATATGCACATGCATACTCAGCCTGTTTTGAATGAATGGCCCTTACTTGATCATGATGAAAACCTATATTTCAAAGGACCATCAAGAATATACTACATAGGTATTTGCTGTTTGTTTGTTACTATGGAACAATTGGAAGAGAGGCAGCATTTCTTTCCTTCTCCCTGAAAGGAAGAAGATCCGAATGGGCTATTTCTAAGCCTGACTTGCCAATGTGTCATCCATTAATACACAGGGCTGCTGCTCCATCCCACCACATGGTCTCCATTCCCCGTGTTGGGAAAAGCAAACATTTGCACTGTTTGTAGTTTAGGATTGTTAAGGGGAGTCTTAAAAATATATCTTCTTGGTACAGGGGTTCAAGGTTAAGGGAGGTTGTTTAATGCTCAAAATTTTACATCTAGAAATACATTTCAGAGGGAGACAACAGGCCTATATTGGATTTGGATGCAGTTCTGAAGGTTATATGAAGGACACAAGCATTCCTCTACTGTAAGCAAGGCCATGACGGGGCTTTTGACAAAATGGCACTTGGATGTTCAGGAATCTGAATATGAAGAGTGGAAGTTATGCTGACATTACACATGAGCATGTCAAGGATTTGAAAGACCACAGCAGGCCTGAGTTGAAGGCTACACCCTAATCTCTAGATCCATGTGATGACTTTGAGTTCTTACATCTAGAAAACAGAATAATACACTGACAAACTGCCAACTCATTTCTAACTTTGGTTAGGAGCTTAGAGCTAACTTAATCTCATTGTTTTAAAGAAACATATCTTAAATATGAAAATCCAAGTCCATTCTTTCCACTAGCAGATGCATACAAGACTGAAGTTTGCATCTTCAAAGATACCACTCAACAGAATCGGGCTATGTTATTATTTAGACTTCCAGTCTCTTGAATGATGAAAAACATATTGTTGTTTGTTGTTGTTGTTTTTCATAAGGTACAAATGGGAGAATGAGGTGGAGGAAAAGGGGTCGGGCAATTCAGTTGTATAAATGGAGCCAAAGTCATTGCCTAGGTAAAAAGGATCTTAGAAGATGACAATAATGTCCACATATCCAGAATCTTACCTACTCAGGAATATAAGACAGTAAGTTTAAGACTGCCTTGAGCTATATAGAAATACGTTATCTCAAAGAAGAAAACATCTGAGATGTTAACTGTTGTTAATCAGGTCTTGACTCTTTGGTGATCTACACTAAACCACTCTTACAGTAGAGAAGAGATGTCAGTCACTTAGGTACTGGGGAGAGGAGGTGATGGCAGCTGGAGGCATCCTTACTCTGAGGCAGCAGTTTCCTGGCTGATGGTGTGTGTATATGAAAAATGGAAAAACCTCAATGTTTTGTTATTTAAAGCCCCTTTTTCAATGTGTGTGGTAGATACAAGAACATCAGTTAAAATGTCCAAATTGATGCCGTAAATATACATTTCTTTCTACTCATAGAGATCCACCTGCCTCTGTTGAAATTAAAGTCATGCAACACCCCAAAGAAAGACTAATTGTGGGAAAAGAACACTGGGAGTTAGCAATGTGGATACAGTCAACACACGAGCCAGCAGTTCTTCATCTCTGTTGTATTTCCTCTTTTCCTACACAAGCCTTTTCTGGAATTTGATTGTGCATAATCAGATCAACAGCACGCTAGGACTCCTTTTTGTTTCCCAGGTTTGTAATTAATGTTTGATATTTATATTTGGATACATGGTATGAATGATCATTTTGAAGACTGGGTACAATTTGAATACAACAAATCTCTTCTCTAAGAGTGAGGTTATATTTTTTGCTAGTATTGCATACAATAATTACATAAATTTTATGTTACATTAAAACTCTGACACTTGTGTTCTTTGCATTTTTATTAACAGAAGATGAAAGGTTTCATTGTTTCTTTAACTTGATTCATGCAAAACTTTTTACTCTACTATGTAAAATAATCAACTGTATTGGTGTTTTTTATATCCTGTGAAATAATCATTGTATTAAAACACTACCTATGAGACTGAGGATGGACTTTTAGATCTATAATATATTACATTATTTCTGTCTAAAAGTTAATACATTATTTTATTTTATTTTGTTTTATTTTTTGAGACAGATCTGACCATGTAGCTCTAGTTGTCCTGGGATGCACTTTGTAGATTAGGCTGACCTGGAACTCACAGACAACAGCTGGCCTCTGCTTCCCATGTGCTGAGATCAAAGGCATGAACAATCACACCTGGCTAGTAAAAGTATTTTTAAAAATTATCAAATAATATGTTTTCAATTAATAGGTCTTCTGAAAATTAGTTCTTTAAAATTAATGACTTAGATTCCAATTTAACTGGTTCCATTCATGAAGAGACTAACCAATCATTAGAATTTCCTCAGCATTATGATCCTTTCATGACAAAACCATGTTGATGAGCATAGATAGAGAACCACATAGAATAATATGTAGATGAAAATATACTGACTAGACAACTCATCAAAACCCATCCTGATAGTTATAAAATATCAGGAGTTAATAATATTTAAGGCAAATGAAAAACATTTCAAAATAGCTTAACCATATGAATTTATAAAAGAAGCCAGGCAGTGGTGGCACACGCCTTTAATCCCAGCATTTGGGAGGCAGAGGCGGGCAGATTTCCGAGTTTGAGGTCAGCCTTGCCTACAGAGTGAGTTCCAGGACAGCCAGCACTGCACAGAGGAACAAAAAAAAAAGTTTCATAAAAGGAAACCCAGTACCCATAATGACTGAAAGTAGTTGCATAAAATATTGAAAAGATTGTTATAAATATACTGATATTTCAATTTTGAAATAGTTCATCTTTTGTTTTTCAGGGTATAATAGCTTAAGTATGGGATTAATATTCTTCCTTTAGTTTGAAAATACTTTCAGATAAGCCACCTGGCACCAATTTTGAATAATCACTCAAGGATGGTTGGTTTTTAAAGTTCTTTTAAAATACATTTTACTTTGAATGCTTAGGAAGCAGCCTGTTTCCAAAACTAAATGTAACCTCAGCCTTTGCCAAAGAAATCCAGAGAAAGTCGTAATTTCCCTGTTAAAAGGTTGACCTTCCATTTACTCTTATAATATACACATACTTCTCTCAGTATGAATGAGAAATAGAATATCTCTGGTGTCAGAATCAAAAAATTAAAGATATGAATGACTTCACATGTTTATATGAAAATATTGGGCTAGAATGCTGTGGTGGTTTGAATAGGTGTGACCCACATAGATTCAGGTGTTTTAATGATTGTCCACGGGAAGCAGAGCTATTAGAACATGCAGCCTTGGTAGAGAAGGTGTGGCCTTGTTGGAGGAAGTGAGTCACTGTGGAGGCAGGCTTTGGGGTCTTACATATGCTCAACCTATGCCCAGTATGATACACAGTCTCTTTCTGCCGCCTGCAGATCCAGATGTAGAACTTTCCGCTCCTCAGGCACCATGTCTGCCTACATGCTGCCATGCTTCCTGCCATGATAATGGAGTAGACCTCTGAAACCATTAGGCAGCCCTAAGGAAATATTTTCCTTCATAAGAAATGTCATAGGAACGGTGTCTCTTCACAGCAATAAAATCCTAAGACAAAAGTAGTCACATGCTCACCTCCCCATGTTACTCAGTCAACACACATAGACATCAAAAACTATGCAAACAAAGAAATAAGCAACTTTCAGCAGGGAACTACGAGCTGAATTGGTAATGGTGCTACATTTATAACAGAATTTTTTAAAAATATATTTTTTATTTTATGTGTATGGGTGTAATTTTCTGCGCTTGTGCATGTGCATGTGTGTGCACGTATGTGCATGCTTGGTGCCAGCAGAAGCCAGAATAGGGAACTGGCTCTCCTAGAACTGAAGTCAAATCTGTTTCTGAGCATCCTCACACATGTACCCAGAACTGAATCCATGTTTTCTGTAAGAATAGTACATACTCTTAACTCATGACCCATTTCTCTAGCCTTCAGACCATAATTTTCTGCAGAAAGCTTTTTATTCTAGCCAGGTCTCTTATCTTTAAAATATCCCAATAATAATTCTTTTCAAATATGTATAAATAACAGGCACTTATATCCATTAACATGAATCTTCCAGCAATTCTCTCTGTAACTTAGTCCTGATGTCAAGAAACTGAGGTTAGAGATTGATGAATATGGCTCAGACAAACATGAGACAAACAAACCAACAAACAAACAGAAATGAAAAAACAAAACAATCCATAACAGAAAGCCAAAGAAGAAGTGAAAAGACACCATCACCACCACAGGAATGAACTAGACACCATCACCAGCACCCGGTTGGAGTAGACACCATCACCACCACAGGGTTGGAGTAGACACTATCACCAACACAGGGTTGGACAGACACCATCACCAGCATGGGGTTGGAATAGACACTATCACCAGCACAGGGTTGGACAGACACCATCACCAGCACAGGGATGAAATAGACACCATCACTAGCACAGGGTTGGACTAGGCATCAGCAGCAGCAAAGGTTTGGCCTAGACACCATCACCAGCCCAGGGTTAGACTGGCCTGGTCATTTTATCTGGGATGATTTCACTAAGAGACCAAAGCCTAACAAAGAATATTAACAGTGACCTGTCTTATCAAAACAAAAGACATTAATTATGGTCCATGGTACTGTGTTAAAACAAATATATTAGAGAAATATTTTTAAATAAAGTCATTTTAAATTTAGTGGTCAAATTAAAAATATCAGTACTTAAAAAACATAGCTTTTGCCTATTAAAAGCTAATTCTCCAAGGATGGTATGTCATTCAGTACTCTGATCTTAACTCCTGAAGGGATCTAGATTCTTATAGAGATCTGCTTATGTTCATAGGAATTTACAGAGCAAGGAGCTGACAATCTGGTTCATATGCATTTATAAACATTTCCCATGATCCTCAGAACTATATTCTTAAATTTTTAACTTCTGTAAGAACAACAACAGAAGCCACATCTTTTTTTTTTTAAATTTGGCAGTGTTGGCAATCAATTAATCAATCAAACAAACAACAACAAAACACTTTTAAAAGTTAAACTAGAACTCTCTTGAATTAAACCATAATGAGAATAGATCCACAAAGATGTTCTCTAGAAAGCAGTTACCAAAACGCAGTTAGTATGGGTAGTTAACAGGACCAGTCATAACTCCCTCTCTAGGGAGAGTAAAATGCAACAATCTGTTGTTGTGCAAAGGAATTTTTAAGGAATTGTCCAGGCAGAGGGTGTGTGGTAACAGTGGCAGTGATGGCATTAGGAGAAAGCAAATGCAGTCACCAAAGTTTAAGATCTTTAAGGATGCTGCTTATGGCTTTACAATTAAATGTGCTCCTCTCAGTAGTTAGAAAATTAATGTATTCCCATTCATTTTAGGTAGAGTTTAAAAAATCGCTAATAACTTCTCTTTTGTTCTCAAACTCTGTTTTCCAAAGTACAAAATTTTTAGTTATTAATTTTTTTCCGGTTTTCTTCTTGGATGGTGCTATTGATCAACAAGGGCGTGCTAAATGGTACAATGTGAGAGAAAGGAATTGTATTAGGTTGCCTGTCTGAACTGACAGGGTAATGTAGAATTCAGCATTCAAAGGTTGTTTCTCTTCCATTAATCGAACTCATTCTTACATGTTCATAGTCTTCTACCCCAAGCAACATTCCCCTAGTAGCCTTGCTGGGCTGTTTTCTGATCTGGGCTGTAATATGCTCACTCTTGGAGTGATGGAGATAAGGTTATTCAATGCTAGAGAACTTCCAACTAGTAAAAGCTTCCCTTAAAGTAGAATATAAATCTTTCTGTGGGATTTGAAACTTATATTCACAGCCTTTTAGAAATATATTCTGCTAGCTGGTGGTTCCATCAGGTCATTGTTATAAGGCAACATTTTTTTTTTTTTTTTTTTTTGCCATCCATCAGGTACTGAGCATAGGACACACATATTCTGGAGGACAGAAAAGCTAGAGGCATATGCACACAGAATACATGTACTCATATGCATGTGCACACACAACCACACATATTCCCACTCATATACACAAATACAAGCAAACACACACAAACATACACATACGTGCCATCACAAATGAATACATACATGCACATGGACACATTAACATTATTCTTAAGTGCCATAGGTTAAGAATTAGAAAAAGCCAAATTTGAAGCATAGAAGTAACAGAGTCAGCACTGGTGTAGCCTAGCTGCTATTCATAACTACATACCTGAAATTTCCAGGACTGTGGACATCTGTTTTAATAGAATTGACTGCATATTCTGGCCGGTAGGTCCCACACCACACCTTGAAGCATGAACAGACAAAGAAAAACAACATACTCAGGTATAATCATGGAGCATTGTGGGTAGGTTTGAGAAAAAGGAAAATTAATTTGGAATTTGCATTCAACCATTAACTCTTCAAGTAATGTATACTGGAAGGCATCCAGAAACATAGTCGTTTATGATGAGCATGGTCTGACATTCTTATTGCAAATGATGCAAGTTAGTCAAGTCAAATGTTCCACTCCAATTGATTAAAAGAAAACTCAGCATGTAATAGCCAGATTGGATAAAATTACAACTTACAAATATTTTCACATTTATCAATCATGAATTTCTAATAAAATGTGCGGTGTATGTGCACATGTGTATGAGTGAATATGACATACTACCTGGGCAAAATTGAGGAAGAATAGCTGTTTGTGATTGAGGTCCAGTCCAGGGAGTAATTTTTCTTCACCATTCTTTTTAACATAATTCTGATAGGCCTAGATAATAAAACAAAATGTTAGAATTTGTAAATGTTTACAAAAACCTATTCCAAAAGGCTAGGTAACCAAGTAATTTGCCTTTATATTAAATGACTACAAGTCATATATTAAATAATACACTTGGATATAGAAACCTGCAACATTTTCATGGATTAAGAAGTCTAAAATACATCTATAAATGCTCAGAAAGAATAAGAGACTGATTAGCAGATGACAAGAGCCTGGCATGTCAGAGGATCACACTAAATATCAGTTTTCTGAAAGATGACTTGAATACATGGTGAGAATCTTACCTTAGCATTGTTCTGTGGTTAGGTGTATGAGTCCAGCCCATTGGAAGAATGACTTGCCAAGGGAGTTGTCTGCAGTTGCTATATTTAGCTTACTTACTACTCTTAGAAAAATAGGCTCATACCAGATTTAGTCTGAGTGATTCTTGCCAAAAGTTTAGGGATTCTCTTGGGATTCTTAAGGGCCTTAGTGTCCTAATTGTGATCCGAGGTTAAGGATAGGTAGCTATTCTAATCCTCTCAGATTAACTTCCAAAACATCAAGCGGAAGGCATTCTGGCCTCCTGAATTTCAGAAAATGTTGTGAAACCTTAAAGACTCATATTCACTATTGAGAAATTTAGTTGTGCTCTGCTAGTGACAATATAAAAATGGATTAATAATAAAATTTCCGAGAGGTTATTTGTAATTTCTTTTAAAAATTCAATTTAACTAATTAATTAATTTGTGGGTGTGTATATGAGTGTATGAAGAGTATATAGGAGTGTACTGTGGGACATGTGTGGAATTCAGAGGACAGCTTCAGGAACTAATTACCTCCTTCTATCCAGTGAGTCTAAGGGTTCAACTCAGGTGGTCAGATTTGGTGGCAAATGCCTTTATGGATTGAGCCACCTTGCCAGCCATTTCTAATTTCTTATAAAGAAATTCATCAATTACATAAGTAAAAAATTTATTTCAGTTCTTTCTTCTTATCATCAACATAGAATAGTGAGCCTTTACTGTATAAAGGTTTTGGTAGATACGGAAAGCCCATGCCTCTTCCATGTAGGGAATTCACAGTCCAGGAGAGGGACAGGTGATTACATGCAGAAACTTATATAGTGTAATAAATATTTGTAAATTGTACTTTTTTTATTACAACAATTCTCAGCTTCCTTAAGGTGAGCAGTATAACAGAATCATCAAAAGTGTTAATACTAACACCACTTCCAGTTAACAGAATAACTAACAGTTAACAGGGGCTGTTGCAGAATCAGCAAAGTGTTGAACTAACATATGATACAATGATTTGCATAATACTGGAACTCAGTCTTTAACATCACACCTTATAAAACAAGACTATCCATGAGCGAAAGTTACGAACAAAGACAAGTTCTAGAAGAGGCTTATATTACTTTTCCAAGAGCATTTATGCGATAGTGAAGGGAGAGGAAAGCCAGTCAAAGGCTGGAGGGTTCTGAGGTGATGGCAAATAGACCATCTGGGGTAATGCTGGCCAGAATCCTAAGGAAGAGAAATTCTGAGAGAAGATTCCAAGATCAGAGCGGGTTGCCTTTGAATATTCAGCTTTGTGTTAATCTGGAGATCACAGGAAGAGGATTACAGATAACAATGCTTGGGGCACAGGAAGCTAAGGATGGGGACACTCAAGATCCACAGGGAAGGGCTTAACCTCAGTAGCAGGGATCAATTAGCTCTACACTAGGCATTGTTTTAGTTGCAACTGACAAGTTGAACAAACAAGTCCCAAAAGGAGCAAGCCACTTCTAGCGAAATCGAGCTAAATCTAGCTAAATCTAGAAAAATGCTCAAGAACACTTATAGGAAATTAAAATTTATCCAGCACCCAGAGAGGTAAAATGTATGCTATTTGCCACCTAGTGAGAAACAGAAACATTAATTACCCAGCATTCATGGTAGTAGTAATGCACCAGCTAGGATTTTTATGTGACTTCATCTTCCAGGCCTCATACTTTGAAGATGATGTGTTATAGGCACATTGTCACCTCCACCAGTCATCGATCTGTTCTGTTGTGTTGCTTATTTATACTTTCCTGACACAATCACCCTTTACTCTCAGCATTGCAGTAATGAATAGCCAGATAATCCTATTCAGTCCTCAACCATTCTACATAGCTGGGAAAACCTCTCGCTCTTATCCTTTATGTCATATCAAGTAGACTGCTCATTTTCTCACACATGAGCTGGTTCAGGGTCAAGAGGTACATTCAAATTCATATCCATCCCTCCTTGTTGTTTCTAAAAGCACCATTCTTTCAGCCTTTTGTGGAATTCCCTATTTTATCTTCCACACTGGCATTCACCAGCTCATCATTTAATTCATACTCGAATCCTCAATTACTGCCGTCCTTTATGGAAGCTGTGCTGCTGCATTGCTAGCACCTAAAATAGTGCTACTAACAAAGCAAAGCTCTTAAAAGTCCTTAGGAGGAAAGGCCGTAAGAGCCAGAGGACCTGGACGCCTACTGTAAATTAGTGCCTTCTAGACATTATGGGGAAGCTGCCTTCATGAAATCTAAATAAGATGGTTGACTAAACAAGGACTGCATAATGATACCACAAGCCAACATGAGGATGAGTCCCTTGATGAGTAATATCCAATTCCAAATGGTCAATCCGAACATATGCACATGCCAGCAGTACCAAAGGGACTTAGTAGGCTTTACACGTATATGTACACACACACACACATACACACACACACACACATGCACACACACACACACAAAAAAAATACATATATATGAAATAATAGTAAAGAAGAGGTTATGAATTTGAGATGAAGTTGAGATGGGAGGAGTTGAGGGAAGAGAAAGGTGTAAAAATGATGTAAACTCAATACTCATACATGAAATTCACAAAATAAGCAAATAAAGTACTTGAGTGCAAGTATAAATGGAAGGCTAACTGTGAACCTAATGAATATTCCAATGATAATAATTCTGGAAGAATAATAGTTGGGCCAACTACATGGCCATAACTGGAGCTATTTCACAATCCCTAACTGTTTCCCAGGGAGCAGACTGTGCCTTAATGTTATGTCTGTAGTTTATGCAGATTATTGCCTCCAAAGGCTGCCTGACCTGCTGGGAAGCTGAGGGTCCCACTTATACTGATAAATGACCCCAGAATCACTTGCATGGACACCTTTACTAATTACTGCGGGTTCATTTACAAGAAATATTTTGTGTCCTCTCCAGGTATGTTTATCTTCTTGTTTCTATTGTAATTCTCAGTGCTTTCCCCCTCAATTCCCACTTTCAGGCTTCATTTTCTGCCTATACATGTCTCTTATAAAAAGCTTTAAAGAAATGGATAAATATGATAAATGAATCCTCTCAATGCTGAAATGGGAACAAGATATACTCACTCGGTATGCTTGGCCAATACCTCCATTATCAGCAATGTTTTCTCCTAGTGTATTAATTCCATTGAGCTGTTTAAAGAAAGATTCGCTATTAGGATTGTTATAGAAAGCACCAACATCACACTTATGATTGCATATCTAAAGCTTCTCTGAAGAATATGAGTGACATACATGTTGTCCACCTGCTAGGTCCCATGTAAAGTTTCCATACTGGTACACCATACATTGGGATTGATCTTTAAAATTATTTGCCGACTGCTGCGTCCACCAGTCAACGAGGTCTCCATCTTTGTTAAAATTTCTTCCTGTGATATATTCATTTGGTAAAAAGAAAATGTGTTACAATAAGATTGTTTATGCTCTTTGTTTTATAACTGAAATTCTTGAAATAGATTCACATGCCATTGTAAAAAAAAAATAAAACAACTTACAACTCCCAGTTTCAGCTCCTTAGTGACATTTTACAAAAGTATAAAATCATAGCAAGAATATTGACATGAATTAAGAATATAATCCCTCTATCTTGGGATCTCCAGTTTAAAGTGGAAAGGACTAAAATTCTGCTATGTGAGTGACTGTGAAATGGGGCAGATAATGAAAGAAAATGCTCACTCTTCTGACTCCTGATTTTTTTTTTTGTTGGAAAAGCTTGAATTTTATCTGTCAATGTGTGTTGGCATTGATAGGTATTTCATCAACTTTGCTCATGCTACTGCAGATGAGTCTATTAGATAAACACTCCTGAATGCATGCCTTGTTTCTCTGGATGTTTTCTGAACCATGACTATTTAATTTGATATTTTGAGACTTTAAAAGGTCAACAATTATTTTCTGGAACACATTTTATGTTCCCAAACCCTTTGTTCAAAAGTAACTCCTTATTTCCCTCTACTTTAAACATAAAGAGAAGCAACAAACTTTCTCCTGGAGTTTTCCTCCCAGATTTAAGGGAAATTGATCTTTCACTTTTTGTATCTCCAAATCCAGTCATACATTCATACATACATTATATGTTTTGACATTTCATTGTATCATCTTTTAAATAATTGCAATACTGTGAATAAGAAAAGGGATATGGAACAAAATTTGAATTTACACACTGATTCCATGTTTTATAATATTGCACAATGTGTAATATGACTCTGTATGATTCCATGGAAAATGGAAATATTGTTAGTTGGTACTGGTTAAAACCATTGCACCAACCAATTGAGTAACAGATATCTAGCAAGTCTCTCTTTAGAGTGTTACACTTATTGGCTCCCTGACACCAGAGAAATCTGACAGCACCAGGTTTGTAGACATAGTCCGAGGCTAACAACACTTGGGTTTAAACCTGCCAGGCTTTTGCCTGCACCCAGGCCCTGGGCAGCTCGGTGGGCCATCTGTGTGCCAACCCCGAAGGAGGTCGTTTGCCTTGTAGACTGCCCAGCACTTGCAGGGGTGCGGTATCATCTTGGCTACCTGATGCCAGAGAGATCTAACAGACAAAGCCAGCTAGCAGACATAGCTGGAGGCTAACATCACTTGGGTCTAAGCCTTGCAGGCTTTTGCCTGCACCCAGGTCCTGGGCAGCTCTGTGGGCTGTCTGTGTGTGACCTGGCCAGGAGGTCGTTTGCCCTGCAGACTGTCCGGCAGTTGTGGAGGCATGCCGCCATCTTGGCTACCGAACACCACAGTGATCTAAGGGACAGAACCAGCTAGCAGACATAGCCAGAGGCTAACATTGCTTGGGTCTAAACATGTCAGGCTTTTGCCGGCACACAGGCCCTGGGCAGCTCGGTGGGCCATCTGTGCTCCAACCTGGTCCGGGCGTTGTTTGCTCTCCAGTACTTGCAGGGGCTCACCTTGCCATCTTGGCTACCTGACAGAACCACTTAGCAGACATAGCCCGAGGCAAACATCACTCTGGCCTAAGCCTGTCAGACTTTTACCTGGACTCAGGGCATGGGCAGCTAGGTGGTCCGTTTGTGTACCAAAATGTTTGGGGGATCTTTTGCCCTGCAGAGGAATAAATACTCAGAAATGTTCCCTTCAGTATCCGCCATCATCACTCCCTGAAGGAGCAAACGGGCAACACCAGGTTCACAGAGACAACTTGGAGCAGGTCACACTAGGGCTCCAAGGGCACCCAAGAGGAGGGCAGCACACCAGCAATCTGTGCCAGGGGAAACCCAGTCATCCAGAGGTGCTGAAATAGCCTTACAGGCTCACAGGAGGTTCAAACCCCAGCCAATGACAAGACCAACTAACGCCAGAGATAACAAGATGGCAAAAGGCCAACTTAACAATGTTACTAACAGAAATCTAGGCAATATGCCAGCGTCTGAACCCAATTCTCCAACAACAGCAAATCCTGGATACCCTAACACACCAGAAAAACAAGATTTGGATTTAAAATCACTGGTCATGATTCTGCTAGAGGAACACAAAAAGGACATAAATAAATCTATCAAGGAAATACAGGGGAACATGAATGAGTTAGAAGCCCTTACAAGGGAAACACAAAAATCATTGAAAGAGATTCAGGAGAATATGGATCAACAGATAGAAGCCAATAAAGAGGAAACACAAGCACTTAAAGAAATGCAGGAGAAATTGTGTCAACAGGCAGAAGTCATGAAAGAGGAAACACAAAAATCTCTTAAAGAATTAAAGGAAAACACAAAAAAACAAATGAAGGAACTGAGGAAAAACATCCTGGATCTAAAAACAGAAGTAGAAACAACTAAGAAATCACAAAGGGAGACAGCTTTGGAGATAAAAAACCTTGGGAAGAAATCAAGGGCCATAGATTCAAATATCAACAACAGAATACAAGAAATGGAAGAAAGAATCTCAGATGCCGAAGATACCAGAGAAACCATTGACTCAACAGTCAAAGAAAAGGCAAAATGCAAGAAGCTTATAACCCAAAACATCCAGGAAATCCAGGACACAATGAGAAGACCAAACCTAAGGATTATAGGTATGGATGAGAGTGAAAATCTATAACTGAAAGGGCCAGCAAATATCTTCAACAAAATTATGGAAGAAAACTTCCCTAACCTCAAGAGAGAGATGCCCATGAATATACAAGAAACCTACAGAACTTCAAACAGACTAGACCAGAGCAGAAATACCTCCTGTTACATAATAATCAAAACCCCAAATGTATTAAACAAAGAAAGAATATTAAAGGCAGTAAGAGAAAAAGCCCAAGTAACATATAAAGGAAGACCTATCAGAATTATACCAGACTTCTCACCAGAGACCATGAAAGCTAGAAGATCTTGGGCCTATCTAATGCAGACCCTAAGACAACACAAAGGTCAGCCAAGAATACTATACCCAGTAAAACTCTGAATCACGATATATGGAGAAACCAAGATATCTCATGACAAAATCAAATTTACACAATATCTTTCCACAAACCCAGCCCTACAAAGAATAATAGGGGGAAAACACCAATATAAGGAGGGAAACTATACACTGGAAAAAGCAAGATAGTAACCTTCTTTCATCAAACCCAAAAGAAGATAATCACTCAAATATAAAAATAACATCAAAAATGACAGGAAGTAATAATCACTATTCCTTAATATCTCTTAACATCAATGGACTCAATTCCCCAATAAAAAAGCATAGACTAACAGACTGGATAAGGAAACAGGACCCTACATTTTGCTGCATACAGAAAACACACCTCAGTGTCAAAGGCAAAAACTACTTTAGAGTAAAAGGCTGTTAGAAAATTTTACAAGCAAATGGTCTCAGGAAACAGCCTGAGTAGCCATTCTAATATCAGATAAAATTGACTTTCAACCTAAAGTCATCAAAAGAGACATAGAAGGATACTTCTTGCTGGTCAAAGGAAAAATCCACCAAGAAGAACTCTCAATTCTGAACATCTATGCTCCAAACTCAATGGCACCCTCATTTGTAAAAGAAACTTTACTAACGCTAAAAGCACACATTGCACTTAACACAATAATTGTGGATGACTTCAACACTCCACTCTCTTCAATGGACTGATCAGGAAAACATAAACTGAACAGGGACACAGTATAACTAATTGAAGCTTTGGACCAATTGGATTTAACAGATATTTACAGAACATTTCATCCTAAAGGCAAAGAATATACCTTTTTCTCAGCACCTCATGGTACCTTTTCCAAAATTGACCATATAATTTGTCACAAGACAGACCTCAACAAATATCAAATGATTGAAATAATCCCATGCCTCCTATCAGATCACTATGGAGTAAGAGTGGACTGCAATAGCAACAAAAACAACAGAAAGCCCACATATACATGGAGGCTGAACAATATCCTACTCAAGGATATCTTGGCCAAAGAAGAAATAAAAAAAAGAAATCAAAGACTTTTTAGAATTTAATGAAAATGAAGGCACAGCATAGCCAAATCTATGGGATACAATGAAAGCAGTGCTAAGAGGAAAACTCATAGCCCTGAGTGCCTCCAAAAAGAAAATGGAGAGAGCATATACTAGCAGCTTAGTGACACACCTGAAAGCCCTGGAACAAAAAGAAGCTATTTCACCCAGGAGGAGTAGAAGACAGGAAATCATCAAACTCAGGGCTGAAATCAATCAAGTGGAAACAAAGAGAACCATACAAAGAATCAACGAGCCCAGGAGCTGGTTCTTTGAGAAAATCAACAAGATAGATAAACCCTTAGCCAGACTGACCAAAGAGCACAGAGAAAGTATCCAAATCAACAAAATTAGAAATGAAAAGGGAGATATTACAACAGAAACTGAGGAAATCCAAAAAATCATCAGATCCTACTACAAAAGCCTATACTCAACACACTGGAGAATCTGGAGGAAATGGACAATTTCCTAGACAGATACCAAATACCAAAATTAAATCAGGACCAAATAGATCATCTAAATAGTCCCATAGCCCCCAAAGAAGTAGAAGGGGTCATCGAATGTCTTCCAACCAAAGAAAGCACAGGACGAGATGGTTTCCGTGCAGAATTCTACCAGACCTTCCAAAAAGACCTCACACTGATACTCTAAACTATTCTACAAAATAGAAAAGAGAAGGAACACTACCCAACTCCTTCTAGGAAGCCACAATTATGCTGATACCAAAACCACACAAAGATGCAACAAAGAAAGAGAACTTCAGACCAATTTTCCTTATGAGCATTGATGCAAAAATATTCAATCAAATTCTTGCCAAACAAATTCAAGAACACATGAAAATGATCATTCACCATGATCAAGTAGACTTCATCCCAGGGATGCAGGGATGGTTCAATATACGGACATCCATCAATGCAATCCACAACGTAAACAAACTCAAAGAAAAAAACCACATGGTCATTTCATTGGATGCTGAAAAAGCATTTGACAAAATTCAGCATCCTTTCATGCTTAAAGTCTTGGAAAGAATAGGAATTCAAGGCCCATACCTAACCATAGTAAAAGCAATATACAACAAGCCAGTAGCAAGCATCAAATCAAATGGAGAGAAACTTGAAGCAATCCCACTAAAATCAGGGACTAGACAAGGCTGCTCCCTCTCTCCATATCTTTTCAATATATAGTACTTGAGGTACAAGCTAGGGAAATTAGACAACATAAGGAGGTCAAAGAGATACAAATTGGAAAGGAAGAAGTAAAACTATCACTATTTGCAGATGATATGATAGTCTACCTAAGTGACCCAAAAAACTCCACCAGAGAACTCCTACAGCTGATAAACAACTTCAGCAAAGTGGCAGGTTATAACATCAACTCAAGCAAATCAGTAACCTTCCTATACTCAAAGAATAAGCAAGCTGAGAAAGAAATTAGGGAAATGACACCCTTCACAATAGCCACAAACAATATAAAGTACCTTGGTGTGACTGACCAAACAAGTCAAAGATCTGTATGACAAGAACTTCAAGTCTCTGAAGAAAGAAATGCAAAAAGACCTCAGAAAATGGAAAAATGTTCCATGCTCATGGATTGGCAGGATTAATATAGTTAAAAATGGCCATTTTGCCAAAAGCAATATACAGATTCAACACAATACCCATCAAAATCCCAACTCAGTTCTTCATAGAGTTAGAAAGACCAATTCTCAAATTCATCTGGAATAACATAAAAGCCAGGATAGCTCAAACTATTCTCAACAGCAAAAGAAATTCTGGGGGAATCAGTATCCCTGACCTCAAACACTACTACAGAGCAACAGTGTTAAAAACTGCATGGTATTGGTACAGTGACAGGCAGGTGGATCAATGGAATAGAACTGAAGATCCAGAAATGAACCCATACACCTATGGCTACTTGATCTTTGACAAAGGAGCTGAAAACATCCAGTGGAAAAAACAGATAGCCTTTTCAACAAATGGTGCTGGTGCAACTGGAAGTCAGCATGCAGAAGAATGCGAATTCATCCATCCTTTTCTCCTTGTACTAAGCTCAACTCCAAGTGGATCAAGGACTTCCACATAAAGCCAGACACACTGAAAGTAATAGAAAAGTAACTGAGGAAGACCCTTGTGGACATTGGTACAGGGGGAACAGAACACCAATAGCTTATGCTCTAAGATCAAGAATTGACAAATGGACCTCATAAAATTACAAAGTTTCTGTAAGGCAAAGGACACCATCAAAAAAGACAAATCGGCAACCAACAAATTGGGAAAAGATCTTCACTAACCCTACATCTGACAGAGGGCTAATATCCAATATATACAAAGAACTCAAGAAGTTAGATTTCAGAGAGCCAAATAACCGTATTAAAATTGGGATACAGAGCTAAACAAAGAATTTTCATGTGAAGAACTTCAGATGGCTGAGAAGCATCTTAAAAAAATGTTCAATATCATTAGTCATTAAGGAAATTCAGTTCAAAACAACCCTGAGATTTCACCTCACACCAGTCAGAATGGCTAAGATTAAAAACTCAGGAGACAGCAGGTGTTGGCAAGGATTTGAATAAAGAGGAATACTCCTCCACTGCTGGTGGGGTTGCAAATTGGTAAAACCACTCTGGAAATCAGTCTGGCGGTTTCTCAGAAAACTGGGCTCATCACTTCTGGAGGACCCTGCAATACCACTCCTGGGTGTATAGCCAGAGGATTCTCTAGCATGTAATAAGGACACATGCTCCACTATGTTCATAGCAGCTGTACTTATAAAGTCAGAAGCTGGAAAGAACCCAGTGTCCCTCAGTGGAGGAATAGATACAAAAAATGTGGTATATATACACAATGGAGTACTATTCAGTCATTAGAAACAATGAATTAATGAAATTCTTAGACAAATGGATGGAGCTGGAGAACATCATACTAAGTGAGGTAACCCAGTCTCCAAAGATCAATCATGGTATGAACTCACTGATAAGTGGATATTAGCCTAGAAACTTGGAATGCCCAAGCCATAATCCACATATCAAATGATGTCCAAGAAGAATGGAGGAGTGGCCCCTGGTTCTGGAAAGGCTCAGTGCAGCAGTATAGGGCAATACCAGAACAGGGAAGTGGGAAGGGGTGGATGGGGGAACGGGGGGGGGGGGGCCCAGGGTGAAGAGAGCTTCTGGGACTTTCGGGGAGTGGGGAGCCAGGAAATGGGCAATCATTTGAAATGTAAATAAAAAATATATTGAATAAAAAAAAAGAAAAAGAAAAAGAAAAAAAAAGGTGATACTCTTTCTGTCTTCTCTCTTTCTCTGGCTTTCTAAATTCTGTCTATTGAAATAAAGTTTGTTACAGTTTTTGCTGCATCCTTTTTACATGTCTTCAGTTCTTATTTCAATTTTGTTTAACTGTAATAAAACAGTCCATATTCTTGATTTTTTTGGATGCATGTAAACATTTATGTGTTTACTGTTCATAAAATTCTAAACTGCATATTAGCCATAAGATAAGAAACAAACAAGAAAACAAGCAAAGTTGCTGACTACAAGCAGTTTAAGGACCACACAGAATCTTGGATGAGTGACATCTTCTGATTGCGTATATCAGAATCAGATCCTGCCCTCGAGGAATCTGGAAAGCTAAGACACATACAACAGGACCAAGCATCACTATTAGGCGAATGAACTGTACTTTTCTCAAAGTGAATATTTGTTTTAGTCACTTAGAGTGTACAGCACACATTTCCTCCTGCCCATTAATAGTTTGGGTTTCTTAGGAACACTTTAAATATAACACTGACTATGTAGTTAGACTTAATTCTAACTATATAAACAAATGGAATTTTGTACTGACAAATTGTAGCTTTTAAACTTAGGAGGATGTATCTCAGCCAAAGGAAAATGTTACCTATACTTTACCATTGTCATCAAAGCCATGTGTGATTTCATGTCCGATGACCATGCCGATTCCACCATAGTTCAACGAGTTGGACTGCCGGGCACTAAAGAATGGTGGCTGCAAAATGCCAGCGGGGAAGACTAAAGGAGAGAAGATGATGGAAGATGTGTGAAGATTATCACTGGCACTGACAATGATTGCATCATGCTTGCTACCCTGTTTCCCACCATGCTAGTTTCACTCAGGTAGATAACAAAAGTCTTGTACAACACAGTCATTTACTACTGATGGTGGCAAAGCGGCAGAGACAGCGCCCTACGCGACCGACCTATGATTTATTCATCACAATTCACCTGCCAATCTCTTTTAAGATTTTTTTCTGTAAGTAGTCTGGGGCGTGGAATATGTATAAACCACACTCAGGAAGGTTTTCTCTTGTATACATATATGGAAGGAAGAGTTACTCAAGAATACACATTTCTGTTCAGTGCTGGCTTTGAAACTGTTATCTGTCCACAATATTATCTAAAATAAACTAGCACTAAGTCAAAGGTATCCCTCCATCATTTAACCTTATTTTATTCACATTAGTACTTCTAGGATTAATCTAAATTCTGTTTATTTTCTTATTTAATTGTTGGAGTCCTTTATCTGATTTGCTCATTCCCATCCTGGCACCTCACGTCTCAGCCCTCTGAGATCTGAGATTCATCTGTTTGTATACACTCTTACTTATGTACTCTTTAGTCCGTTTGTTTTAAGCTCATTATCTTTACAACCTCAGAATCTGACAGTGCTTGGAATATGATTAATACACAGAAAAATGTGTTGATCAATAATCAATTATAAACAAATAAGTACATATTTTAATAGACTCAGCTGTCTTTAAAAAGTTTACTACGTATGAAAATCTCGAAGAATAAAATTATTTTATTTAAAATGTTTAGTAGCTAAATGAATACTACTTCTTATGTATTTGCCCTAACATCTGTATTAAACTGAAAACTTTCTCCATTTTTATGTCTCACAAACACTCGAGTACAGCAAACATCAAACACTTTTACCCTTCTACCTAGGTGTTAACAGAGTGTAACCCCCAACAGTAAACTGCTTCTGTTGAGCTTTGGTGATCTTTTCCTCTATGAAGTTTGCACAACATATCTAAGTTATTATAGCACATGTAAAATATCAGGTGGTACACTGTCCTTCCAAAATCACAGTTTGTTACTTCTTCCAGGAAATCTAATAGAGCATCTTCCCTCACACTGTTTCCTCATGTCAAGTATGACTTATTTCCTTTTTCGTTTTTGTTTTTCGTGGAAAATATTTAGGAATAATTGAAGAAATGTATTGAAAAAACATTAAAATTGAAGATTGTCATGGAAAATTAATGACTTATTTTCTAAAAGATGTTCTTTGGAACATCTCCTTTTTCACCTGCAATCTATCCTAATTTAATCCATGCTCATGTTCTATTCTGTAGCCAGATTAAAGTTCAAGAGTCCTCACTATTTCTCTCCTGATAAGACACATTCGGAGGTCATCATTGCTCTGCAGTCAAACAATACCTTCTTCCTCACCCTGGTCATTATACGCTCCTGCACTCCTGGGTCCTAATGTTCACCCTGGTCTAGACCTTTGTATTGTCTTCTTATAATAAATGTTCCTGCTAAATCCCCTGCCTGGAAATCACATTATTGTATTTCAATTTTTGTCTTGGAATATATTGCCTCTGTATAGTTAAGGGGACCATTGTTTTGAATCCATGTTGTCAGAGGTTAGTTAACCCTTGACTATAGAAATGAATGAAGATGGGTAAATGTAATTCAGTAATTTTACCATTCATGTTCTAAAATTCTACTAACCACTAGGTAATATCAGCACTATGTTCTGGAATCATTGAAGAATCTGTAGTATGAATATATATTACAAGTAAAACGCTTAGCCTTTCCTAAGCAGAATATCAAGACCCTAAGTGAAAGGCCTGAGCTTAAGTAATTAAAAAAGAAAAGAAATTTAAAGTCTAGTTAACACAAAGTAGCAAATATTTTTCTTTTAAACAGGGTAAATATGACCTAACCTTTTGTGGCCTTCAGGGGTAAACATTAGATATTTACAGAGGTGACTTTAAAATACCGTAAGGGATTTTGTTCGCCAGCTCTATGGTATGGTAGAGAGCTGCCATTTCCATCACTTTCAAATGACAAAATGCTAAAAATAATCAACCTTTGTCCTGGAACCATTTTGGGGAAAGTCATAGCTCACATGTATCTACCTGAGCTAAACAGTGTCAAGAAACTATTTTTAGCTGAAAGTATAAAAATTACACACAGTACTTTATTAACTTAAACTGAGTATTATCTCCCACACTATGTACTGTGATTAAAATCCACCCATTATATAAAATGCTCTTATGAAATGTGCTATCAAGGCTAAACATTAGCTACGGAGATGCAGCTAACTTAATTACAGCCTGAGATGCTCTTCTTTAAATAAGAGATAGGATGTTGGGGGTTCATATTAATACTAGTCTTTAAGTTCAGCCTAGCAGATTCAGAGCACCTGTAACTTGGTCATCTGATATTTGAAAGGAGGAGTTGCTCCATCGAGCTTATTTCTTGACTAGGAAACATCACAGAATTGAACTGATAGCGACTTGTGCATCATCGTGGCTGCCAGGTGGTCAGGTAAATAAAATACAACAGTTGTCACTGTTTCTCTCCTGCTAAGAAACATTGGGAGATCATGTTTCTGCTTCCTCACTCTGGAATTCCTTGGAAGCTTTGGAATAAAGAGGACATAGAATAGGGGAATCTCCACTAAAGCCAGGCTGCTGAATTGCCAAAAGAATTGGGTTTACAAATTGTTGACTCTCAGAACCTCCAAAACCTTTAAAAAGCGTTGATGCTTCTTAAGTCTAAAAGCCAGTATAATATTTAAAAATGACTTTCAAAAAGTATACAAGAATAAGATAATCATTACGTTATAGATTGGATACTATGGAAGAAACAATTACCTAATGTGATTTGGACTAATTAAAATTTTCCATTACAGTGTAAATAGGTATATGGATCTAGGAATACTTCAATACATGAACCAATAACTCAGTATCAGCTTTACTTTAAGAGAAGTATGAAAAATTGGCTATACAGAAAACTGTGGGCTGCGAAAGTTGAGGAATTCTAAAGAATTCTTTATGCATATACCTTACCTATCTGATTTCTGCCCGAGGAATAAAAGGCATTGACTACAGCCGCTCCACTTATCCACCTATGGAAGACATAAAAACTTGTTACAGAAGATACTCCATTTTCTCATTCAATACTCTTGCCACAAAAATAAATGTTAACTCTCTCTGTGAAGCATGATCAACAAATTAAAATTAGCCTACTAGAGTCAAAATTCATTGGAAAATACTTTTATTTCTTGAAAATTCAACATATACCCAGGTCTTCAGTCTGTTGATTTCATTTGCATTGAATTTTGTAGTGGCATCTGATGGTACAAAATCCACTATTACATTTTTCAGAAACTACAGTAGGTTAAAATTACAGTGAAATTCACTTGGCTTAACACTTTGATACAAAATTGTTCCAACAATTCTGGAACTGTTGACAATATATGAAACATAGGCTTATAAAACTTAGATAGCTTTAAATTTTTCAATTCTTAGTTCATAATGAGCCTTTATGAGAGCTCAGATACCTTAGTTTGGAACAATGAACTTCAACTTTTTGCTCCTTAAATCCTATTTAAAAACACAACTCTGGGAGAAATGAAGCAGTGGTTAAGAGTAGGTCTTGTTCTTTCAAAGAACCAGAGTTGTGTTTCTCTGTAACCACATCAGGCAGCCCACAAGTGCCTGTAACTCCAGTTCCAGGAGATCTGATTCCTCTGGCCTCTCAGGGCACCTGCACCCCTGTGTACAAACCCACACACATATACATAATTAAAAATAAAATAAATCTTCAAAAGGATACTTATAAAAATGCAGCATTATAGCTAATTGAGGAAAGGTATATTTTCAGATGCCTCTAAAGTAAAATCCAGATGGATTTTAAGAAAAGTCGTCTGTTAACCCATACCATGACTTTGACTCTGCACAGAGTCTAGAGTTTATAAAACACAGGCCCCAAATATGTAAGACGCTAGTTGTAGAAATGAGAACAATTCATAAACGATCATTTCACAAGACTATATATGAAAATTAAAAACCAAAACTGGCCTCATAATTATTTGAGGGCTGAAAGAGGTATTGTTCTTATGTCTTTCTGCTTTGACACTGTGGAAGATGTCAGTCATCATACACTAAACATTTAGAGCAACATAAGTACTATCCCCATCTTAGTGAGCTCATATAGATTATATGTCCACTGAAAATAGACACTTCTTGATCTCTAATAAGGTCTTACTTAGCATTCCTGCATATAATTAAGACAGTCATGACTATTGTCTTGAGGCTTCACTAGTTATTCTACCTCAGGGAAATAGCCAATGTGACAATTATTATCCCTTTAGCAGCAAATCACAGTAGTCCAATAATACAGTTTATATCAGAGCTATATCTAGTCTCTACCGTGCCAGATAAGCAGTACAAAGTCAACATATTAGTCATAATACTAGTAACTATTGCTGGTGACAGTCAGGTATAAGCCCTGCCCTAGTTTAATCTCTTTAAAATAACTGGCAGAGACCAGCATGTAACAACTATCTGAAAAATTGTTTTTTTAAATAACATGATTAAAACTTTACATAAAAGGAAGCATGACTTCACAGCAGTCTAATTCATATTTCCATGAATTTCTTTTTTGGAAAACAATAAGCCTAGAAATGGGAAACAGTTTGTTACTGTTTCAATACAGCAAACACTTAAAACAGGATGGGACGGACATATCAATCCTCTCTAGCTTCATCAGAGCTGAATCATGAATATTTACTATTTCCTGCAAGCTCATGATTACAAGAATATATCTTACTGTTTTAATTAAACAGCACTTGCTTACAACACAATTTGTAATGACTCACAAGAAAGGCAAATATTTGTGAGCACAAATATTAGATTAAAATGGAGAAAGCAGAACTATACAGAACAAGTAGTTCTCATTTACGTGACTAACAAATATACAAAGAAGATCTTCATACGGACAAAAATGGAAATAAGGAAATGTGATGTATTTAGACGACCTTTGCATAGGCTTACCCAGGTAACATGAGTCAGGCAAAAGTGATGTTCTTTGAAGCTGGTGAAAGGGTCAACAGAAATGATATGCTCAGATAATTTTAAGAAAACACAGTTGCATGATTTGAAAAGTATTTCCAGTGTAGTCTCAACACCGTCATTGAAAATGTTGTAATAAATCTTATAATTAAACAGTTTGTAATTATTAAAATTTTGTTACTAAAGTTATATATGAATCTTTTCACATCTCAGTGGCTTTTCACAATTTCTTAATTGTGAATTCTGAGTTGGTGGCAATAGTGTATTTTATGAGTAATTATAAGAAATCATTGTAAATTATTTGGCTCTGAACAAATGAAAAGTCCTAACACTAAACTAGAAAAAAGTAGCAACTTTAATTGTTTTAAGATGAAATGTTATATTGAGGACAAAATCCAGATATTCTAAGCTAATACTTCAGACAACACACTTCGAATGTCATAAGTGTCATCTCTTGTATTTTAGTACCTTCCTACCATTCTGATACATTACTGTAAAGAGTTTAAGGTTGCATTTTGATTAATGTTTGTGACTCTCCAGCTGGGAGAGTTCTACATATTAAAATGTCTGTGAAACAGATCTTCTAGAAAATAGATGGCTATTTAAGATCACAGGACACTCCCCTAAAGTTAGAATTATGGTCATGGGGTTTACTGAGCACTAGTATGTAGTATTTTGGCTTTTTCTTCTCAAAATCTTTAATGCTGTGTTCTTAGTCTACTCTGGAGAATCATACAGATTCAAAAGCCCAGGGCATTTTGTTCCAGGTCATGGTCAGAACTTGAAGTACTATAATTATATCAATCGGTACTTCTTAAGTAGGGTAATAACAGAAAAATTTAGTGTGTTACTTGTGGTCAGTTATGAAATACCTCAAATATTAATAGAAAAGATAAATTAACAAGGCAAATAAAATATCTTCCACATTTAAGAGTGGTGTAATGAAAAATATGTCTCTCTGATTTCAATTCATCTATATAAATGGAGATGCTTTTATATGTAAAACTCAAAAATTCTGACCATGACACTAGCACATAGAAGATAAAATGCACATAAAGAAAACAAAAACAAAAACAAATGGAGGTTATATTTCTCTAAAGCAACAGTGATTGTATGCTCCATTAAGAACCCTTCCATGTGTGCAGATGAGACACTACTAGCCTCTTATGTGCAGTATTAGCCTGGGAGAAGAAGCAAAACAGAGTGTTCTATTCTCTTCCTGCCTCCAGTGGTTTGGGTATGTGTGAGTATGGGCTGTGTGGTTAGATGGTAGTGTGGGAATGGATAAAGCAGGTAAGTAAGAAATTGTTTTAAAGATTTATTTATGTGAGTACACTGTCACTCTCTGCAGACACACGAAAAGAGGGCATCAGATCCCATTGCAGATTGTTGTGAGCCACCATGTGCTTGCATGGAATTGAACTCAGTTCCTCTGGAAGAGTGGTCAGTACTCTTAAGTGCTGAACCATCTCTCCAGCCCATGAAATTTTTTTATACAATTATTATTATATAATTTTCATTTCTATAATGTAGTTTTGTTGGGTAAGCTTAATTTGTTTTGAATTGTCCTCAAAGATGGACTCACTGTCTAAGCTGGAGGTATAACTAAAATACAGTGGAGAGAGAAGCCAGATGTTTGCCTTCCATCTCTTTCTACCTAAAGTAAGATAAGCAGCCAAGAAAAGTAGAAATGGACACCAAAGTTCAGCAGCCTTTAAGACAATGTGAAGCTAGTGGATTGCAAAAGCACTGAGAACCAATCTCCTCTCGGCCACTCTTAGTGACTTTAAAGCTTAAAATAAAGAACAAGACTATTAGTAGCCTTCTCCCGTGGAGTACTTAATTCTTGGCATCTATTCTGAGCACAACTCCTTTGAAATCAGCAGTACAATAAATAGATTTTTTTCTGTGTGCCTTCTTCAAGTGGGTGAAAGAAGAATGCTCTTGAAATCTCAGATCATTACATACTTATACTTATTAATTTTTTCTTAATAATGGATCCCATGAGCTTTCTTGGTCTTTCAGATCTTCTTGAACATATAAATGATACCTTCAATCTACAAGTATGGAAACTGAGTCACTGAATAGCTACTAAACTCTTTGTCCTAATGTATGTATACACTAGGTAACATAACTGGGGGAAATATATTGAATGGTAGGGAAGATGGTCTGTTTAATGTCCTATTAAATTCCATCACCAACTGCTGATCCACATGATAGACAAATTTTAGTGCAGTGACTAATGTAATTTTCATGTGAATAGAAAAAAAAAAAAGGACTTTGTCTCTTTCTCTCCCACCTTATACCCCTAACCCCCTTTCAAGGAAAAAGTAGATATTTTTAACAAAATTAGGAAAAAGCAAAAAATCAAAAATAACAACATAACCCAAAACAAAGCTCAATGACTAACATTATAGAGCTAATAAATAAGTAGCAGTAATTCCAATTCAGGTCTACCTAGTTCCCATCCCCCTACCCCCCAACCCCAGTGCCCCTGCCCCCTCTCCCCAGTTCCACAGCTCACACTTTTCTCTTATTCCATAGATATAGTACTTTAAGCAATAAACAAAAATGCAGGAGAACTAAACTTCAAGCATTGCATGGAGTAGTGACCATAGTTAAGGAACAGTAGATGACTGGATTTATCTGAGCACAAAAGCCTTAAGATACAGAATTGAGGGAATCCATTTTCCTGATATTAGGTAATCCTAAAATCCTAGGGAAGAACCAAAAGCTCTTCTATTTTATGTAACCTTTGTTGTATGTACCTAATGACATAACATAATGCATTATTTATCCAGATTGTAGATCTTCACACAGATAGTGACAGTTTATGTTTTATTTTTAACTTGAAGTAGTAGGACTTAGCACTATGTTGGGAAAATGATAGGAATTCACCAAATATATGGGGCTATCAATGAGTGTTCCACACACCAAAGACTGACCCAACCTACCCTGTGATTAGGAGCATTACATTGCAATCCTGTAGTCACATAGAACTGTGGCAACTAGAGCTTCTGAAATGTCTTCCCCAATTAAATGGAATTACAAGACATCTTAATCCTATATTTTGATTTCTAAGATTCTACTGATTTCAGTCTACCATATATCTGATTATCCCAATCAGAAAATCCAGCAGACATGAGGTAAGGAAGCTATCCAACAGGACAATGTTGATTGTTTTGCTTTTAGTGCCTACTCTATTCAATTCATTATTGAATTAATTTCTAGCTGAAGTTCTCAGAGAATGATTTACTAATTGGAAATTTATTTCAAAGTCAGCATCAACACTAGAAACCTTACTAGAAAATCTTATAGTTTTGTTAATCATAAACACACAACCCCTTGAGGTTTATTTTTGTTCAATTAACACTAAGTGAACAATCGTTTTAGTAGAATTAAATGAGTTTAGATGTGTTACTAAGTAATCTTGCCAGCACTTATTATACTTGCAGTTCAGTGCTATTCTTTTCTGAGCTGGACATATTTGAAATTCCTTTGCAATTACACCAAAACCTCAAGAGACATCTTGTTCAGGGTAAAAGAAAAAAAAATATGCCTGGGCATCCAGAAACCATATGAAGTTTTAAAATTATTTAAATCACAGTTCTTTGTAGGTGTGAGCTGTTCACAAGGACAAAGTGAGGTCCTTTAGCCAAATGATTAACTTGGATACATCACATGCACAGTCCTTGAAATTAGGTTTTAAAATTTGTTTAACAGAAAACAGCTAGAGTGATGTATAACTTCACCAGCTGTGGAGGTAAAATGTGTTGATGGAAGCATTTTATTTTATCTATTAAATTAACTTGATCAACATTATTACAAATTGGCTATTGCACTTGCATACTTTTAACAATATGTGCAAAGGGTCCACATTCTATTAATTGATGTTGGTTTCTTCTTTCTACGTAAGTCACTTTCTTGAACAACATCAAACTGTACTGGTGCTTTGACTGAAGTTTGCAAGGTACAATTCTGTGTGGGTGAACAGAAAGCCACCAAGGTACAGAGAATAAAGGGGACAACATTTGAGTGAAGCATGTAGAGATTGCTGCTAGATAAGATAAGAAGGGATACTACAAGCTGTGATGGTGTGTGTCTTTAACCTCAGTACTCAGGAGGTAGAGGAAGGAAGATCTAATAAGTTTGAGGCCAGCCTGGTCCACATAGCAAGCTGTAGAACAGCCTTGACTATATACAGAAAACCTGTTTCAAAAACCAAACCAAACCAAACCAAAACAAAACAAAACAAACAAATAAAAAAGGATGCAATAACTTCAGAAGCAATGAGGAAAGGCTGTTGGCTGGTAGTTTTAAAGCATTATGCCCAGCTAGTGTTTTGGACTGAGGCGGGAGTTTGGGTGACTATGAAGGAATCATGGAGGGCTACTGGGAGCTATGGAAATGTTGGAACTTTTCAAAAGTTTATATTTCCTGATCTAAGCAACAGGAAACAAAGAAAAGGTTTTTATCCAGAAAGAACATGACTCAAGCTATATCCTTGAGACCTTGGATTAGCAGTATGAGGATGAAGTGAAAACATCGGACAACTGGAAGTAAAAGTGTTTTGAAAATTAAAGCACCAGGGGAAATATGGTAAGGAAGCAAAGTGGAAATGATTAAACTGAACCGTTTATACATTCCTATATAATATTTAACTATCAGTGGGTGAATGTGGTCCTTTGCTTTGGATAGAGATTTTTATTAGCACTAAAGATGAAATAGAACAGACCAAAGTGATCAAGAGGAGGCCCTGGTTTCTGTCAGGGTGGGAATAAACTTGAAGCTTCTTGAAAATAGACAGATACAAGGAACAAGATTAAATTTTGCTTAAGTGGAAAATGTTGCTCTTGTGTGGTTAATGATATAGCTACACAGAAATTCCTGCTAATCAGCTACATGTTAAGTGTGAAGCTCAGCAGATGGACTTAGGCCAGATTAAAATAGTTGTATGTAATAAGGGTGGTTGACTTCAAGAAGTATATGCATGTGCTCACTGGGAGCACGTGGAGTGGGAAGCGAAATGATCTTGGAGTTACTAGTTAGTGAATTGAATTTATTTATGCTAGTTGATACCTTGATATTTTTGTATGTCAGCATTTCTGCAACGTGCCCTGTAACATAACCAGATAATAGCCTTTAATCTGAATCCTATCCTTTCAAAATGGGTGTGAACATAGATCCCTCCTGGAAGTGTTTGGGAATGAGGATATGAGCATGGGGTGTGACTTCAGGGTACATGAGCAAAGTGGATGTTACACCTTTGTCTTTCTGACATTGTCTGTCAGAGAGGACCTGAGCCTGGGAACACAGGAAACAAGGAAAAGAGACAGCAAAGGTCACGTTTCTCCTATTAAACCAGTGCCATGTAAATCAGGTTTCATGAAACAGTCCGGAGAAACTCTAAAGAAATACAGACAACTTTTATTATACCACAGCTCTTGTGATTCAGACCTAACTATTTAATGCATTACAGCCAGAGTGTGTATGGTGATTTTAAAGCACAAAAATAAATTTCACAAAATTAAAGGCATTACCTTGGGAACCATCTTCCTCCCTTCCCATACCCTTTCTTTTTTTCCTCTTTCTTTCTTTCTTTCTTTCTTTCTTTCTTTCTTTCTTTCTTTCTTTCTTTCTTTCTTTCTTTCTTTCTTTCTTTCTTTCTTTCTTTCTTTCTTTCTTTCTTTCTTTCTTTCCTTCTTCCCCCCTCTTTCTCTCCTTCCTCCCTCCCTTCCTTCCTTCCTTTCTTCCTTAAACTAAATACAGAAAAACAATACTACAAAAAGAGACTAATTCAGAGGATCACATTGGAGGGCAGAGCTTAGGAAGAACCCTCGTATCTGGGCTCCAGTCTCTGAGAGCAAATACTTCAAGATCTAGGAGCACAGAGCTGGGCATCAGTATTTTTTTTCAAATATTGCCCACATGATTGCAGCAATTCCAATGTGCAACCAGATATTTGAACCTTTGCATCCAGTTCTTAGGAAAAGAGTGGAGAGAGAAAAGGCTGACATTGAATGACAAAGACCTTAGGAACTGCTTTGACTGACAGGATTTTTAGAAGTGACTCACATGTAAGCACTTGTGATGTGTACTAAGCTTTCTGTTATATACTTTTGGGCCTTTCCTGGCACGGTTCTTTCCTGTGGTATGGGTTACCGCTTCACTTGCTTCTGCTGGATTTATCATCTACCCTCTGCTGTTATTTGCCTCTTATTTTCCCAGTACCCAGTGACAACTGTTTGAGTCATTTACAGAAATGAATGAAACATGTTGTTATTCAATACTCAAGTCAGACAGGAGCGTTTAGTTTTCTGTTGCTCAGTAATTCCACAACATTAATTGTAACTGCACTCAGTGTTAGGTGTCGAGAATGGCTCCAATTCTACAGGGTTCAAGGTCTTGGAAGAAGATCAAACTAAGCAGCTCTGAGGGTTTGAGTGCTCAGCACACTTGCTCACCAGTCTCCAGGTACTATCTATTGAGTTGATGAACAAAGGTCAAAACTAATAGTGTGAAGTCCTGATGAGACTAGCGTGCAGAGGTCAGTCTTATCCAAAGGCTGTTGCTCAAGATCATTCCTGGCATCTCCTGTGTAGCTTCTCCAGCGTGTCACATGAATCATCCAAAGAAGGGGGTGAAGGGCTCATGGGATGCTTGACTAATAGATAAAGTAGGGACTAATAGCAGAAGACTATCATGCAGACAGAGTAAGGCCAAAGCACAGGCTTAAGAGCTTAGTTTTGTTAAACCAAGATGTTTCTGAGGGCTTTGTCCACCAAAAAATTAGAAAGAAGCCACTTAAGAGATAAAGTTAGGTGTAAAGATGCCTTAGTGAAGAAAGGCATTCATTGGGAGTTCCTGGCCATGTTGTTAATGCAGTACAATTCAGTGTTCTCAGTACATCCCAAGGGAGGGAGGTATTGCTGTGGTCAAGGAGCCTGAACCAACAATGAGAAGGGTTACTCCCACATGAACAAATAGAAAACAGACTATACATACTCATCTTTGTCCACCTTTTCTCGGAGTTTCTTTAACTGCTTGCTTTGGCTGAATTTCAAATTTTGAATTATGTTCTCAAAATATTCATCTTCCCTGTAGTTCAACTACATTGGGTAAAAATGATTTGGGGAGAAATGTTAATTCCATGATCATCATAGTTTCTCTACAAAACAAATCAATACAGTTAAGAAGCAGCATTAAATATTTATCAGAGGATGCTTTTTTTGTATTAGCCTTGTCATGTATTATAGTTCAGTCATCTTCCTAGCTGAATCACAGTTTCAGTGTATTTTATAACCAATCAAATGAAGCCAAAGGTCAGGCCAACCTCACCATATTAATATAATTCTCCATATAATAAATATGTATAACCACACCCTCTTTATTCAGTATGCAGTGTTTGTAGTATTTTAAATATATATATTATGGTCATTTGATCTTCCTGATGATCTTGTAACCGAAAAGCTGAGGCCAGCATTTTAAAGTAAGAATGTGAGTTGGAGATGTTTCTGGTTATTTGCTAAGATTTAAAAGAGTACCAGGGCTGGAATTTGGACCCCAGGCAGCTTTGAGTATGCCTCTGCGCTCAGGAAGTCCACTCTTGGAGTAAAAACACCCAGGAAAGCTAATTTCTTCTGTAAATGGAAAAGGATGAATATGCAGTTTGGCATGCACACCTCCACATTCCACTGGTTCTTGGTGGATGAGTGGCCATCACTGTCACATCAGACCTGGGGGCATGTCACCTGTTGTGACTAGAGTGTCACACCATGGTGGTAGTCACAGGATAGCAATGAGCATCTCGGCCAAGTCCACTTACAGGGATCAATTGACTTTGACTAATGTCACCTCTTTTAACAACGACACTCAGCGAGAGGTAAAAACTGTTTTGATTCTCAATTATATTTGGATTTTAGTAGAAAAAGCATAATGTGTGATGCCCACAGAGATAATAATTAGAAAGTAGAAGGCTTTTTGGTTTTTTCAGCCTGCGTAAGCCATTATAAAGGACTGTGGGCAGCCAGTCACTCACCACTCAGATGGCTACTCCTGATACTTTAAAGTAGTTGTTCTAACTTTCCTAATAGTGAGACTCCTTAATCCAGGTCCTCATGTCCTGGTGACCCCCTAACCATAAAGTCTTTGCATTGCTACTTCATACCTGTCATTTTGCTACTGTTATGAATCATAATGTAAATTTTGGAGACAGAAGTTGGGCCAAAGGAGTTGTGGCTCACATGTTGCGAATCATGGCTCTAAAGGATTAAGTGGTTTTCCTGCCACTATGAAAATGAAATATTGACATCAAATGCAATCTACTACAATGACAAGAAAGGTTAAATTAAGCCTAGCTTGGGTGTCAGAGTTGAAAGTACTAGGCATTAGTGGGAGCTATGGTTTTAGGCTATTTTCTACAGTGTCTGGCCTTTCCAGGTTGCAGTGACCTTGTCACCATCGTCACCTATCAGTGTGTAGACTTACCTCAAGATACTCATTATTCAGCTTGTTCTCATTGGAAATGATGTCATCAGGATAGCCAATCCTTTCTTTAATTGCCAAGGCCTGCAAAAATTACAACATTGGAAACAGAGATACAATTATCTCCATAACCACAGCCTTTAAATACAAACATCATATGTCCACAACCAGCACTTAAATAGCCTGATGGGCTATTTACAAACGGAGCACCTGACAGCCTCAACCAGTGTTCTTTGCAATGGCTCTTCGCTTTAGCTAAAACAAAAGCAAACATAAAAATAGGCTTGAAATTTATCTCCTAGCCCTGTCTGTCCTTCCAGGCTGCCGCTTTCCCATTTGCTCCATGTGTAATATTATTTTATGAATTTTCTTTTTCTCTCTAGACTTTTCAATTTTATAGAATGGGTAACATTTAGTGCTCCCAATCTTGGAGGATATAATTATCTTTCCACTTCACTGATTCAGCTGAGAAAATAGATAAGGGCTCCCTGAGATTTGTGGTAATACACTCCTGAATATTGGTTCCTTCAGTTTTTATGGTCCCCATGTTCCCCAAGTCACTGCAGCGCCTCTCAGGTTAAATGAACAGCATGAACTGCCCGAGGGGGGAGTAGGTTTCTTTGTGATCTACCTCATAGTTGTCCACTATTTATTATTAATTCTGTGTTATTAAGTGTATTATTTAATTGTCCCTTTATTTATTTCTACTTCTTGCTTCCCTGCCATTCTCTGAGACAATCTCTGACTGTCGGGGAACTCACTGAGTATGCTGGCTGCCTATGAGCTTCAAGAACTCATCCCTGCCTGTGCAGCATTGAACTCAGATCTGTCCCACCATGCCTACTTGTTTTGCTTTTTTTAAAACAAAACAAAACAAAAAAACCCCATGGGTTTTTGAAATTAAACTCAGGTTGAAGTCAGGCCATGCTTACAAGGAAACTATTTACCAACCGAGATTTGACCCAATTTTTGATTTCATTTTTTTCCTATATATTTTTGAAGTTGACCTTTGCCTATTGATTGATCTGCTTCAGTGGCTCTGACTGGTCTTTACCTTCTCTTCAGCTTTCTTTTTTGTCTCAGCATCCATCCAAGTGAGGTCATCTAAAGTCTGAATAAAAACTTCCCGGATTTGTGCAATCAAATCTTCAACCTCAAAACAAAAGGATATTAGCTTATTAATAGTCTAGTATAGAACTACACAGTCCATGAGTTCACTCTTCATTAGTTTTTAAAATGAAGCTACATGCTGCCCTTATAGATCCAATAGTATGCTAAGAAATGTAAATTTACAGATGAACTCTTACCTCCCCGAAAAATGGATGTAAATGAGCATATAGGATCACTATATTTTAAAGAAATACTGCTATTATCAAAATTTGTCAATTAAATACACCTTATTACATATACAAAACTAAAATAATCTTCAGAATGTCCTAGTTCTTGCTTTCCTTTTAGAATAGGATATTAGCTCTCAATGTCACCATTGAGCAAGAAGTAGCATTTGAATTAGTTGTTTTACTATGCCATTGCACTACATTACCTTAATTTCAGTAGCAATTAAAAAATAGCATACCTTTCTAATATTTCAAATAAACCGTGGCTTACTTTTTTGGTATTTAAGGAAATGGTTATTTGGGAAACAGACAACTTTATAAGTCTAATACATGACAATGTACATTAAAGTCACTGCTTCTGGGAAACAGATAAGTACTTTCAATTAAACAATATGAAGGCAGAAACATAACTAGACTTCTATGGGGAGGGCAGAGACTTTTAAGAAGTACAAGGTGGACTCTGTTGAGATCAATGGTACAGTAGGATCCACAGATTCTTTGCCTAATTAATAAAAATCAAGCAACAATGTGACTGATTGGAATTGCTGGTCAACCAAAGGAAGGGCAAGGGTGCTATTTAGATGTTGATGTGCTGAAGCATTACCACGTGCTTGCTCTCTCCAGCAAAAGCTGCTTCCACATAAAGCCTCCCCACAGCATTCTCCATGTTCCCATTGACATAATTAGCACACCGTCTCCATGTTGCAGTTTCTGATGTAGTCCCGTAAAGGGCCTATAAAATAGAAAAAAGGCAAATGGCGTCTGACCAGGAGGTAGGGCTGGTGAACAGTAAGAACATGCAGTCTGCAAGATGCTAGTCTTTATGGCTGGCTGAAGTTCCTGCAATACTCATTGCTTCTCTTCAGAGTAGTTGTCCCTAAGCCTCAGTAAAATGCAATCTGACTGGATTGTTTACTTTAAAAAAAATGGGCTTAGGCAAACAAGGTATCTTTTCAGAGGCTTGTCCCAATAGAACTTTTAGCTATTACAAGTTAATAACCCCCAGAAAAGCTTTGGGAGAGAAAATACAACATTGTACCTCCTATACAACCATAAACGTGAAGAAATGTTCAATAAAGGAATGGAAAGGAAAGCTGCTACGTGAGAAAACTCATTTCTCCTTTTAATGGCTTAAGTGAAGTTCAGGTACTTTAGGAAAACTGTGTATATATATAAATTTTAGTATCAATAAGGGGATTGGCTCAGGCAATGGTAATTTACTGAAATAGCATTTGTTTTGCAGTTTTTATTTATTTAAAACAAAGTCTCACGTAGCCCAGACTACCCTCAAATTCCTGATGTAGCCGAGAATGATGCTGGCTGTCTGATCCACTCCACCTCTTGGGTGCCAGCATTAGAGTGTGTGAGACTAGTTTGTCTGCTCATTAGCTTTTTCTAAAGCGATGCTCAGACATGCTCACAATTGAGCCACATCCCAGATCTGTATCAAAATTTGTTGATTTTTATCTTTAGTGAAGAAATTGGAACTTTTAAGCAGCTATTCTTTGCCAGAACACCAACCAGTATGTTAGGGTTTTCCTTCTTCAGTTCCTACTGACCCCTTACTTTATACCCGGACTAAAAAGATTGCATAGGTAACATATATACAGTCTAAGAAAAGGCTTTGATGCTCTACCTTCCCTACAGAACACAATAACAAAGAAGTCTATCTTTGTTTATCCCCTGTGTGCCATGTGCACCTGAAAATCAAGCCAATTGAGGAAGGCACCTCTAAGATAGATTGAAACACACTGGTAACAACAAATCAATGTATTCTTTTATACAATCATGGGTCACTCCTTACAAGGCTACTACCTATGATGTCATAACAGGCCAGCATAGGATGACAAAGTCCAGGAAGAATGACCTCCTCCCACACAAGTGCAAAATAACCAAGTCTGGGCATTTTGCCTCTTGGGAACGATTAGTACATTCTAGCATTTACATGGCAAGCATTTATAACCATGTGTCTCTTTATGCTTTACGTCTTAAGAAAAGAGAGATTTTGTCTTCACCTTGCGGAAAGCATTTCGGGACTCCTTGTAGTTTCGGCTGAGGCTGCTTACAAGATCCATTATGAACCTCCAGGACATTAAATTTTGAAGATCTCTGTATAAAAAAACCCACCACCCAGCAACAAAAAAGATGAGGCTGCAAAGCTTCTAAAGACGGATATGAAATGCAAATTTGAAGACATGGGCACTCTGACACACCTACCTGGGAGAATATTTGGTAAGAATAGGCTTAAGTTTGGTTAAATATTCTGGAGCATAGACAACCACTTCCTCCTCATTTTGAATATTAATATTCACAGTTGACATGATTTCATTTGTGAAATTTGACCAGCTGAATGGCTGGGGGAAAAGCAGAAATAAAACATTTAGTAATTATGGCTTTCTTGGTTCCGAAAAGCATGGTTAGAAGTGCACACACTAAAGGGCATCACCTGTATCATAAAATGCTTAATATAATAGTTAGTGTTTGGGTTTTTTGTCAATCATTTCAATCATCTTTTGAATAATTATTAGCTCTGCAACATGATTATTTAGATAGTAGAATTAGTCTAACCATTTATGAACAAAAACATATCTGTTGTTCATACAGAGTATACAGTTAGAATTTGGGCTCATTGTCATTTCTTCATTAGGACATATTTTTTTAAAAAAGAAGAAAAATAAAATTTTAAAAATAAAATCTCATAGGTCTATGAAAATACAAGTATATCCAAACTGTTTTTTCACAGTGGATATTAATTTAAAATAAAACATTATTTCAAACACAGATGAGCAGAGTTCCTGCTGCAAACACAGCATTGCTACAGCAGAGACTCTGAGGAGAGCCAGACAGAGAAACGTGCCTTGAGCTATTCACCTCAGCTCTATAGAGAAGCCCATGAGTTTTAAACTACAGGAGCTAAGTTGAGAATGTCTTAACTGATGGAATCTTGTCTGTTATACCTTATATGGGAATTGAGTGTCTACGTGCGTCAGAGTCTTAGATTCTCATCTATGTGCACAGAGGTCCCTTACTGTGTAGGAAGTATTATGCTAAAATATGTGCTTTCCTTTGCTGCTTTGGACCAGTCTTTCCATGCAGGCTTATTTAATACATTATGTCAATAAGTGTGTGTAAGAAATGACTAACTTACGAAAAAACTGACCAGAATCAGTTCAGTATTACAGAATTAGTACAAAGGGAATGTTGACTGTGGGAGATTTGATGTAATTCTGTAAACATGGCTTCACATCCCAAGCATGTGGACCAAGTACTATCGCTACTGCTACTACTACAACCCAACACATTCCAAAAGCACAAAGCAGGGTGTTAGAAACTAGCTAAAAAAATAAGCAAGTTCTTTTCATCAGTAGATTCTGAGACAGATTTTCTTCTTCCTGTTTATGTTTCTAATTTTTATTCTAAATACTTCTGTAGCTGGCCTGAATGAGAACATAGGAAGTTCTATGAATAAATTAGTCTGTTTTAAGAATTTAAAAGAAATTTGATATCGACTTGTTTGACAATTCACATAGAATGACAATGTAAAGGCCTCACAATGTGTCTTCTTCAAACCCTTTTCTGCTACAGTGTCTACAGTTTTATAATTTCCTTTAAAAGGAATTTTGACTTTGAAACACATTTTACTTAAACACAGAAATATCAGTTTCAAAGATCTCTCAGCCTCAAGACTTCTCATGATGTGGAATGATGAGTGTCATTAACATTCACTTTGAAATTAATTTATTTTAATAAATAAGTATAAAGTTGTAGTATCAGGGAAGGGTATAAGAAAAGGGCACATCAAACTTGAAAACTTTCTACTTACCTTCCCATCAATCTCCAGAGAAAAGTTATTTTGGAGCTTGGCCAGCGTCATTTTGTTATAAAGCAGCATTGGGTCATTTCGGTCTTCTGGTTTAGTTGTTGCCTATGGATTTAATGTTTGATTGTGATTTTAGAAAAATATAATCATATTTGATGGGAAATAAAGTATAGGGTAGGCATAAGATAATTGGACTTGTGTTCAAATTTTACCATTTTATTTATATTCTGTAATAATTAAAATTTAAACGAATCATCTAGCTTAAAATTTTTCAAAAAATCTTTTAACATCTTGGTAACTGTCCAAGTCAACTAAATTAACATTTGTGGCTAATGGTCATTGTGGCTAATGGTCTGCAGCTGTTTTACATCATAATTTTTTAAATATAGTCATCTCCAATTTATCTCGCAAATACCGGCTCCTTGCCCTCACTTTGTAACTGAGTATTCTAGTTAAAATTAACCTGGGGGGGAGGGGTAGACAATGCAAAAGGATTTACAATAATTTATGGCGGTTGGCACAGTAAATTTTTAGTCTACTGCAGGTAGGTTGCAAGTTGGCCAAGGGAAACGTTTGTGACCACCCTTCCTTCTGACTAATGACATAAACTCAGTTTCATCTAAGTTAATTTTGTTCACTGAATCTGAAAGACAGAAACTATGACAGCCACTCCTAAGTTAGTGCTTGAGAAGAATAAAAGCAGTTTTTAAGTGTGGAGACACAACGAGGACAGTATAAAATGAGACCAGGGTGAGAAGACCCTCCGTGTTCCTTTTGGGTTAACTTATCTACTCATTGATAAAGACAATCCATATTGAGTATCTCCCTCATACAGGACAACATGCACACTGCTAGATACACACTACAGATTCAAAGATAACACTGACCCGAAGCCACCCTCAGAGCCTAAGGCAGGAGAAAGCCTAACAGAATAGCAAGTATGTCCTAGGCATTATAGAGTGACCACTGTAAAGCATAGACTGGCCAAGGGGGACATGGTCTGAGAACATAGGAGTGATAAATTCCCTGGGCAAGAAATTGTCCTCTAGTAACTCAGTTTTCCTGAGAACCATAAGTAACCTATCAAACGTTCTCCCCAGAGTTGCTCCTCCAAGCAGGCTGACTCTGGTTGGGGGGATGGGTTGGTTTTATATAGCCCCAGCAAATCTAAAATGACTCTGCATGACCTTTGGTCTTTAGTCTTCTGCAGAGGCAGGATGGCAGTGGTAAGCAGATGGGGGTAGAAGAGAATAGCGCTCTGCTTACACTGTTGAGGAACTCTGAGGCCAGGTTCTATCACAACCCTGAATATTAACGAGAGCCAGAGTTCACTTGCTCATGCCTGCGTGGAAGACTCAGAGAACAGAGGGCCAGTTCAGTCTCCGAGGGCTTGCCTGGGACCAGCAGAAATGCAGAAATACCCTTAGCTCTGCTGCTTCGGTCTTTCTGTTTTCCTGACTTCAGCAGCTTTGGAGTCTGAAATCAGTGGCATCCCTTGGACCTCTAACCAAGTCTCTAGCAGGACAGAGATGATCTCAGTAGACACTTTGTATTTCAAGTTAACATGAAGTAAAACTCTTGAGAAAAACAGCCCTGTGTTTGCATGTGTCTTCCTGCATCCTGAGGTCATCTCATAGTCCCAGTGAAGGATTTTGATACACCTGTTGCACAACACTGCCTCTTTACTATTTGTCAACCCTAGTGTGGCTTTTGAATTTCAGGAAATTCTATAGTTTCAAAGGTTCTCCGGAAGTTAATGATCCATTACTAGCCTATGCATTTTTATCACTGGGTTAAAGAGTTACAGTTTTATTTTTAAAATAACATAGAGAGGAGGGAATGAAGCAGAAAGTGGTTGACATTAGTCAGTGTCCCAGAAAAAAAATATGTTTTACATTGGCAATTTCTTTTTCCAATTCCATAACTTTATTCATTTCCAAAGAGAGCTGGTTTTCATCAATAGGCAATCTTTGTTCCTGACGAATCAGTCTGGCCACAGAAATCATAAAATCCACATATGCTGTGCAAGCCTGAAAGAAAGAAATAACATTTTGGGGGAGTTTCTGATAGTCATTGTGGCACATGCAGGTTTTTACAATATTAATTTTGGTAGACGAAAAAGAACCATCACATGGAAATATTTTCTAAGTGCTAAGAGAAATGACCTGTACAGATATTTTTTTAATTGTAGCTGAGACAGAGCAATAAACTATTACTTTAAATATTTTTAATTTATGGTCGTTTTTCTTCACGTTGGCTTTGTTCATACATATATGGAAGTATTTTTTTCAACTATTTTTGAAGAGACAGTGATGAATTCCTAGAATATGATTAGGACATCTTCACAGATTTGTCTTGGACCAAGTTACTTTTTTTTTTTTTTTTGAGACTGCTCTGGGGAGTTAATTCAACAAACACAAGATTGTAAATTTTTCCATCATACCTCCATTACAGTAACATTTTACTGTTAGATACCATAGATTTAGGCAGCATCTTCCATAATCTCAATATGTTTACATCTTATCTTCAGATACAACTTAGTTTATAAGCAGGAGGTATACACTGTTTGTATTACCAATCTTTTTTGGATTATACAAATGCCTTAATTGAATTCAGTAACATCAAGACCAAGAGAATTCAATCCCACTTCACCTAAGTCTCAATGACCTGCTACTTATACATCATTATACATCTGCAATTAAAACAAAGTGTGATCTTCTTACCTCTTTTAAAATTTAACCTAATTTAAGTTTCCAGCAGGAACTTTGGTCTGACGAAGACAAGTGACTGTCATCAGGGAAATTGTGCCACATAACTCCGGGATAAGTGAATGAGTCTTTGGTATTTGGGTAAATACAAGTGAAGGCTATAATGTGTGCTAAAAGGGTGTGCCACTTTCAGTTTCTGAAGAATCTTGTATCCCTACTAAAGGATTGCAAGCACAATGAGCACGCTTATATTCAATTTTAATGTAAAGGTACATGTATTTATAGGTGTTCACCTTCAAACATAAAAAATAGTAAAGCGACAATGTCCAATCAAGCAAGAGTCTTTAGAAGTATAATTACTGTGAATCTCAAAAATTCAATGTATTGTGACCCTAAGTAGACCAAGTTCCCTGGATATGGATATTGGTCTTCTGTTGAGGGATAACTATAATGTTACAACTACCTAGGTAGTGCTTCTGTCCATATTTTTTAATAGGATAAATTATGGGGATGGTAGATTTGCATTTAGAAATCCAATCACAAGTGTTAGAAAGAAAAAGATAACTTCATATAGATTATTGCCAAATTAACTCTGTTCCGAGTTAAAGCTAATCAGAGTTCTTGTTTCACTTTGAAGTAATCAAACATGCCTGGGTTCATTCCTCTTGGGACCACATAGTCCAAAAATATAAGAATGTAGTGTTGTTCTGGAGAGATGGCTCAGAGATTAAGAGCACTGGCAGATACTCCAGAGGATCTGAGTTAAATTCCCAGCAACCACATGGTAGCTCATGACTACTATAATGAGATCTGCTGTCCTCTTCTGACAGGCAGGCATGCACACATGCAGGAAGAATACTACACATAATCAATCAATCAATCAATCAATCAATCAATCTTTTTTACACAAAAAAACTGTAGTATTTTGAATTAACTATATTTCAAAGCATATAAATCTATCTGCTTTCACTACTGGCTATGAAAGAGATGGTAATTTGAATTTTCTAATACCAATCTTTTCAGCTTTCTCTTTGCTATATAAGATATTTTTGTTAATGATGTGAAAAAAAAAGAAGAATCCTTCTATGTGCTTTGTTGAATCTGGTTCTTATTCTTTACAAATGTATCTGTGATTGTGGAACCGTGGGATAACAGCATGGGATAATCCTTTAGTCCTGCTGAACTGATGAAAGTTCACATCGCAAGCTTCTGGGACACTCGAATAGAACCCAGAGTTGTGATGGATGAGTTCCGGCCTGGCAACCACTTCTTATTAAGACACATACTGTAGTATCTTTTCTCTCCAAATTCCTTCAGTGGTTGTCAAAACTCAAACCCACTGTGGCAAGATTCTGACCTAGTGCTTTGTCTTTTTCTTATTTTTAAACACGAAAAATGCCAAATGATACTAACTATACAGATTTGGAAAAACTAAGGTATTTTTGAAAGTGAATTTCAGCTTTCACTTCTTGTGTCTTAGAGAAGATTCAGTTGTTAGGGCAGAGATAAGAATGAGCTCTCATGGTTAGTGGTTATGCTTTGAGGAGACGGTAAATCAAGGATTCTCTCAGTGGAAAAGAATCTGAAAACATCTAGTAGCCCTTCTGCTAAAAAAACAGACTATAAAACCTAACACTGCAAGTATTTTTAAAGGGATAATTGCTTTTAAGAGCCAGCCTAAAATCCATATAGCAGTACTTTTGTGGGGTTTGAAACCACACATTAGCAAAACTGTTTACTAATTCTAGTATCATGGATTATTGCTTTGGTTAGAATGATTTCCATACTATAACAGCAAATAATAGTATTTATAAACTAGCTCTTTAGAAAAGGAGATTCCTCCAAACCTGGGGAAAAGCCAATATTTATTAGAATTGCTAAAGAGCAAGATAGCAAGTCCATTTTACTGCTGTTCCTTCAGACTTTAGTATCACTGTTAATGAATGTCATCCTGATCCAGGAAAGAGAAGGATTTTTTTTTATCTGATTGGTTGAGATCTGGGTACCCTGGTGGTGATCTCTGAAAATTAGGAGTTTCATATTCAGATATTCTGTTTGTGACACTTAGCTCTGCATTTTCCTTCCTTAGAAGAATATCTACAAAATACAGACTAGGAGGTAAATAACCTGGAAGCCATATAACTGTGTTCTAGTTAGCTATTAATGCTAGGGAATATTGTGTGTTATGCAGGATGTTTACTAGTAGAATCTACAAAGTGTACCAAATCAGAAAGATGTGACATGAAGCAGGAAAGATGCTTCCCTTCTAAAGGGCTCAGAAACTTTCCACAAACAACATACAGCTGCTGACACAGAGATTTGCTTTCTACAGATGTATTGTGCATGTAGAATTGCACACCTCTTCCTTGGAACCAGAGATTAGACATAGCTGAACCTTAAAACAATTCTATGATAGGAACACAGAATCTGAGGAGGTCCACCTTGACTCATGGGTGGGACTGAGGTTGTTGGGTTATCAAAATGAACCTGAAAGTTTATACAAGATTTTCAACGTTTTACTGTATATGCTGGGAACCAGATTTTTCACAAACTGCTTCCAATCTCTAAAAATTCTTTTTTCAAATTTACAACGTTGAAAATAAAATGGCCCTTATGTTTTGTTCAATGTACATACCTGGACTGGGTAAACCCTCTGGAGTTATTCTCTTTCTTGGAATCCAGAAAGAAGAAAATGAGGTCAACAGTTCTCCTTGTACCATATGTATGTCAGTGCCAGTACAAAGAGAAACTACATAGGCCATATGTAATAGCTGAGAAGTTTAAAGTACACATTTCAGCTATATCAAATGGGCTATCTTGCTAGTTATCTTAAATCTACTTGCCCTCATTGGAATCCACCATCCTCTTTCACATAAATGACCAAACAACCTCCTCTGAGTTCTATAATACAGTACAGTCTACACACTATAGCAGAGCAATCTTCTAGAACGCCCACTGGAATGGAATCTAAATTGCTCATCTGCTCACCCGCTCATTATCACATCGCCATTTTATTGGTATCATTTATTGGTTCCTCAATCTACACTTTGTCTCTTCACTATTTCACCTTTTTCTCTTGTCTCTTCTATTCCTTGAGTTCAATGGCAGCACAAAAGCTGTTGTCTCTGATTTCCCACCACCCAGAAGAGTGGTCACACTGACATGAATTCAATGAATATTTATTTTAAATTAAAATATTGAAGTTATATTGAAGCATATTAAGAAGGTTTTACTCACTTCCACTTGATCAGAATATCTCTAGACCATGGCAGATTTTATTAGTTTGCACTTTGGGTAAGCAAGCAAACAAGCAAAATCCCCTCTATGCTTAATGTCAGTTTGTTTGAGATTGCTCATCTTTATGACTACAAATCTCAGCTTGTGCTCTTTCCTGAAATTTAGTGAATTGGGGAAGGGGGCTCTATGCTTTTCTCTGATTTAGACACTCAGGCCTTGGGTCATCTCTTTCTGACTTTGATCTACTTTGGCTCTGTTTCAATCACTTTATCCTTAATCCTAACATACTTCTATATTTGATAAGCCTACCAGTTTTTAGAAGAGTTCTAAATTAATTTATAGCTCTCACCTTCCTCTCTGTAACCATGCCTTCCATCATTTGAATTCATATATCTTAATTTCCAACTTTTGTCCCCTCAGACTCAACTTATCACTGAGTTTTCCCATTTTATTTTAATTAATTATTTAATAAATACTTGGTTCAACCAAGTATTTTGTTGATGGATAAACAAACAAACAAACAAACAAACAAAGTAAGATAATCATGATGACTTTTCTTGATGAGTCGTATGTGAGGACTGATTGTCCAGAGCCCTGCCATTGGTATATACAGAGCAGGTATGGGAACTAGTGCCCTATCCTATTCTGCCTTGTCAGACAAACATTAGTACATAACACAAGAATATTTATAATTATAGCTAAATATTTACAAACTTATTGACAAAGGATGCCAAGGTAATTAGCCTTGAGTAAGTAAAAAGTTAGAGAAAAAGAAGCCTTGAAATGAATTTTAATTTATCCCCAGAAAATACCACAGCAGCTTTTCTTGCGGGGGAGACGTTTGTTTTGAAGAAAATAAAGATTATTTCTCTTTATGAAAAAAGGACTTTTCATGTGAAATGGTTGGTTGACATTCCAAGAATGGGAAAGATTATCTTTTATGGGTAACATTACCCTTGACACTGTTTTCTCAGAATAAATATTTACATTTTTGGTTTGCATCTCATTACTTCTGCCTTTTAGAGAACAGTGTATCATTAACTGATCTCCTCAAATAATCAGAGTATCCATGGAATCTACTGCTAAAAGAGAGTTCTATCCCAAGAGACTCCTCACTAAACTCATTTTACGATGTTGTCCTTAACAGTAGACATGGTGCACATGGGCTCCATTCTGAATTCATCTACAGACAATTTCTTGAGACTCAACATGTACCCTCGTTATCAAACAACTAATGAAGAAAGCAGTCATACCTTTCATGGTTGAACTGACCTCATGGTACACAGAAATGGTAAATATAAGCTACCATGACCAGTTATAAGAGCAATTAAGTAATTTTGGAAAGATTATATATATATGGATGTGCTCTTGCATAGAAAATACTAAAGGTGTCATCAAAAATAGTGTTGGAACTGAACAGAGTGAAATGAAACCAATACACAAAATCAGTAGCATTTAGACAAACAAAAAATGAACTACCTGGTTTAGAAATGAACAAAACAATCCCATTTATAATAGAATAAAAAACAGGAGAAAAGTCAGCTGACATTTTCTAACCTCCTTTATATTCAATGGCAACAACATGACAGCCTGGGCCATACAGTAAACACTTTCTTAAAAAAATATCAAAACCTATTAATTAAAACAGCAGAGGAAATGGTCCATCACTTTTCTTTTTCACTAGTTCCCTTTGACCTTATACACAAGTACTATACCACAAGCCAATTCTGACCTGGTGGACGAATGTGAATTCTGGAAAAGGCTCAGACTAGGACAAGACTTAAAGACAGTTGAGACTTCAGGAAGTCCCATGTGTCTTATCTCACTTGGACTGCCTACTTTGAGCCTGGAAAGGGAGGCAGAAATATATGGTCTCTTGCCTCCATACTATAAATGAGTGTCTTTGTTATTGTGGCTTAGCCAAAACCCAGTCCAATACAAACTTTCATGCCTACAGAGACAAGAAAGCCAATGTAAATCAATGAATCCTCTGGGATCTAGAGTCTAGATAATGGCTACAAAGACCTGAAAAATTATGTTCTATCTCCACGGAGTGACATAGCTCTGGCTATGGCTGCACAGACATTTGTAAATGCAAACTTCAGTTTCTAATCCTACAGATCTAGCAAGAAATGTGTGTGACCAAGTGAAGGGCCCAATTTGAAATTTCAAATAATAATAGAAAAAACACAACAACAACCTTGCAGCTTAAGTAAAATTGCAACTATACTAGATGCAAACTCCAAACGGCCAGTTTGTCATGTTTGACATTGTGACTAACATGGAAAAAAATTCACAAAATATACTCTCTTCTTAATAAAAATCTTATCAAAGGGAAAAGGAAAGAAATGTCACCTTGACCACTAGGTATAGTTTGAGATAAAAAATGTTAAAGTAATAAATGCTATCTAAGGATGGAGGGGGAAATGACAGTTTATAAGAGTAAAATTGTAAATATGAAAAGCTCTTGAGCTGAAAATTAAGATATGATTGGACATTCCTCCCTCACTTTTAACTCTGCAACAGGAAGCAGCTGGACATTTCTTAAAGGCAACAGCTGCAGGCCACACAGCCACTAGATCACTCAGATATCCTATATCCATTTAATTATCTGTACTATTAATTGTGGCCTTTAGTATTATAATTTAGGTAGTTTTCTTAATTTTTGCATTGTGTATCTACTCCAACAGATAGCTTGTTTCATGTTATTTGAACATAACATGAGTGCAAGATCCAACCACTTTTTAGCTAATAATTTCATCTAGGAGATGATTCCAGTCATACTATCAAAATGTTACTCTTTAGGGTCATAAATTTCTTCTGTTTTAAAAGAATTATGAGAATCACATCTTTAGGACAAACACCTTAGCTCTAATATCTAATCACACTCAACTGTTCATTTATGTCTGGAGGAGCTCCTTCTGTCAGTGACAAGAACACAGTCACATCAGCCTAAGGCAAGAACGCTGGGGAGATAATGAAATGTTATCCGGGTCAACAGCAGCTATGCATGATGTGTTTCCATGCCTTGCGTGCTTTGGGACGGAAGCTGATGTTCCTGTCGTCATAGTTGTCTGAAAGCAGATTCCCGAAGTGCCCGAGGAGTGGGTGTCACTGGACCTGTTCATCCCTAGTCTTTACCGATAGTGCTTTACTGATAGTAACGTTGACTTTAAAAAATAGATCATATGACTTAAAACTAAGAATCAAAATTCACATGAGGAATTGCAAGCTCTCATTTGATTTCTATTAGTCAAGTCACAATGTTCTTAGTATCAAACCATGCTTGGTTTTGGTCTTTCCCCAGCAAAGATTGTAAAGAGTTTTAAATTTAGCTCTAGACCTTGTTATTATTAAAGATTGGTACAGATGACTCTGTAGCTGTGTCTGATTCTTTTCTGCCCCACTTTTACCTACCTCTTTGTATATTCCAGTACACTCATAGTAGTCTCTGGAAGGGAGGCCAAGTCGAGGCTGGTCAAACTATTAAAAAAAAAATACAATAAGAAAAATAAATTATTCAGCAAGTATAAAACATTTGGATAAAATAGAGTAGGCCTGCTCTTTGTGCTGTTTGTAAGGCCAACAAATAAAAATGAAGTAAATAACTAAAAAACGTTTCTACAGCACTTGTGATTGATAAGTACATGGGTAGTTAAATAAACTTTGGGATTTCATTGTGGATATGTGAATAAAACCAAAGAAAACTTGAATTAAATGTAAACTGGGAATGATTTTTAATCCAGAACAGAAGATACAAGGAGGATCCTGGCCCAGTGAACTAGCAAATTACACATTTACAGAACTTCGCAGTTTCTAGATATTCTAATATGGTCCCTTTAAGGCCATGTTTGCTTTCCCCACCCTTAACTGGGGTATACACTTACTGGTAGAAGTAGGCTGCATTCTTCCAAGTTTATTTGGGTCTGTGGGGGTGGAGGCATAGAAAGACCACTACAGTCACCCTGCAACCTATTGGTCAGTGTAAATCTTACCACAAACTTTGAGATTGTCTACCAAAGATGCATGGAGAAGACTCCTTCTAAGATGTGTGTGTTCAGAGGGATTTTAGCAGGAGCAGACATTAGCTGGGTATGTGAGAAGAGTCTCTCTGCTGTTCTACGCATGTGCTCCACCTTGGGCACCGACATTAAGTACAAATGGGCATGCTGATTCCCATTAGTACCCATAGTAAGACTTCTTCCTAGTCTGTATGTATTAGAATGGATGCAATGGTTAACCAGGGCACTCATAGATGAAGGTGGGAATATGTGCATTGTGAGGAGTCCAATATAATCCAGAGCAAATACACAGAGAGAGGGAGAGGCAGGAGAGGGGGAGAGGGAGAGGGAGAGAGGGAGAGGGAAAAAGATGGAGAGGGAGAGGGAGAGGGAGAGAAACTTATAGAAAGAGCAACAACAGCAGGACATCTCCACATGAAAGGGCCGTTAAAAGGATGATATTTTATTTATCTTAAGTAAAATTAAAAGCACAGGTAATCTTCAGTGAGAAACAAAACTGAGTTCAAACCCCTTTTGTGTTTTTTATTTTAAATCAATGAGGAATTTTTGGTTTCCGGACCTACATTACTTTATGTAAACCAAAGTATAAAACATACAAAGAAACTGGAGGTTATTTTCTAATAAGAGGATCCTGGGGAACTATCTCAAATAGAGACAACAGCCTAAGGTGAATGTCTAAAACATATAGCTAAGAAAATCCTTTCAACCTAGAATCTTAGGGCTGAGAGCCAGTGCAGGGATTTATTACACTTTAGTTCATAGATTGAAAGAAAGAATTAGCATCACCCAAATATCAATGAAAATAATGTACATGGAAATTCATTATAAGTTAGAGATGGCATTGGCTGCCTGACACACATACTTACATGAATTATATGCTGGGTAGAATTCTTATCATCAGTGCCAACAAAAAAATTAATAAGGACCTTCTTCCCATATTTAGAATTCAGTTGTGCAATGGATTTCTCAGCTGTCCAAGAAGTACCTAAAGGAACAGAAAGTGAAACATAATTCCTCAAGTTGTGACTCATTAGCAATACTATAAAGTGGAAATTATTAATTTAAAAATGAAGGACATTGCCTTACCATATGCTTGATCCCAGTTTTCTGATGCTACTGGCCACCCATATATATCTGGTAACAGTGTGAGTAGAGGTTGCCCGCCTCTGCTATCAATAGCAGCTTTTTGAGACAATGAAAATAAATTCAAAGTGAGGATATGCATATTGTATTCATATTTTGTTACCATTTTATATATATATATATATTACAAACAAAGAACACTTACACTCATTTATACATGATCTGTACAAGGTTTTTGCTTTCTGCACTGCTACTATGTCTTCAGTTTTGGGTTCTTGAAGGACATCTGAAATCAAGCATTTAGTAATGTGCATCAACATAATGGTTGATTTTTAGCTGCCATCAACATTTCAACATAGGTCTAATTAAAAATAAATGATTCTTTCCCTCTCTGAAATCTTGAGGAAAATCCAAACAACATTCCTTGGACAGAAATGGGGTTTACTCCTCTAGCTAAGTTTTCTGTAAGACTTTTTGAGTGGACTATTTGTGTGTGTGTGTGTGTGTGTGTGTGTGTGTGTGTGTGTGTGTGTAGGTGTGCACAAGTACATGTGTGTATGCATATCCTTTTCTCAGCCATAGGTACTAGTTACTTGGTTTTCAAGGTCAGATTAAAAAAATCAAATAGTAGGAAGGAATTTGGGACTTAGTGTGGATAATCTTCTTGATGATTAGAAGATAATTATCTTCGAAGAATGTGCTATGGATGATCCAAATGAAATGTTTTCCCTGTGTAGGCTTTAAAACATGGAAAAATTCCATTTTTCCTACAGACAACTTTTTAAGGAGAAGAGAACTAGGGATAGATAGAGATGAGCCCAAATATTCTCCACTTTTATGGAAGACAAGATTTGGTGAAATTATTAGAAACTTTTTAACCCAGCACAGGGCTGAGTAGGGGCATCATCAGACATGGTTTGGTAGCAACCATTAAGCATTACTCATCTATAACATGGCATGGACACACTGTCACTAGGGTTGAAGAGCGTTAGGTCTGGTGTACATAAAATTAAAGCAGGAATGTTAAGATAGGCCAACCCAACCAGTTTGTCTACTACCATCAGAGTAACTCAATGGAGGTCTCGAGATCCTGGAAGAAATTCTCAACTCTAATCTTTTGCAAAATTTCTTATAATGGACAGCAGCCACACCTTTTCAAAAATGAATGTAAGAGGAAAGATTTTTGATTCACAGGCACAGTCAACACTAACCTTTCAAAATGACTTCTAGCTCATCTCTTAAAATGTCAAAATTACTGTATCGGGAACTGGTCTCGGGAATGACGTTGCGTTTCAACCAGCCTCCACAAGCATATTTGAAGAAGTCTGTACATGGCTCAGCAGAGGCATCCATGTTCTGGATCAGTCGAGCAGCTGCAAGACCAGAGAAAGGACCAAAAGCAATGAAAGATGTATTGCTTAAGTAGGCTGCAAAGGGAAAGAGAGGTTCCTTCTTTGTGTCAGTGGGACAGATGCTCTTTCCTTGCATTTATATAATAGTCTATTCTGATAACATCACAACTATATCAGTCAGTAGTCCCTGTCCCCTTTACTATTATAGTGGTTTCATTTTAGTTCTTAGTGGCTTGAGTCCTCCATCCTAAGTCCTCTCTTAATGTGTCTTCCTGCACCTGGTTCCCAATAAGTGAATTTCTTGCTACTTACTATTTCAAGGAAAAAAAACATTTGTAGGCCTACTTCCTTGTGACCATCTTGGTGTAGAGTTAACATAATGTCATTTTGTAACTTTTAGGGTTTCAGGGTGTTGTGACTTTCAAAATATCCCTGAAACTCCAAAGGATGCAAGTCCGACTGCTAAGGATATTTATTAGCTCAGTAAGGATTTAAGGCCAGTTAGTAGTCTTCCTATTTTATTTACAGTTCTCCAAATGCTTATTACATTTTTATGTATTTATGTGTGTGTATATACACAGGTACACATAAACATCATAGGACAACATTTTGGAGTTGGTACTCTCCTTGTGGTCCATGTGTGTCTGGATCAAATTCAAGTGGCCAAGTTTGGGGGCTGGAGCCTTTACCCACTGAGCTATCTCTGGAGTCTTACAAAGTTTTGCAATTAAAATTTATGGCTGATTTGCATTTGTTTATGTAGCATCTGTTATAATATTGTTTGTGAGCTTGTGAGAATTATTGAAGTTGACTTTAATGTCTTAGAAAACTGTGGTGAAAGCACAGCGTATTTACAGTGTGTAAGGCACATACTTTTAGATGCTATAACTGGTAAACTATGCAGTTTTACATTCTAAAGACTAGAGTCAGTCACAAGGCTCATTTACACCACACTTGGAGGAGAGCACATGATCTCCTCCCCTACATTCCTTCATGCTTCCTTTCCCTAGTAAGTTGACCTGGTTTGTGGTGTAAACAAAGGAGCAATTGAGAATTCATCTATATCAGCAGAGTATATGTACTCAAGTGAGCTTCTGAAAGTACTTCACTTTGTGAACCAATTGATTACTTAAGTAGTTAATTAAACAATCCAAGAGCTGTGTGGATTTTTTTGATCTTGGTATGGTAAGTTAGTTGTGCAGCTGAGCTTCAATCCGCTAAATCTATCCCAGTTTTGGATGTTTGCTTGCTGAATACCTCACAAATAATTCTTAAACCTCTTTGGAATTAAGCCCAAATCAGCTATCTACCCACCTCCATGGATGCTCTATATGCTCTATATGATAATTAGCAGACTCTTGGGATTGAGTTCTCGGGTAAAGCTGTATTTCTTCCATCCGTTTGCGAACTATAATTTCTTAGCCTGTTTACTGATACTTCTTTTCCACGCTTGTGTCTACCCAGTTTCCATCTTCATTTCCTGCTGATTCATTCCTTCCCCTTGCTCTCTCTTATACACACTGCTCGGTTTTCAGATTACATCCCCAACAGGCCCTTTTGCACTGTCAAAACTTAACATACTCAAACATTCCTCAAAACATTACTCGAAAATGTCAGTGGCTTGTCATTTCTCTGGTTAAATGACAAACTCTTTAGCTTGGTCTCGAAGCCATCCTCTTCCCATTACCCTATTTAAATTTTTATTCCCCCTTGTTCCCCCCAAGACAAGCCTACTCAGTGTATCAGAACACTTTCATGTTTCCTAGCAGTGAGCCTTGCTTCTGGCTTTCTCATCCCACATTTAGGATTCTCCCTGTTTCTTTTCAGTTTCTAGGACTCAAGGCTTGGAACCCGTTGCACTGCTTCCCTAAACTAAAGTTTTGTGACTTCCACCTATAAGGAAAGTGCTTCTCTCTAAACTCCTGAGCTTACTGTCTCACTCTGGGTTTGGTGTTCAGGTGAAGCTTCTCTGTGTTTTTCACTGTGGACACGTACTCTTTCTGCCCAGCCATTTTACTGATGTCATTAATCTTTTTCTATGTCCATCAACTAATTCTTTTTAATGGAGTGCAAGTGTTTACTAAATCTGAGTCCTCTTCTCCCACAAGTCATCTCAGTTCCTGTTTAACTGCCTCCATATCCATTCTATCTGTTCCGTTTCAACTCTTATTCTATGACAGGCCATGTTTTTTCCCCAAGCCTTGGCCCTAGCCCCATTCACTGTAGTCCACCCAGTGATCTGATAGCAGATTAATGCTCTCAAAACCTTTCAGCTTGGTGTTTTCCAGTCAAGGTTTCAATGCAACTTTTTGCATTCATTAAAAAACAAAAACAAAAAAAATACAATAACAAAACCTCACATGGATTCCATAGCGTAATTTAACCTGGTACAGCTCAGGAGGCCTTATTTCCTCACACGGGTCACCTGGCCAAATCAAATCAGTTTCTGCTGTGAAGCAGCTCAGTCACATACTTCTGGAACTCTGGCCTGGTTGTTCCCGCCCTGTCTGCTGTTACCATGTCTTTTGCATTATTTTCACCCTTTGAAATTCCAGGCATTTTAAAAACCCAATTCAAATCTTCCAACTTGACAAAATACATCCCCACAATTGCCATGGCATCTTATATTGGAACAAATTCTATTTCTCCCATGAAGGTAGAATTCTCATGGAGTCAAAACATCACTCACTCAAGACTCATCAGGAAGAATTCTAGTCTTTACACCGCAGAGCAAGGTAAGAAAACCTTAAAATGGTAGAGAAGAAAAATATTTTTTTGTGCTTTGAAGAAAATAAAGATATGATTTCAAGAGAAAGTGAATCAACACCCCATATGAGAAGATTGTCAGGTAGGTGGAAAATCCCAGAAATGTGGATTCTGAACACACTAACTAAAGATCTTCTAGAACTAAACTCAGCACAAGTTTTGGAGCTTTTTTGGCTTTCAGAACCAAAAGCAGTTGTTGTACAAGCCACTGACATTTGGGGAAGAGCCCACTCCTCTCCCAGGGAAGTGGGTGGCTTATGTGAATGCCATAGGACGGTGCAGACTACTGAGAAGTCTTAAAGAAGTAATAGGCTTGCACAACGGACAAGTGGGAGTAGGAGGCACAGCTTATTGCTTACTTAGATTACCACATATTCCACCAAACACTTGGAATAAAAATGATGATGTTAGTTGAAATTCTGTTCTCCTGAGACCAAAAGACTCGGTCCTTGAGTGCATGTGAACTTCACACACATCCCCATTAAGGGAAATTGATTAAAACTGACTCTCAGGCTAGTGTTTTGTTTTGTTTTCTAATCCTAGTGTCTGCACTAGCCCAAACAAACAGCTTTCAGAGACAAGCAGAGAGCTCAGAATAGGCAACAATGCTAGCTCCTTCCAGTGCTACTTGGGAAATCCCATTGACCAGGGCTCTCTCTGAGTATCAGTGCTTCCAATCACTTCAAAGAAAGTTCTGTTCTGTGGAATATTCGGGGGCCATAGGCCAAGGCAAGTCACAGGCTAGCACTTTTAAGCTAAGTCTTTGATGAACCTCCCTTTAATCTCTTAACATAGGCTGGTTCTCATTTTGCACTTTCTCCTCTGGACCTGCTCTGTCCTGACTTATCTTTGAAGTCAGCAGTAGCTATGTGGGTAGAAGGACCATAGGAAGCATGCACAACTGTCAAACTGGGTGCAATTGTCTCTGTGTTTTTTTAGACTGTGTTTTGAATTGCTGGGTGTCCACAAACAGCCACACCTCTGTTCTTCAGATGGTTCATTAAGCATCAGTTTCTGACTTCTGAATAAACAAATGTGTTTTAAAGTCAAGCAAAATTGTTTACTTCGATAAATAGGCATAAAAAGTCAATGTATTGATACAGAGTGTAGTACAGGTGGTATAAAGTGGGGCAAAAATGCTACAATGTAAAAAGACCCATGTAAAAGCCCAGAGGATAGAGGCCATGAGACTTGTTATAGTTATATCTACGGGGAGGGGGTGTGGGTGTGTTTAATTTTGTATTATTTGCTTATCTTTATTTCCCAATTTGTATTAGATGAATATGCATTCGTTACCCTTGCAATAACGAAAAAGTTAATTTTTAAAATAGTCACATAAAGAAAAGCAAAGTAATCTTCCATTAATAATGAGCTTATTTCTTATAAGTGACAATTCTGAGTGTTCTGGGCTGATAAATGACACACGATTTTTTTCTCGTAACTAATCTTCTTGTAACATTCTCCCAACTTATTTGACTCAGGGAATTTAAAAACAAGCTCAGCTAACATCTAGGAAGTCATTAATTACTGTATTCATTACCGAAGGTTCTTATGTGGCTTGGAGATGGAATATAAGCTAGGGAAACATTTTGGTCTTTAAGCCAGAGACTTGCTTTGAATTTGAAAGTTCAGTTGCTATTTAGTTGTAAATGATTAAGTAATTTTCATAACACTAGCAGCTAGTAGATGTTAGAGAGGAGGTGAGAGAGAAAGCAAAAGGGAGAGGAAGAGGGAGGAGAGAGGGGGAGGGAGAGAGAGGGGGAGAGAGAGAGGGAGGGAGGGAGAGAGGGGGAGGGAGTGAGAGATAGAGAGGGAGGGAGGGAGAGAAGAGGGAGGGAGACAAGAGGGAGGGAGAGAGGGAGGGAGGGAGGGAGAGAGGGGGAGGGAGTGAGAGAGGGGGAGGGAGTGAGAGAAGAAGGAGAGAGAGAGAGGGAGGGAGGGAGAGAGGGTGGAGGGAGAGAGATAGAGAGAGAGAGAGAGAGAGAGAGAGAGAGAGAGAGAGAGGGAGAGAGGGGGAGGGAGTGAGAGATAGGGAGGGAGGGAGGGAGGGAGGGAGGGAGAGAAGAGGGAGGGAGAGAGAAAGGGAGGGAGGGAGGAAGAGAGGGTGGAGGGAGAGAGATAGAGAGAGAGGGGGGAGGGAGGGAGGGAAAGAAGGGGGAGAGAGAGAGAGAGAGAGAGAGAGAGAGAGAGAGAGAGAGGAGAGAGAAGAGAGAGGCAGAGAGAGGGATTGAATGGAGGCTTTCCACGGCCCAGAATCTTGGGGCACTCGACAAGCAGAGCCTCTCATCAGCTTCTCTTCTACTGCATGCCAACTATGTTTGCTCTGTCTTCTTCTCTTTTCCATGTCATGCTCCAGTCACAGATTTATGAGAGAAAAATAGGGCAAAGTGTCAGGCCTAGTGCATCCATTTAGTGTACGTGGCCACACGGAACAAGCAGGAACTGGATGAGGGCTAAGGGAACCCACGGGAACTGAGATCTTTCTCCCCAATATGTAAAGCACACTGGATTGAGGAGACCCAATCTCAGCAAAAAGTTGGGTGAGCAGTGCTTTCCAACCCTCACTAAAAACCATGTAAACATACAGATCTGTAGGATCAATTACGTCAGTTTTGTGAGTGATTCCAGAACTTTTACAGCGTCTTTACTGGTTCTAATATGCAGCAGATAAAACGACAGAGAAACAGAGGCCAGAGGATGGAATATCAGAGAATAGAGATGTCCAGTGTTTTCTAGATCAGCAGTGTTTCCTCTGCAAGTGGTAACTTCTGCTTCCTGTGAGGTCCTAGGAATCTCACCTGTGTCTCACACCCAAGACCTCCCCCCTAGGCTTCACATCCTTCACTGATGGAAGCCTCCCCTCTCCTGCCCATACCCCATCTATGAGCCAGTTTCCTCTGTAGGGAAGGTAGGAAAAGTAGGAAGGTGCTTTTTTTCCCTGTCTTCCATCATCTCCCCCATTCTGTGTCTCAAGCATGGCTTCTTGTATCTCCGTGCCTCACACAGCAGCCTGGTTTTGCACTTTATGCAGCACAAGTTGTGCTGTGTTGAGAATCTCCTCTCTTTACTAACAGCTGAGAGACACTTTTGTCATACTTGGACATCCAGAAGAAACTTGGGTATAACATTCTACCTGTCTTTCAGACATGGTTGTATATGGCGGAGTTTCTGTTAAAGGACAGAATGCTAGGGACTCTGCCACATGTATCTTGAGAAGAGAAAGTACTGGCGATGTAGCTCAATTTCTAAGCACTTGTCAGACGAGATACTGTAACTCCAATGAAAGGTGGGGGCAGTCTTTTGTCTATATTTGAATGCCATGACACATGGTCTTTCCTTTGCTATCTGTTCTCTGCTTTCCAAGAATATTAATACTATGCTAATTAAAAACAGGATTTAGGACACTAGAAATCACAAATACTTTAATGTGAACATTTCCTAGATGACAGTTTTCTGGTCCTGAATGTATACCTTAATTTTAAAAGCAACCCCCACATTTGTTGCACGCTCCTGGGGCAAGTGTCAGTGAAAAAAAAGGAAGCCAATAATCAGGATGATTGTAGTAGCAGCAAATGAATACAGCACACAGCACGGCAGTCCTTCCTCATAGGATTCATTTTTTAAACTCGATTCCGACCTAGTGGCTCATCGATCCTTCCCCAAAAGAATGGAGAATAAATCCTTGGTAATTTCAAAGCAAATATGGGTGATTCTTGTTATTGATGGGGGTTCTGGTGCATAAAAACCAATAGTGAATTTGTGTAAAATGAATCATAGGCCTTAGAGAACATAGTCAGGTGAACCGAACCTATGCTTGATTTGTGTTTCTATGTATAGACCTCACTGAGTTTATACCCTTCACCCCTGACATGGCACTAAAGGCCTGTACAGAGACCCTTGGTTCTGGTCTGCTCACTTGACTCAGTGAGTATGGGTATGAGAAGACATGGAAAATCCTTCTGTTTTCCAAACATCTAGGAGTATCGGTGATGAAGCCTGAGTTATTGATTTAGAGGTTAAAAGTAAGTTTTAGTGACAAGGCAGCTTATTAAACACAGGGCTCACAAATAGGAAAGATATATAGATTTTGGTGGAAGCATTTATGAAAATGCAGGAAATGAGCAACACAAACAACATCTAGTATACCCAACATTTACTTTTCAATTATTATGCCATTTAAACACCTTTATGTCTTTATGAACTAGATCAGGTATCTGTTTATAACACATACACTGAATAGACATCTCTCTTTAGTCTGTGGCAAATTTTCTCCACTGACTGTGCTTGTTCTGCCCTGAAGAGGGGTTTAGGGAACTGCACAGAAGATAAAAAAGGTGCTCGGCTTGTTCTTTCCAGACTGCTCTAAGCCTTCTGATACCTGGTCCCAAGCAACATTTTGACTTTAGTATCTTAAAATAACTGAATTCTCTAAAAGTAGCAAAGGAGGTCAAAGAAAAGTTAAGACAGCCAACAGTAGATGATTCCTGCACAAACTTTAAGGCATTCATTTATGACTATACCTTTCCCTCCCCCCACCAATAAGGGCTTTATTAACAGACCATAAAGATTGATATTACTTATGAAGCAACTTATGCTGAGTAAAAGAAATCTCCTTTGACAACAGTCTGAAGGTAATGGAGACTCCATTTCTACCCTGCATCAACACCTTTGCCCTCAGTCACTGTAAAGATGGAGCTGTAACATTTAGAAGGAACACAGGGAGCACAGGGAACTGGAAAGTGATCACCTTTCGAAGGCGGCAGTCTGCAAACTAGAATCCAGAGGACCATCCCTGGAAAGAAAATGACCCTAATGCTAATAAGAATCAAACACACTCTCATTCTTTCACAATCTACTTCTAATTAGTAATGAAGAAAATCCCTGCCTCCAAATTGCTCTTGTGCTGCTTTGGCTGAAGAAAAACTGGATGTGGAGGTACTGAATTAATCTACACACTGGTATATCTCTAAGTTCAAATACTTCTGTGAGCCACTCTTAATGCTCCAGCCCATGCAATCTAATGCTAAGACTTAACAATTATTTAATTGGTCAGCAGGGAGAAAAGTCATCCCTGGGGCTGAGATGCCTGTAGCTCAGATGCCTATAGCACGTATCCAGCATGCCCAAAGCCCTAGTCTAAATCCCCAGCAACAGTTAAAGCTACTGTGGTGGCCCATGTCTGCAATCTCAGAATACATAGGCAAACCATTGAGGACTAGAAGGTCAAGTTCACCGACAGATGCACAGCAAGTTCAAGAATAGGGTGGGATACAGAAGACTGTGAGAAAGAAAAACTGAGCACAGCCACACAGCTATTCGAACTCTGAGGGAGATCTGTGGAAAGCATTTGTGCGCAGCAGACATACCTTGTACATCTGTGCTCTCAAGAAAGAGATTTATTTTTGGTGCCCTGCCTTGAAGAATAATTAGTCAATAACTGTACTTCATATACAGATGCTCCCTGACTTACAATAGGAGTGGATCCTGATAAACTCATCCCACATGGAAAATATAATTTAGTAATAAACACATTTAATACACCCAAGCATCGTAGCCTAGTCAGAACCATTATCACTTGGCTGCCAGGGCACTTGTGACTGCTGGCCAGGCTATCACTAACCTGAGAAAAGATCAATATTCAAAGTATGATTTCTAAAGAAGGCTTCTTCCTTTTACATCACTATAAAGGAAAAAGAAAGAAGTATACATAAAACAGTCGTAAGTTGGAACTACTTTTCAGATGCTGGCTAATTCACACCTAGTGCATAGGCTGTATATTAGTTGCCCTTCATTGCTGTGACCAAAATACCTGACAGACATTACTAAAGAGACAGGCTTTGTTTTGACTGAGTTTCAAGAGACTGAGTCTAGTATGGTAGGGACGGCATGGCAGAAGAGTTCATTTGGTAGTACAGTGGAGCAGAAGCCAAGAGAAAAGAGGGCCACTCTGGCTTTCTTCTTTTTTTACCTTTTATCTGGGAACCTAGGCCATGTGAAAAGGCAGTCCACATTCTAGGCAGGTCTTCCCCTCGAGTTACTCCTCATTGGAAACACCTTCCAACATATACCCAGAGCTGTGCCTCGACTTCTAAACTCGTAATTCTAAACCCAGTGAAATCAATAATGAAGACTAATTGTATCAATATGGACTTGAATACCTATAACATGCCCTCATGCATGCACACACACACACACACACACAGGCGCAAGCTAATACATCATGAACCTAGAATCTACACAGCATCATTTTGATTTTTACAGTAAATATAGTTTGTTGTCATTTTGATGTATAACAAACATTCTGGATAAGTTATTTGCCTTTCCAATCACACCACTCATGAATTGGAAAATGAATCAGACTCACTTATGATCCACAGTCTGTATTTGAGTAGCTAACATAACTCTAATTTAAAAGAAATCTATGCACAGAGGGGTTATATCCCCAATGCTACGAAGGTGAACTGAGATGGACTGTCAGTCCAATTTGAAGCTAATGCTTTCCATATGTTATTGTTCAGCTCTAAGTCCAGATAATGCTAGTGTGTGTGTGTGTGTGTGTGTGCGCGCGCGCGCAAGAGCTTCATAGAGAATTATAGAGGAAGAAAATCCAAGCTATGTTACTTAGCTGGACAATCAGATGAGTTTATTTTCTCCTAATATATGAATAGTTAGATGTAGCTGTTTTTTTTTTTTTTCACCTCATTTGGCCCTGAATTTCAGTACCTTTAATTCTAATGGTCCTGCAATGATAATCTGTTTTTGGTTGTCTCCAAAATAAATGAAAATCCTCAGGGTTATCTCATAGTCCATGAATGGCTTACAGCCAAGAGAGGGCCAACAGTAATTTTTCTCTAGGGATTTCTTAAAAATTCCGAACCAAAATACATGCTGAAAATAAAGAAAAGCAGTGTAATGGTGTTACAGTTAAACTTGAAGTGCCATGAGTCTAAATATAGTTTTGCTTTTCCAGGTGTAATTTGCATTTTGAATCCTAAAAGACTTCTGGCAAAAAGCTGTTAGGGATAATACTGTCATTTAAATGATATATCCCTTAAACTATGTTACCAAGTTTGCTTATAATGATAATGAATAACAATGTTCCTTTTTCAACACTAATGCTGTGAAAGGTCATGAAAAGTCTTCACTGTTCCCTTGGTAACACCTGGGGTGGATCCCAAGCTCCTAGACCCACCCATGTACCTCCTGTTTAAAAAGGTGATTTTGAGTCATGTGTTGGTCAAAGATGACCTACAGACTTCCGTGATATGTAATTACCAATGGGAGCTCAAAGCAGCCTGTTTTGCGTCAGTTTTTGCTAGGGAGTGGTACAAAGAGAGGTCAGGCCAGGTCATGATGCTTCTGGAATGCTGTCAAAAGGTAAAATGGTTCTTCCCTAGTGAGTGCTATTAAACTGCATATCTATTAATAAACCAAGAACTGAGCTGACAAAAGACTGTTTAACTCCATACATTTCTATTTTAACTAAGTAAATAGTCATTTTCTATTAGAGAAGACCTAGAGGATTATGCTAAATTATTTGTCTTCTCCAAAGGAAAGGTTTCTCCTCAGGAATAGTGGACATACTCTGAAACTTTTCACTTCATTTTATTTCACCAAAATTTTTGTGTACCACCACTGACCCAATATTATTTGTCACCGAGTAAACCTTGGTGCGAACACAGATGTAATCCCAAAGCTCAGAGAACTGCAGGCTTTCATCTTAAACAAGACCATTTTCTTTATATTGCAAGAGAAGGGAACTGTAATACACTGTCATGCAGCTACGAAGGGTCTTTCGGTAAGGCTTGGGACTCATTTTCAATTCTCTAACTAACAAAGGGATCAAGTGACAAGAAAATCCCTACTTTATATGTCACCTAAGGTTAGTTGTTTGCAAGGTGCTCCTGGACACAAGATAGATGTTTATGTATATCAATGAGGAATTTGAATTGGCATTTTATGAATAAGGCAGACAGAGGAGGAGGACTGCGGTTGTTGAAAGCAGCCATGCTCAGCTAGCCAAGGGGATCACAAATGAGAACTCAGGGGCTTAGATAAAAGAGAGCAGAAACAACATTGAGAATCATGGGGGCAGAGCAAGCTGGCACTGAGAGGAGAAACCTAGGCTGGTTGAGACTTTGGTCCCAGAAAACTGGCAATTCTTCTCCATGTAAATGGTTAGGTGAAAACTCTTCCTACAGCAGAAAAGTCAAGGGTACAGAAACATGCATGACTACTGAAACTGTTTCCTCATTGGGCCAAGTCTAGCTTAGGAGGAAGAGTTAGCAAGGCGAATGAAATGACAGGGAGGAGAGATAAGTACTAGCAAAGGAAATCAGGCAGAAAGTTGCAAGTCACACGGGTTTGTGCGGAACTAAGAAACCTGATTTTCAGTCAGGACCAAAGGAGATGGAAAATACTTCTTGCCTGTTTCACTATGCGTATCCCATGCCCTGACAAATCACCTAGCATAGGCAAATGTCTGGGGACTTCAGGATGAGGAACTGGGGAGCAAGTGCACATATTCCACCAAGTTCTAATAACACTGTGCCATGTACCTTGTTAGTTGCTGAAAACAGGATGATAAATAAAGTCAAAATTATGAAACTTATATTTTAGTAAGGCACAAACCACATATTGTTCAACTGCTACTTCTGGGTGAGATACGTAGTGTACTCTGGTATTGAAGAAGGCCTCTTCCTGGTATAGCATTCACAGTATCTGAGAAATTACTCAGAATGTATCTTGAAGTGACCCAAAGAGTATTAAAACATTGATAACTGTACAAACACTCAGAATAAAGATTTGAATCCCACCACCCTGTACAATAAAAACTAGTTCATAACAGATACTCCAAAAAAGATCCTTTGTTCTCAGTTAACTTATCTCCATCTGTTGTTTATAAACCAAAACCCACACATAAATAAAAGATGCCAAATAGAAAATGACTTTTATGTGCTCATTTAGTTAAATAGGCACTATCTGAAAATTTTGAACTTTTTTACATAATTAGGTTTTTGTTTATTAAATAAGGCAAACTAGATTCCTTTTTTTTCCCCAGACTTTAAAATTTATAGATGTAGCAGCATCTAGTGATGGACTAGTAAGACCCTTGGCTTTCTCTGCTGGATTGCAGAGAAACTGATCCTTCCGGTGAAGGAACACTTCTCTATATTAAATGTTTGTCATTTATGTAAATGGGTCTCGGGGAGATTGCGTCAGAGCAGTCCAGTGAGACAGAATGCTGGTTTAGACAGACTGTAAGTGGCCAAGCCTGGAAGAATCTCCCTACTAAGAGCAGCAGGAAGAAGCAGATCCCGGAGTGGGCCCAGGGCAGCCGAAAGGAAGCGGCAGCCAGCCACAGGTGCGGTGCGGAGCCTGCAGCTCCTCAGCCTCTGGGTAAAGGTTATGAGGTGAGGAGTCCAGCTAGATTCAGTCTCTCGGGACTGACGAACAGCAGGAACTCACTGGCTAGAACTGGGGAATGAGCCAGGAGTAAAGAAAGACCTCAAGGGACTAGACTAGAACCCAAGGATGGGAGCAGAGGTCAAAGGCAGATCAGGCACAAGGCAGACTGGATGTGGAGACACTGAGTCACTGACCTTGCACCTAGTGAGTTCCAGGCTGGAATGAGACTGAGATTGTCCTTGAGCCCGACGCGGAGTATGGCCACAACGTCAGGGTTCCACATCTCTCCACTTGTTTTCAGTGACTTTGTGTTCCTAACCTTAGTCGGAGTGTAGTATACGGAGTTTCACAACAGCTGCTTTTTAATGGGTACGTTTATTATTCTGGCTTTCAAGTTTAGCTTGTGTTATTTCTTCTCAACATACAGTCAGAGACTTGCTCCAAAATGTGATGTACAGTTTTCAGAAATCCACAGCTGTGTTCACAACTATGTGTATAGTACATGATTAGAGTTAAGGAAATATAATGAAAATACATTTTTAAGTCATACATATTGTTGCTATTTTGATTCTTGGCTTTCAGTTAAGATAATTTTTTAATTCCTCCATACATGTGTTTTTGGAATAATGAGCTCATTTCACTTCAGAATACCAAAGGTAGAAAAAGCATCTAAATTTCATCTGATTAAATTCATTATACCAGAAAATTAAGCCAAAGAATTTAACATATCTTGGGGGAAATATTTGTAAGTAATGATTTGATCACTAGTCTTTGGCAGTTTGAGAGTTCTGTACAAATTCCATTTGCTCTAGCTAGAGGGGAAATTTTTGGATCAGAGCCGTGCAATGTTCTACACAATGGATATCTGGTCTCAGCCATAGAATGGCTCCTTGGAAAAGCAAGAAATGCTAGCAAGGGCTTAGAGTGCCAAGGTCTAAGACTCCCAGTGGAAATTTTACTGATAGTTGCATTTGGGACCTAGGAAATGAGAGGCACCTGTGTATCTAACTTCCTCTAACAAGTCCATGGCTCGCACACTCTGGCTGTAGGACAAGCAACACAAAGATCAACGCAGGCAAAAAGCATTGCAAAGGTTCTTCCTTCAGTGGAAGACAGGCATCTAGATCGCCAGAGAAGGAAAAGAGCTGAACTGCATACCACTGGAGTAGGCAAACAAGACTGCATTCCCACCCAGTCCAGGGAAAGTATGCATAGACCCAGGCTCTGTGTCCGGACCCAGGTGAGTGGCATTCCTGAGGGACAGGACATCCATCCTCTTCATCTTCTTATACAGTTCACTTTTTGCTATTTTTAATTAAATATTTAAGATTTCTATCTCATTTTATCCTTCCCCATGTGTAAGTGTAGGTTATACAATTTTAGTCTGTTTTTCCTTCTTTCACTTTTATAGCCGCCTTACTTCATGTCTAGTTCTGTCTAGACTGAAGGCCAGCTTTGTCCTGCCTTTGCCCTGCACTGTGTTATCTTCCTTTCCATTTTCTATCCTTGACACAAGCTCTCCCATGGGAATAGGTGGCTTGGGGTTGTGGCTTCCCTGCCCCAGTGTCCTACTGCAAGGAATGTTTCCTGTTGTCTGATGTGACTTTTCTTCTTTCTCTTCTTCCTCTTCCTTTGGTAGAGTGGCCCCACTTCTCCCTGTCCTTACTGCCCCCCTTTATTTACTTCTGTCTTCTCTTATTTTTTTTTACTGTCCCAAAGCCAGTTTATGGCCCCACTCTGCTTAGTCTTTTAGAGCGAGCCCTTTGAAGTGAGTGTCATGGTGTGTACTGTGCTAACATTGTTCCTGTGTTTGCTCAAAACTTTTTGGAGGCTGAAGGAAGCAACTGGTTTCAATTGATTACTGCAAGGCCATCCATCAGCTGTGGTTGCTTCTGTGCTTCGTAGTCTATTCTCATGGATTAGAATTAACCTAATTCACAGAATTAACTTGTGAAGATGGCTATATTACCAGAAGAGTTACAGACTCAGTGTAACCCCCGTCAAAATTAAGAATAGTAATCACAGAAATGGGGAAAGAAAAATCCTAAAATTTTGAACAGCTGAAGTAATCCTGAGCAAAAATGAACAGTGCTAGAGGTTTTACAGTGTCACAAAAGCATGAGTTCACAGTATACCACAAAGTGACAGTCACAAAATCAGCATAGCGCTAGCACCGAAACAGACAGACTGACAGACTAATTGAATGGAACAAATCCACACAGCTACAATCACCCAACTGTTAACAAAGGTGCCAAAAATATGTATCGGAAAACAAATAGTTCTAGCAAAACTGGACTTCCACACATAGAAGAATGAAAACAGCTAAAGCCTGACTTTCACACTGCCCAAAAGTTAGCTCCAAATGAGCCAAAGACCTTAACAGAAGGCCTGAAAGTCTGAAGTCGTAGAGGGAAACACTAAGATAAGGCACAGGCAATGACTTTTGGAAAAGAACTTCAGTAGCTCAAAGAATAATTCTAATAATTTACAAATGGGATTATGTGAAATCAAGGACGCCTCTGAGGAACAGAGGCAATGACTGTGTGGGGACAGCTATGACATAGGGGAAATCTTTGCCAGGTGCACATCTGACAAAGAATTGATATCTTAAACTATAAAGAACTCAACAAAACAATCTAATAAATAATAGACAAATAAAAGAACTGGGCAGACAGTTCTCAAAAAGTAAAGTACAAGTAGCCAATAAATATATAAAATCCTTATCTTGTAGCTGCAAGGAGCTCCAATTCAAAAGGACATTGAGACTTCATCTCCTCCCATCAGGATGGCTATTATTATTTTTAAATTAATTTATTCACTTTCTATCCCAATAGCAGTCCCCCTTTTCCTGCCACCCCCTCTCAAAGCTCCTTCCTCTCCCTTTCTCTTCTGATAAGGGGGACCCTCATGAGGATCATCTCTCCTTCCCAACACATTAGTCAATGCCGGACTAGGGGCGTCTCTCACTGAGGCCAGGTAAGATGGCCCAGTTAGAGGAATGGGATCCCCAGGCAGGCAACAGATTCAGGATGAATCACACTCTAATGGTTGGGATCTTACATGAAGACCAACCTGTACATCTGCTACCTATGTGGGGGTTGGGGACCAGTCCACGATCACCCTTTGGTTGGTGGTTCAGTTTCTGAGAACCCTTAGGGTCCAAGTTAGTTGACTCTGTTGTTCTTCCTATAGAGTCCCTATCCTCTTAGGATTCTGCCTACCAGATACACAGGAACAAAGATAGTGCAGGGGTGGAGGGAGTGGCCATCTAATGACTGACCCAATTGAGACCCATTACATGGGCAAGCACCAGTCCAATCCTTGACACTGCTAATGACACTGTCATACTTGCAGACAGAATCCTAGCATAACTGTCCTCTGAGAGGCTCCAATCAGCAGCTAACTGAAGCAGATACAGACACCCTCAGCCAAACAGTGGATGAGGCTCAGGAGGTCTAATAGAAGAATCAGGGTGGCCATTATTGAAAAAAAAATGCTGGTGAGGATCCAGGAAAAAAGACTTTTCCAGTGTCTTATCCAGTGCTGGAGGGGGTGTAAATCAGTATAAACACTATGGCGGTTACCCTAGATGTTCCTCAAATGTTAAAAACACAACTATCATATATTTCAGGTATGTCAGGCCTGATAATGTATCCAGATGGATCTAAATTAGCACTCGGCATCGATACCTGAACATCCATTTGTAGTGCAGCACCATTCACAATAGCCAATACAGAATCAACCTAGGTTTCCACCAACAGATGACTGGATACAGAAATACAATGGGGTTTTATCCAGCCACAAAGAACAAGGAAATGATGGTGTTTGCTAGTCGTTACCTGATAATTCATTTCAGCAGGCTTCCTGATCATCTAGCCAGCACAGTGACTATGACCCCTTCATTACCTTCATGGCTAAAACACTGTAATGAGACTCTGTGGTGGGGAGTGGAGAGGAGCAATCTGACTTCTGAAAAGCACCAACTGTTTGTTTTTTAAATTCTGAAGAATAATCATGCCTCTGAGAAATGTTTAAACAAACACTTTAATAACTTTCTGATTAATTTTGAAGTTTTATCTGGAGTATAGAAAGATACATTTAAATGAATCATTAATTATTCTATTATCACAAAGTCCCATAACAATATGTCACGCAGTAGGCCTGCCAGCATCCTCCCTGGACACGCTGTTTATACTTTTGAGAGATATAATCACCTACGGCAGCAGCACATGAACCAAACTCCTAATCTGTATAAACAGATCATGTGGCACATCCTGTGATTCTCATACCTTAGTCTTAATCAGCTAAAGCTTCCCTCCCTTCAGAAAAGTGGCACCCTCAAACGCACCCCCTAGATGGACGAAGGGTGTGGCCCATGAGAGAAAAAAGAATCAGAAAAGCATTTCTGGAGGCAGCTCCTCCAAGAAGGTATGAGGATGTGACACTTTATGCCTGGGCCTAGAAGGCTCTTTCTAGTTCTCTGGCTTAAGCAAAATGGCTTCCTCTGGAGCTCTCTTGTCTGTGTTGTATCCTCGAAACAGTATTCAGTGTCCAGAGGCAAAGCCAGCTTTCTGTTATCACTGTGCCAAATCTGAGTCAGCACTCTACAGCACTTATTAAGGTTTCTGCCGTTCAATCATCCCAGCCACACCTGCTATATCTGTCATCTCGGGACTCCTGAGAGGTTCATTTCTGCTGATTAAAGGCTTTGGCACCCTCCTCACAGTCTGCTCGGCCACACCTGTCTTTGCAGGTGGCATTGGGGATGTGTGAACCACTGGTATGATCCAGCTAACAATTTATTGCATCTCTGAACTCTCCCGACTATCACCTTTACTCCACATTAGTGTGTTTTCTCAGCGTCGTGATGTGGTTGCCAGCCCTTTCCAGGGTTCTGCTCACCTTACAAGCACGACCGCCTGCTGTGAGAACAGATTTGTCCTCTATGTACACAACTGTGAAGTGGTGACCGCTCATATGGGCTTTCATCTGTGCTTTCGGCTCCATATGGGCACTCATCTGAACCATCACTGACTCCAACACCCAGTAAGAAAGGAGGAACAGAGGAAGAGGAGACCATTTCCGTATCTTCCACCAGGATCCCCGACTTCATCTCTCTGCTTTAGTATTATCCTACTCTGGCTCTTGGCTGAGTTCAATCCTATTTTGTAGTCACTTCAATTTTGACATCTGTGTTTCCATTTGTTTGAGTGACTTCTCACCTGGATGGCTCGATTACTGAATGTTCAGTCTCTTTTGAAAGAGTTTCTTTTCATTTCCAAACATGTTGCTTTATACAGTGTCATTCTGGGCTATCTTCTTCCTGGGATCTCAACCGTATTACCCATGGGCTGATGACTTCATCTTCAGTCCCAACATCCTTGAACCCCCCCTACACACACACACACACACACACACACACACACACACACACACACACAAACCAAAACCCAAACAAATCAACAAACAAAAAACAAGCGTCTCAAATTTAAATGGCCTCAAGGCAAATTCTTGCCTACAGTCTGCCCTACCTATTTATACAGTCTTCCTTGGTATGTTGGCTTGGTGGGTGGTTTCATCTACCATCCAGTCTTCCAAATCAAATGCTTGCATAACCTTTTCTTTACTTCTTTTTTTTTACTACCTCACCTGTTTGAGCACTATGTCTAATGAACTCTACAAAAATGCCCAATTTTATGCATCAATATATGTGAATATTGTACTCTCAGAACTAGGCAACCATAATCCTCATCGAGGTCAGTATAAGAGGCTTAGTTCCTGTCCCTAGCCATTCTTTTGTTAGAATAAAACATACAGTGATCCTGCAGCATCCAAGATTGTTTAAAACTTAATCTTCTCTGATTTCCCATTGCTGTAGAAAGGAATTCTAAATACTTTCAAATGGATTGCACAGCACAGTTGATGCTCACTTCATTATTGAGGCAATGTCAACCTTCAACACTTCCCCATTTGTCACCACCTCAGCTCCTCATGCACATCCTTTCTATCTTAGCCTTGCATGCGTCCTCACAGTGCCTCAGTCTTGCCATGTTCCCCATCATGCTCTGCTGTGTTAGCTCTCCTTAGGTCTTTGACTTGGCCAGTGTTCTCAAGCTCTTCCTCGCTAAAAACCTATTCCCTGCTCTAGGTAAATATTTACCTTCATATTAATAAGATAATAGGATGTACCTTCTCTAAAAAATACAAATGTCTAGGCACACTAGACATTTCTATGTGCCTAATTCCTATGCACACTAATATCTATTTATTAACCTAAGTTACTTTTCCTCCTAACAGAAAGAACACTAAACTAGAAAGGCACTGTTGTGTGTGGCTATATGGGAATTTTTCAAAAGCTTCTCAAATTATTCTACTAAGGTATTGTAGTTGGAAATCAGGACTTCTTTATTGCTTTTTGGACTTCTTGGCACTGAACAACATCATATGAATTTGCTAAAATCACAACTGCAAATTCAGTATGCCTTGGGTATGAGCATTTCTTAAAGTTGCTAGCTGATACTGATACGCCTTGTACAAACACCACACTCTGAAAAAGGGACTTAGTCATTGTCTTCCTGCCTCAGCCCTACATAATTTTAAACTTTAATCAGGTGTGAAGGAAGAGCAAGTCTTAAGGTCCAGCATGGATGAGCGCAGAGTAGCTAGGGTTCCTAATGAGGATGGACAGTGGGAGGTTCTGTTTGGGTTAATTCTTTTTTTTTCTTATAGAAGGTTGACTTCAGTGCTCATTTTAACCTGGTCAACACCTGCACTGTCCTCCCCTATGTAAGTAAGACTACGGCCGTCAAAGAAAATATCAAGAAAAGATAAAACATCTTTAACATTAGAGTATCCAAAATTAGTCTCTCCTTTTTCTCTGTGGCTTTATGTGTGTTTGTGGTTGAGTATGTGTTTCTACTGTCATAAGATTTATTTGAAAAAAGTTTTATTTGATATTCAATGAAAATATTTAAATGTCACATTTGTTATATTCCTGAAATAAGATGGTAAACAAAATATACCTGAGCTTATACCCATGGTACATCCCCCCCAGAAGATGAGCAGTATGAAATGAGCTGTCATTTGTCTTTGCTTTTTAGCTGTAAAAGAGGCCTTTTTAATTCCAGTTTTGCAGATAAGGAAAATGAAATGCAGCAAACCTAAAATGACTTAATTAAGATCACCAACCAATAACACAGGATGTGGCCAGAACTTGCATACTAGCTCTCTGATGCTAAAAGTTTCTTAGTGGAAGAAGAAGGCAGGAAGCTTTCAGATGCCTGAACTTTAATTATTCATGATGCTTACATCTCTTTTAAAATGAAGTTTGCAAACTTTTCCTGCATATCTCTCTTGCTGGAATTGATTCTTTTCATCCAATTATTAATTGGTATTATTTCTAAACTATGTATCAATGAATAATCAAAGTGGGTCTCCTAATTTGATTTATGTTGTTTTGATAAAACAGCAGGACTAAAACTAACTTGGGAAAGAAAGATCTTTTTTGGCTTACAAGTTACAGTCCATCATGGAGGGAAGCCAGGGCAGGAGCTCAAAGCAGAAACCTGGATACCATGAGGGGGTGCTGTTTTCTGCCTTGCCTTCCCTGCCCTTGCTCAGTTATGTTTCTTAAATGGCCCAGGCCCATCTTCCCACAGTAGACTGAGCGCTCTCACAGTAATCTACAATCAAGAAAATACCCACAGACACGCCCACAGGCCAATCTGATGGAGGAATTTCTCAAATAAGATTACTTCTTCCAATAAATATCTAGGTTTCTATGAAATTTGCAAAAACAGTGACAGTGGCATTTCAGAGACGTGTAAAATAAATTTCTATTTGTTTGATTAGAAAGAAATTTTGGGGCTAGGAAAATTACGAAAGAATCTAGTTAATACAAAGAAGCCTATAATTGCAGGTTAAAAACAAATCTGGCTGGCTTCTATCAGTCAAGCTGAAGGTCTGGGCCTTTTGCCTCATACCTGTCTCCAGGGGACAATCCCTGGTGTCTGTTCCCTGGGGGGCAGCTCTATGTGGGCCTACCAGTATGCCGTGTATCAGATCACTGGCACAGATGGTTACACATCTCTGTAAGTTAAACCTCAGGAGATGGCAACCACACTTCCAGTACCCAATCCTGAAATAATTTGAATGCTTTGGTTGGGTTTCCAGAGTCTTCTCATCAATATAATCCTAGTGCAGCCAGTTAATGATGGACTCATTCCAAGATATATACTGTCAAGTGATTTCAGATGACATTTTACAGCATATTCACACAAAGTAAGATGACTGTGATGTTACAGAACAATGTGGTCCTGCAGGATGTACAGGTTGAATGATGTTTATGTTGTATAGGCACCTCATCATTGACTGAAGTTCCAGTGCTCTGCACATGGCTGGCCGAGCAGTTAAGAGCCATTCAAAGGATACTTTTGAGATAATGTTTTGTAGTGACAACTGGGTAGTTAATCTTGTGAGTCAATTCTCATAATGTGAGAATTAGTTCTTATACATGGATTTCTTTCTCACACTTGGAGAAGGTATTTATTCTGCCTTTCTGGAGAATTCCTTTAGTAGGTGTGATGAAAGGATGTTTGAAAAGAGAAAGAATCTGTGAGGGTCCAGATTTCAAGCAGTCTAAGAATCAAAATAAATACACTAGCACCCTTCTCCTTCTCCTTTGCTAAATGGTCTTAAAGAATGACAATTTTCGCCGGGTGGGCGGTGATGGCGCATGCCTTTAATTCCACCACTTGTGAAGCAGAGGCAGATGGATTTCTGAGTTTTAGGCCAGCCTGGCCTACAGAGTGAGTTCCGGGACATCCAGGGCTATATAGAAAAATGCTGCCTCAAAGAAAGAAAGAAAGAAAGAAAGAAAGAAAGAGAGAGAGAGAGAGAGAGAGAGAGAGAGAGAGAGAGAGAGAAAGAGAGAGAGAAAGAAAGAAAGAGAGAGAGAAAGAAAGAAAGAAAGAAAGAAAGAAAGAAAGAAAGAAAGAAAGAAAGAAAGAAAGAAAGAAAGAGAAAGAAAGAAAGAAAGAAAGAAAAGAAAACCAAGAATGACAATTTTCAGGACTTAGGTTGGGAAATTTTCTTCTTATGATGCTTTTTATTGTTACATCTTCAACGTCTCTCATATAATATACTAATTTTATCACCCTGAGCTGCACATCAGACGAAAAGGTCGGTAAAGAACACCAGGCTACAGGTTGCTGTGCAGGACAGAGCAGGACCTTTCTTCAACAGCACACGGTTGTTTGCGTGTCTCTCACTCCTTCTCAGTGTTTATAAAACCAGGAGCCTCATAAAATCATTGACTATAGTTTACATTCAGCATATTTACAAATACATAATTTTTACAGCTTTAAAGTTAACATTTGAAGTCTAAGAAAACCTACTAGGTACTAAACACTAAATGATTAATTTAACTTATCTACATTTTTATCCCTCAGCTACACCTAAAAAATTATGGTACACTTGTATTTTAAGTTTTTTACAGATAATAAAAATGTATGTGGCGGCAGGGAGATTGGCTCCCTTTCTTAACAAGGATTTAAATGATAGATATTAATTTGTTAATTTTAACTGGGGACATTTTTCCATCAGTACTATATATATCAAGGAATTCCCTGGTGGTAAGTTTCTTCATGGTACATTGAAACCAACAAAGGCCTGCTGTAGTGGTCTTTTCTCCAAGGCAAGTTCTATGCACTTAACTTCCTGTGGATTTTTTTTTAAGACATAATAAAACAGCCTCATCTGCTCTAGAAGTTTGGTCCAAAGTTTGCAAACCTTAAGAGTCAGATTATAGTCTTTCTTGTATTTCTGTATGTCCCCGTTTCTCCACATGGAGTATTCATTGTGTTAACAGGCAGATGACAGAGACTAAGGTCTTTGGGGAACAGAGATGCCCTGTTGCTGCCAGAAGGCAAGTTAGTACTAAGGTACTTCATCGGGGAATTACCACCATCTGGCACTTATAAAAATGACCGCATATTGGAATAATCATTTTGCTTCAGGGCTGTAGGTCAAGGCATACAGAAATGATAATTAAATCAGAATGTGAATTCATTAACTCACCGTGATAAATATTTCAAGTGGACAGAGCATCCCCTTTCCTAGTGCTGGTAATTAAATACTCATCAAAGTTTGCTTGGTAAGCACGGAAGTAAAGGAAAGGAAAGCCTGAGGTTATAGTCTATCTTCCCTCTTGCTCCATGCAAGTCTTCATGCTCTCCTGGCCTTTTGTTCAGGGTTCCTGGGCCATTGTGCAGTGTATAAACTGTGTAACAGAAGAATTCTCTCTTCTGAACTCCATGGCTCTTGTGTCTTAACCTGGATTTTTAGATTCTTTATAGGTTAGAGTTACTCTGCCAATAATTCTTCTTTGGAGCCTCCTGATTGGTACATGGATGTATCCTTCAGAGGTGCATGTACTGAAATTTAATCCCTGAAAACTGAGCTATAGGGTCTAGAAATGAGACCTTTATAAGAAGGGGATTGGGATTTCATCTGGTCAAGAGGATGAAGCCTCTATGATGACTGTATAAGAAAAGGAAAGATGCCAGAGTACACCAATGTGTGCTCCCTTTATATCCTCAGATACTTTAGTACTTTGCATGCATGAAAGCATCAGTTGAGGCACAAGAACTGCCAGTCAGATAAAGTGCTGTGCTTAAAAAGTAACTCAGACTCAGATATTTCATTACAGTGATGCAGAATATACTAATACAGAAACCTGTGTCAATCTGGATTTTTCTGTGTTACAATGGGTTCTAAGAGATATGTAAACATTTCTCCATCTAGATTCCATCTTTCTTCATCATCTTACATTTTTTTTAGCCCCACATATTTGCAAAAGAGGAAGCATCTCTGCCTCTAAACTGTCATCTGAGCATAGAGCTTTGAAAGTTTCAAACACTCTTTGAAACAATATAGAGAAGTAGTTATGAGTACAGACTCTGGAGTCATGTTGCCTGGGTTGGAGTCCTAGCCCAAATTAGTTCACTGTAAGAAGGAGAAATAATAGTATAACCTCAGACATATTATCTTACAGTTCTAGATGTCAGAAGTCTACAAGGGTTTAGAGGAACTACATTTCTTCTGCATCCTCTGGGGATACTCACTCACTCTGATTCTAGACTCCAATGGGAACACTGTGGCTATAACACCGAGGTCTCTGCTTCTGCTCTCCTCTCTTTGTCTTATAAGGACCTTTGTAACTTTAGTGGACTATCTTTGCATTTCAAATGCTTTACTTTAGCCACACCCACCACCCCACCTTTTAAAATGGCCTGTTAGCATATAAAGTGATGTATAAGGAATATATATGGAAAGAGATTATTTTACTCACAATATGAAAAGACTGATGACTTGAGGTTATTTAAAACAGCGCTATCCTACCGAAGTTATTCAGCTGCCTTTAATGAACATTTGATAACATATGAAGACCTTTTCTTTTTGGTTGTTGCTGTGGGATGGCAGAGCAACTGAGCACCTAGTAGCTAGAAACTGGGAGTGCAGTTGCGCCTTTTTTGCCAGCATCCTCTCTGAAGAATTACACCTCTCAAAATGTCAGCAATGCTGAGATCAAGAAGCTCTGACATAAAACATTAATTTTGGGGAAATCTTTTTAGTTAGGAAAGGTATAGTACAAAAGATGTCTGTTATGGAACTTAGAACTACATACAGAAATCTACAGAACCACATACAAACTCTTAAGTTTTTCACACTGCTAAGTATCAAATAAATGATAAATGACATACTTTTATCCTAAAATTTCCAGTCTTGCCTTAACTTGTTATTTGTTGAGTAGTGTTTGTTTTATTGAGGTCTGGCCAACCTCATGCACTCACCCATAAGCAAGTAAAAGGGTGCATTGTAAACATTTTATATATATGACAAAATCACAGATGCTCACATCTAAAATATATAATAAGACCCATAGGCTTCAGTAATCAGTTTTTCCCTCAGTGTGGTTTCCTTTCTAGTTTCTCAAGTGCGCTTGCCAGGAAGTTGCTGCACACTGGGAGAACATTAGAATCTCCTTTCAATTAAAGTGAGCAGCTTGCCTACTTCTTGAATTCTCAAGAATTTCTGTACTTGGGTTTGAACTTTCCAAGTCACTTAAAGTGAGTGTAGAATTGCTACTAGGACACTCTCCTCTTCTCAACACATTTCTTCCTATCTCTCTTTTTGCCACCTACTCTGCTCTGCTGACTGTTCTATAATCCTTTCTTCAGAAACAGAAATGGTTTATGGACATGCATGTGTGTGTGTGTGTGTGTGTGTGTGTGTGTGTTTCTGTCTGTCTGTCTGTCTGTGTATGTGTAGAAGAATGAGTGAGCAGACGTGCAAACACGAGCGTCTGTAGGTGAGAAGCATGCGATCTTCACCTTTTTCTCCTGGATAAAACAGTAGCTCTGAATTGGAGAGTGTCCTAACAGCTTGTTGTAGCCTGACAGAGCAAAGTGATGAGAAGTCCAGATACACCACAGAGGCTGTTTCTGCTGCGATCACAAATTCCTGCCAAGGCAACACTCCTGAGACATTTTACACTTGCCATGATTTCTAGGGTTATACTTTTAAGAATAAAGGTTAAATAACTTTTTGGCAGATCAGGACTTGCCAAACATTATTTAAAATCCATATCCTTAAATATCAAGCGACCTGTAAGGTTTCAGACACCAAATGTCTCTTCATGGGGTGGTCACTACTACAGGACTCTGTCGGACCCCGGGGGGGGGGGGGGGAGAATCCCCTATACAGGTTTATAAACATCAGCCGGTATGGTCAAAGAATCCACCTTCTTCAAAAGCAGAACACAAGGAGGAAGAGTGATAGAAGAGAACAGAAAACCTATAGGTTAAGAGATTTACGAGTCATGTCAAGTGTCTTAAGCACAGAGGAACTAACCATTACAGGTCAGGATGCAAGTATGTTTCTCAAAACAGGAGCATATGCCAAGACAACTGGAAGAAGGAAGGAGGAATGGGAGGACCAGGGGAAGGAGGGAGAAGGAGGAGTGGGAGGACCAGGGGAAGTAGGAAATGGGAACTTCAGCAACCTCAGCTCATATTAACTTGTCTGCCCTAACCCCAGGCATCTCTCCTCCAGTGTATCTGTATAGTTATTTCCCTGGGGAATAGGGACATGTTTTTGTTTCTGATTAAAACCACTGGACAGGAAAGTGCATGCTGTTAGGCTGTTAGTAAATGGCTATAATCCAGTATACAACCAGGTCTCTCTTAGACTCCCTGTGTCAAACACCATGATGAAGGGTGGATAGCAATCACAAGGGAGACCCAGAGCAAAATATCTATTAAAAAAGCAATGCCGATTGCCAAAGGGCACACACTCAGCACATTAGACTGCAGCCTAGAACCTCAAGGTAATTTCCTATCATTATATTGCCAAGTTTAAAGAATAACAAAAGGCCAGATAGGAACATAGCTAACTGCCAAAGGTTAAAGGGCATATCCCAGGGTGTTATACCCAGACACATCTTTCTTCTCCTGTAGAAGTGTCAAGAGCTCTTCTTGTTTTCTTGCACTCCAGTAATTGCAGTGACTTAAACAGCTGCATGTGTTTCTGTTCCTTATCGTTTATTTCTTCTAGTCTAATTATTAATCTTGTCTTAAATCCAGCCTTTGTTCCTCTTCTTTTTTTTTCTTTTGGGGACTCAAATAGTTTAAAAGTTTTTACTGTTACCCATAAGCCGGGCAGTTCCAAAGTCAAACACTCACTTCTCAGGCCCCATTTCTGCCAACCTGCAATACATCTTCTCCTGGAAGTTATGCCTGGGTTATAACATAGATATCATAATTCATCCCCTCACTTCTGTACTTGTGTGATAATTGACTCCATCCTCCTCGGTCCTTTGGATTCTGCAGCATGACATCACTTTTAACTCATTCATATCCCACTGGATTCCACCACAGATCATGCCTGCCTGACCGTGCCTTCTCCCCCTTGATCTCCCCCTCACGTGATCTCTTCTCACTCAGCCCATTCACAATCATCCTTCAGCTGTTCCTCAGTCACTTAGCCATTCAAGACAAGAGCTCTCCTTCATTTTCCCTAAAGACTACCTGTGGACTTTTAAGGCTTTGTATAATGTGCTTCTCTATTTTTATTGCTTTTCAGGAATGCGCTCTTTGTGTGTGTGTGTGTTTGTGTGTATGTGTGTGTGTGTGTGTGTGTGCATGTGTGTGTGCATGTGTATGTATACATGTGTGTGTCTGTGTGTGTGTGCACGTGTGTGTGTGTGTGTGTGCACGTGTGTGTGTGTGTGTGTGTGTGTGTGTGTGTGTGTGTGTGTCTGTGTTTATGTGTGTTATGGATTAAATCCAAAGCTGGATAAACGCCAAATATAGCAGTACTCTACCACCAAGTTGCATTCTCATCCACCATAATTTATTCTTTTTTTTCCTTCCTCTTGTTTAGACTTTCCTCTTTTATACATTAGAAATCTTGAATCCAGCCTCACTCCTAGGACCTTCTCATATCTTCTCTCTCTCTCTCTCTCTCTCTCTCTCTCTCTCTCTCTCTCTCTCTCATGAACTGCATGTCAATCTTTTTTATTCGCAGCCTTCTAATGACTTACACTTATTCACAGGTTCACCGTTCCAGTGTTCGCTTTCTTTCTGTAGCTCCATGGTAAGCGCCACAAAACCATCACATCTCAAAATATTTCAGTTGGTTAATTTACTATAAAACACATTTTGGTGTTTTTGTTGACATAAGTAATAAACATGCATATGATCAGGGCAAAAGTAGACCTCTCTACTAATATTTGTGTTTTAAATGTTATATACTAACTGCAAACTAGTAAATGAAAAAAAGTTTCCTACCTGATTTTATGCAGTCTGATGACTTGCAAATACCATCTAGAAAAAAAAAGAGAGTAGATAGATATATAAGTATTGATAATAACATTTTCCAGGTTATTTGTTATTAAAAACATTCTGCCAATTAAATAACTGAAATACTAAACATTATATACTATTTTTTACTAATTAAAAACTAAAAGAAGAAAAAAAGGGAAACGGTAAATTTAAGGATGGTTACAAAGAAAAAGTATGCTGTTGTACCATATTCATCAACTAAACTCTGGAAATATTACATTAAAATAGCTAAATCTTTCTTTCATTCATCATTCTGCGATCATGTTTTCCTATTAAAGAGCCAGTCTTTATTAATCCTTATTGTGAAAAACTTCTGAGACTCAAATTCAAGTTTTTGGAATCCCATGAAACCTTTTAGAATTTCAGTGACACAACAGAAATTAATTAACGGCTGTTACTGAAGCTAGACATAAAATTGTGTATATCCTAATCATCACACAAAATTACACAACTCTCATAAACATGAACACACTGAATGAACTTTGCAATTAATAACGGTTCAAACATATGGGTAATGTACTTTATTCTAAGTTTATAATTTTGACATACGGATGCGGATCTTCTAAGTAAATCTGTGCATCATCCAAGCATATCGAGGTAAATGATGAGAGGATACAAACAGGATGGGTTCCTTTATGCACTGGTTTCTTGTGGGCATGGGAGACACTCACCATCATAGGTTGCATAGAGAGCGATCATTGTCACAGCTATGATAGTCAGGAGCAAGACAAGCACAGAGAGGCTGATCTCCAGTGGAGTCCATCGCTGTTTCTTCTTTGGCTTTGGAGCATTGATATCAGTTATATCCATCTGACTTTCTGATCTTCCCATCACCTAAAATCTGTAAAATATACATATAAATATAAAAACATCATAAGTAGATAAAAAGCATATGCATGCATTTCAGAAAAAGCATATCTATCTATCTGTTTGTATATATACATATATACATATATATAGTTAACTATAGCTAAATAAAAGGTCAAATTATTTTAAATTAGAAAAACAAGGTTTGCTTAAAGTCAAAATGTTAAAGATGGAAGCAAAAAATATAAAGAATATACATACATATGAACCTGATTGGTCTCAGGCCCAATCAATTTTTTTATTTTGCTTTTAAAAATGCACACATGCACACACAGGTGAATGAGATTTTTAAGGAAGAATATACATACGTATCTGTCACGGAAGATCCCAGAAAGAATTGTTTAAATACTCACACTACTCCTGATATTCATGAGCAAATAGTTGTTGAGCCATCATTAAGGAAGTTTTAACCTCACTCATGTGAACTTTAGACTGTTAAAGGTTAACTTCATATCTTGCTCCAATGGTTTCTTTTGTAAGTTAAAAATAATCGATGACTAATACCTTAACATTTTAACTAAGCAGGAATACAAAATGCAAATACAGATAACCAAAAGGAATAAACACTTGAAAGTAGTTTATTTTACCTTGAGCCAACTTGTATTTTTAAATTTCAAAATTGCTTCCCCTACAGATAAGGGTATCTCTGAATGGGTTAGACAGCATTCTGAAGATAGTCACTGAATGGACGAAAAGTGGCTTATATTTCAGGGTGAAAGACAGTAACCATATCAGTATTTATTGTGCAATTGAAAGAGGAAAAAGCAAACATAATTAAGCAAATCTTCCTTTGTAGGTCAATGTATCACTTGCAGAATATATAGTTAAGTTATGATCAATTACAAATATTAATACTTCTAATTCTAAGTGGGGTTTTTGGAGTTCTTTCTAGATGTTAAGTACAGAGTGGATGTTAATACCTTGATTCCACACTCTGGTAAGTTAGAAAACAGAGGACTCAATTGGCTTTCTCAAGCTGACACAGCTAAGCAATGCTGCAAAGAAACTTTTGTCCACAATTTCAAATGTAGCAGTGCCGTGTAAAGCGAACGCTACTTTAGACATCCATACACAAACGTAGAGTGAAAAACTAAGGGTGTATAAGGCCAAGGCTTAGACTCCATGGCTTCTTGAGAGGCCAGATGGTTCTTTAAGATTTGCTGAGCAAAGCTTGCCACAGCTTCCACCTTCCTGTGGACTTCAGGAAAGAACACCTTAAACAACAAAGTAGCTGTTTTTGGCTCAATACAAATTAACCATAGAATCTGCCTGTTAGATGAAGCAATTGCTCAGAAATGTTCTCATCAGTAAAGACTTTCCTGGAACAGTTACAAGTCTTCAGGGATGCATTTGTGGAAACTGAGGCACTATGCAAAGTAGAAAAATGACTATAGGTTTGAAGTGTTGTTGAGACTCAGCAGAGAAGTAGAGATTTGTTTTCTCAAATGACATCAATAATAAAACACACACGGTCATTAAAAACTGGATACAAAGTCTTACGCAGTTTGTCCTCCTGATTACATGACATTCTGAGCAAGCACCATCAAATAAAAATACTTTACTGGAGAATGAAAACCGTGTCTGTTCAATAAAAGTGGAACGTAATGTACCTGAATGTTGAAATGCCTTATTTAATGGTTATATAATTCATGTTAGCTTAGCCTCACGGCTCCCGGGGCGATGATATAGAATTGCATTGATCGTACCGCTATTTTAATAGTAGTGGTGGCTGAGCAAAGAGAAGGCAGGGACAAATTTAATACTTTCTTCCTTAACAGAGAAGTAAGCACAAAAGAACAGATGCGCTGAACTCCTAGAATTTGAGTATTAACACATCTGCTTGAGGATTTCCCCACTGCCTTTACATGTTAAAATAAAGAGCTGCCTTTTAATCTGTTTGTTTTGTTTTGTTTGTTGTTGTCGTCGTTTATTTTTTGTTTTTGTCCTTTCTAGAAGCCTCAAGCGGACCTAGTGAGTCTGTAAAGTCAAGCTTGGAGCAGGGATGGCCGATCAGTTTGAGTCAAAGTGCTCTCTGGCGCCACCAAGCTTCTTGGTGAGGGAAAGCTGGTAGGCGGGCATTTCTCAGTTCGGTGTTACTGCTTCCTGACTCCTCCTTTATCCTTGAGCAGGGTGACAAGTTAGCTGGATTCTTAATGTTAGGTACCTCAGTCTGTAGGAATAGCTACAGGAAAACAAATAGTGTAACGTAAACAAGCTATTTAGTCCTTTTACCTGAATCAAAGGAAATCATCTTTGAGTCAAAATTTCGTTCATTAACCTTTCTTGTAAAGATTTTGCAAATCTTTAGAAGTCCTTTTTTCCTCTTAGTACTACTTTTTGATATTGGTCAAAAGCAGAAATGCTGCAATCGTTACCTCATTATCTGTGTCCTTCATTTCCACTTAATTCTAGAGGATTCATTATCTTTTAGTAAGAAAATCTAAGCCAAAATACCTCAAGATGGAACACATTACAAATCTTCAGTTACCTAAAAATCCAATCTAACCACACCCAAGCACCTTTAAAAGATCGGTGATGCAGAGACAAACAGATCAGAATACAAAAGGCAGTGCAAAGTCAATGCTTGCAGTAGGATAAGAAAACACATACCTAGGTTCTTAAAATATTTCACCTGAACAGGAAATGTGTTAAAGCTCTTAAACTCAAAAACAAATGCCAACACAGAATAAGAGAACAGAGAATCTGGAGTTCAGACTCAGCGAAAACTCCACAAACTTCAACTTGGCAACATCAGCAAAAGAACACAATTCTACTCCCCCCCACCACCACCACACACACACCCTTGGGTATAAGATACGTTTCAAAGCATCAGCATCAGCATCAGCAAACGTCAAATTATGAAACCTGGAAGATAACTGATCGGTTAAAGAGAAAAGTGGAGCAAAGCAATTTTCACAGGACACAGGATACTGTGACAATCCATGGCTGTAAGTCCCTGCCGTGGGGCTTTGGAGTTAGAGTTTGCATTAATGGAAATTGAGGCAGAGTAAGAAGAAGCCAGTTTCATATTTAGATTGTGTCTGTGGAAGCTGAAGAAGTAGTATTCAGAAGACAGCTTGACCCCCACCCCTTCCCCCTCCCCTACTCCCATCCCCCACCACAAGAACTGGTAGGCGTTTCCCAGGCCTGAAGTTTTAACATGAAAAGTCCCATCCACACTGCTCTCGTGTACAGTGTAGCTATACAATCCAAGACAAACATCAAGTCCAAAACACAACAATTTTTGAGAGCTTGAACGAAAGAAGAAGAAGAAGAAAAAATCCAAGGGCGTGCAACTACACTCCCTCAGGGCCAATCTGCCGATAGCAGCTTGCAAAAACTGGCGCTGCAAGTCAGTTACTAGTTTTCAGTTTAATAAAATCCATGTGAGCCGCTTATGGGCAAGGAATAGACTTGACCGAGAGGCTCAGAGGAATATCCGTTTTTAGTTACTCTCATTTTTAAAGAGTATAAATAGATCGTGATAGGTTAAGTAAGAAAGGGTCTTTAAAAACTTCCATCTACAGAAGAACATCCCCACCCCGCGCCAGCCAACCCTTTGGCAGATTTAAGCATGAATTATATAATAGGAAGGCAAGGTTCGAAGCATGATGAAGAGGTGGGATTGTGAAAAGACATTTAGGTTAAGAAAATTAAAAACTAGAAAAGTGAGTTAATTGAGGAGAGAATCCGATAGAAACTAAAATGAAAACAAACCTTGCTTTTTAAAATAAAAACAGTGTCTGTACAGCGGAATGGCCAATTCCCAGCCCCCAAATGAACCCCGGTGCAATTTGGTAGCGCTGCTCTCGGTCACCAAACAGAACTCCTGGGCGGAGGCTGCAGGAAGCTATGAAAATGAACCTGGAGGTGACCTGACATCACTCGCAGGGTCCTCCTCCAGGTCGCCCTCTCGGCCCCTTCCCCTCCCCACATGCTCAGGTCCCAGTGGCGGCTCCCGCCCAGGACACGCCTCCTCCGCCCGCAGCGACCAGGCACCCGGCGCCCGCCGCGCGCGGGACCTCGGCCTCTGCCCTTGCTCCGCGCGTCGCGGCCCCCGCCGGCTCCGTCCTCCTGTTGCCGGTCCCACCGGCTCCCGGCGCCCGGGGGACACTGGTGCCCCGCTCCCCGTGCCCGGTCGTTCGCTCTCCGGTGACTCACCAGTGGGATTGGGGAGAAGTTGGAGGCGACTGAGCAGACACATCCCGACCAATGAGCGCACCGGCCAGGGCGGTCGCAGGCAGAGTAGCCCCCAGCCCGGGCGAGCGCCCACCGCTCTGTGCTGTCCCCAGGGTGCGCCCGAGCGCCGAGCGCGCCGAGGGGAACGAGGCCAGAGTCCCGGGAGGTTCCAGGCCCCACTCGGACTCGGGGCGGGTGGGCGCCCGGGAAGCCCGCATCCCTTGGACCCTCACCCCGAGACTCACCCCTCGCCTTAGCCGCTCTGCAGCTTACGCCTGCACTCGGTCCAGCTTCGCCACTTGCACATCTCCGCGCCCCGCGCGCCTCGCGCTCACCCCCCGCCTCGCCGCACAGGACCAGCCGCGAGAGCAGTTCCCTGGGTGACCTGAAGGTTTCCGCCAGGTCTCCCAAATCCTGTCACACCGTGTAAAGGGGCGGAGGGGGCTCCCGCTCCCAGTTAGTCCGCCACCTTGCCCTTCCCAAAAGGGCTTTGCCAGACATTCTTGGAATTGTTTAGCTTTGTGGCTTTCAAGACAATACACTGTATCTCTGGGATTGTGTAGTGCTGATTGCAGGCTCTCTTTCTCTAACAGACTAAGACCAGAATGCTTCTCTCTCACATACTCTAGTTCTCTCTGTTTTCCCTCGTCCTTAACTCTCCTTTCTTTTCAGTCTTCTTTTCCTCCTATTTCCCTCCTCTTCTACTCTCCTCCCTTCCCTCTCTCACCCCCACCCCCACCCCACCTCCGTCTATGTGTGTTTCTGTTTCTCTTAAACTTAAGGCATTGAATTTGTCGAAGAAAAAAGATTGACTTTGTGCAGAGGCAAATATTTTATGGAAACTACCTTTAGCAGTTATTATAACCAAAGACCTCAGAAAGGCTAAACTTTTGTGCCCCACCCCCACCCCGGCCCAGGATTTCAATGCTGTTATTCAGTGTCAAGTACATACAGAGCTGGAATACTGATCCTTCTTCTCTTTGGAATCACAAGTTTTAAACCCCACACATACTCCATTGGTGGGAGCATACTCAAACAGGAATGGGTTTTTGTGAACTTGAAACGATCTTTGAACGTTAAAACGTCTTACTCCTTTTGCTCTAACCACCTTTATGCTTTTTGTTAATTTTTTTTTAAAAGGAACTAAAGACAAGAACAGGAAATGCATGTTAATGAAATAATGAGTATCATGGAAAGGCGTCACAAGAAAAAATAATTGATGTGCGTAAGTTCGAGTCACACCTTCCACCGGAAGTGTCCGTGCTTCTTTCTTCCTCTGTGGGTATTACAAGCACTTCTTTGTCCTTCTCGTGGCTAGGCTAGCAGAGATGTGTGACTCCTCACAGATAAGCACAAGCAGCTTGGCAAACAGTCTGGGAAGCATCTCAAATGGAATTTGAACCCAGGTCATCTTGACTCAGATTGTTTTGCAGAGGATCAGTGCACAGAAGAGAGATTTACTCAAATTCTCTTGGGAAGAAATCTAGATTTCCCTAAATTTTCTTGGGAAGATACCTAGATTTCCCTCCTGCCCCCAACACCAGTGTGCTTAGTTTTTATTGTATTTTAGTGAAATTAACAGAATTTTACAATAAAATGAGTTGGGAAAATATGTGTATGTACATATAGATATAGATAGGGAAAGAGAGAGGAAGGGAGAGAGGGCACTAGTTCTCAAATTTTTCATATTAAATCACTAGCATTAAAAGTTTAATGCACTTCTCATTAGAGTAGTAATGTATTTTGATAGGGAAAGAAGTTTGGTCAGAATATTACAGAAAATCACATAACAACTAGAAATAAAAATTAAGTTTATGTGTTTGGTCATAACCTAGTTGAACGTTTCTCATTTGATTTTTTTCATTAAAGTTTTAAACATATTATTCTTTTGTAAGCTTATCTAGCATATCCACAAGATTCAAGAATACTTCGTTCACCTAAAGGAGGTACTTGAACCCTGGGGCCTTAACGTGACAAATATTTGAGCAGCCATTGAGCAATACCCTTAGGCTTAAAGAATGTTTTGATAAACAATAGAAACTAGGTTACGATTATTTATTATAGCTATCAACTTTGAGCTGAAAATTGATTTTTTTCCTTAATTAAAGAGTCATTAATGAAAAACCTTTTCAAACTAGTTAATGTCATCGTTTTATTTCAGTCTTGTTACAAGAAGGAGAAATTTTTATGGGGAGTCAACTCAAATATTCACTATCAAGAACATTTTGCTAGAAAAAGTAATGAATTTAGAATGCATGTCAAAAGGAAGTAAAACCCCTGGCATCATCATTAGACTTTGATTTTCAGTTTACGCTTTAGACATGCAATGGTATGGGCAGATACCTTGTTTAATACAAGTCTTAATCTCACTAAAGTTCATTAGAAACATGAAGGTTTGCTAAGAATACTAAGTCTTTTCCCTGAGGTTATGCAAGTTTGAAATCATTTCTCTTTTAAGAGTCCTAAGGGAACTCTCAGGTGCATCTAGTAAGTAAACAGAAACCAAAGGCTGACTAAAGAGTCCAAGGTCCTTCTGCTTGGTCAGTTATCAGGGAGAGGGAGAAAGTAGCAATTCCGATGTCCTTCTGCAAGTTATCAGTTGTGGGGTGTATCTACTTTGGCAATATGCAGCATAAAGTCTTAGAAACAGCCCCTGTCTGTAACATAAATGCTACAGAAACAGTGTTTGAAGATGCAGGCCAGTTGCACCACTAAACTAAGGACAGTGTGAAGGGAGAGACTTCAGAAATCGAAAGAACCAGGGAAGCCAGAACCCCAAAAGCGTGTGTGTGTGTGTGTGTGTGTGTGTGTGTGTGTGTGTGTTGTGTGTGTGTGTGTGTGATGAAATGGTGCTCTGTCTACATATCTCAGGAGGCTGGCCAGACCTAATTGACCTGGAATTAGATATTCATGGGATTTATATGACCTGAGGACCTCACAGAGCATCATCTGGAACCAGGTTAAAACCCACACCAAGCATTCCTGTATTAAGCTGGACAGGAGAGAAAACATCCTTAATGGAAAAGGGAGCTACAAACAAAACCCTCTCTCCCACCATTTCCCGCCCCACCCCCACTGAGCACAGACCTGAACTGCCAGTCATGAATTTCTTCAGCATTTCCAGAGAATGTAAATCTTTTCAAATCGTAGCCTGATGTGAGGTATTTTTTCCCTCTCCAAAACTATAGTTTACAGCAAAATATTCTGTAACAATTTATGATCAGGTCAAACTGTAGAAGTTTGAATATTGGCTTGAAATTTCCAGAGTTAAAAGTTTCTAATAAAGCGATCTCGGCTAGACGGCTGAAAATAAAACCTGAATTACTGTCATTTGAGTTTTATTCCGAGAAATGCTTAGAAAGAGTTTGCCCTGAAACAAACTGATAGCTCATGTGTGGAGAGCCTTATTGGGGTGCCACGCTGCCTGGCAGGAGCCTGGCATTGGCCAAGGATGAGGGCTTCAAGCGCGAATCTGACATTAGGGCATAAGGGAAATAGGTTATGGCAGGAATGTTTATCTTAGGGTAACCGAGAGAAGCAAGCTTCAGGCAAGATTCTGGGCTTGGACAAGGAAGTAGGCTCAGGTATTTTGTTCATCCTTACACACCCTTGGAAACAACTGTCACTGAAGTAATGTGGGACTTTGCTTACTGCCTTGACAATGTTGTGTTTACTGTCTTCCTTATTCCTCATTGTACTACTATTGATCTTAATTCCTGCATGTAATTAAATCGGTATAAAAATGGATTGAAAATTATTAAACCTGCCTTCAGTCTCAGAATTGACTGGGGTCATGCTGCAGTTTTGTCTAATTGTCTCTTTCTTTTCAGTCCTCACTCCTGTGCTGGAGAACCTGTTGACTGAGCGGGCTTGGTCACTGATAGAATCAAAATGATATAGCATCTCATACAGGAAAAGGAACAGTAAAAGCAAAGAGACTCAAGTCACTCTGAAGACACAGGTCAGTCTGGGCAAAGGAAGCTACCTGTGCAAAATATGGGGATTGGAAAGGATCACTTAAAAACTGGGGAAGTGATGTGAGAGCCACAGGATTCCAAAGTCCTGTTGTTGGGATGGAAGAGAATGATATTAATTTTAGACTTTATTATTTATACAATAGAGATTACTAATAGAGCCACAAAAGGGTGAAAATAGTAAATCTAAAAGAACATGGTGAAAAGTTAATCTTAGACAATGCACAAAAATGTAGAAATACAGTGGTAAAAATAATATGACTACATCCATTGCTGTAACTGTAATTGGACAGTGTGTCTGCTTGGAAGACAAAGACTAAAATAAAATTAATTTAGCTGGCTTTGGTTAAAAGAGATATACCTTGTGGGGAATCACAGTTCATACCTTTGATCTCAGCCCTCTGGAAGCAGAGGCAGCCTGCTTTCTATGAGCCCAGACCAACCTGGTCTACATAGTCCATGTAGTTTATAGTGAGAACCTGTCACAAAAACAAAACAAAACAAATAAAAAGGAGAGATAATTTAAAATAAAGCTATAGTATAAGTGAATGAAAAACTGTAGTAATAGTTATGTCAAATATGTATAACTAAAGGATTGTTTGGAATATTCTAATGAAACAACAACCAAAAAAAACTCTAAAATTTACCCTTATCCAAATGTAGTCATTTTAGCAGCACTGTACAGTTCAAGAATATATCCAGTAGCATACATTTTAAGTAGGTATTTTTAAAAATTACATAAGAACTAAAAAGAGACATTAATAATTCATGGTGGTGATGGGTGTTTTCAATGTACTTTTCTCAATATTTGATTAACCAGATTCACAAGCAGTAATAATATAGAGAATAACTTTAAAAAAACTGTTAAAAGACTGTACCATGGAAATCTATAGAACATTTCTTCTCCATGAGATATTTATAAATATTGATCATGTGTTTATGTTAAACTATGATGCTTCAATGAGATTCTAATACTTCCATTATAAATAATTTATTATTGGACTTTAAACAACCAAAAACAGATAAATGAAAACTACATGTAAATTTAGAAATTTTTTTTTTTTGAGAAATTTATTAGGCTTTTAGGAGGGTACTTCAGAAGGAGACACGGAGAGGGCAGAATTCTTTTTTTTTTTTTTTTAAAGATTTTTTTTATTATATGTAATTACATAGTAGCTGTCTTCAGACACTCCAGAAGAGGGAGCCAGATCTTGTTACAGATGGTTGTGAGCCATCTTATGGTTGCTGGGACCTGAACTCAGAACCTTTGGAAGAGCAGTCTGTGCTCTTAGCCTCTGAGCCATCTCTCCAGCCTGAGAGGCAGAATTCTTATATAGCAAGAGAGGTTCGCCTGTGACTGGAACCGAGACCACCTGGAAGGAAAGCTGGGGCTGAAATAGAATGGTCATCGAGAGAAATAAGGAGCCAATATAATTTGTTTCTGATCAAGGCTCAATGACTAATGGAGAGCTCCACATTTAAAGGTGGTGGAAAACCTTCCCCCCAACCCTCCCCACTCCCCCCACCCCTCTGTTCTCCTGCCCCCCCCCCAAAAGGCTGGGAACTCATCCTGAAAAACCGGTTTGATTGCTCAGCAGGTGGCTGGCTTCTCTCAGGAAATTGCAGGTCTTTGAAGAACAATAGATGTCACCTTGGTCTGAGAGCTCCACCTTAAGTGAGAGGCCATGGCTAGCATGAATTTCCCGCTCAAGGGCTTGGGGGGAGGGCACACTACATCGCTGAAGAAAGTCAGAACGGAAAGTCAAATGTGGGAGAAACGTGGAAGCAGGAGCTGATGCAGGGGTCATGGAAGCTGCTGCTCACTCTCTTGCTCCCCGTGGCTTTTTCAGCCTACTATCTTATACAGCCCAGGACCACCAGCACAGGGGTGACCCCACCCACAATGGGCTGGACCCTCCCATATCAGTCATTCATCAAACAATGACAGACTTGCCTACAGCCTGTCCTTTCGGAGGCATTTTCTCAATTGAGGCTCCCTTCTCACAGAGGACTTTAAAACTAGGCAGGCCAACTATATATCGATAGATATGTCAATTGAGGTATTTAAAAAAAATATTTAAATCAAACAAACCTGAGATTTCACTTTATACCAGTCAGAATGGCTAAGATTAAAAACTCAGGAGACAGCAGGTGTTGGTGAGGATGTGGAGAAAGAGGAACACTCCTCCACTGCTGGTGGGGTTGCAAATTGGTACAACCACTATGGAAATCAGTCTGGCGGTTCCTCAGAAAACTGGGCACCTCACTTCCAGAAGATCCTGCTATACCACTCCTAGGCATAAACCCAGAGTTCTGGCGGTTCCTCAGAAAACTGGGCACCTCACTTCCAGAAGATCCTGCTATACCACTCCTAGGCATAAACCCAGAGGATTCCCCAGAATGTAATAAGGATACATGCTCCACTATGTTCATAGCAGCCCTATTTATAATAGCCATAAGCTGGAAAGAACCCAGGTATCCCTCAACAGAAGAATGGATGCAAAAAAATGTGGTATATATACACAATGGAGTACTATTTAGCCATTAGAAACAATGAATTCATGAAATTCTTAGGCAAATGGATGGAACTGGAGAACATCATACTAAGTGAGGTAACCCAGTCTCAAAATATTAATCATGGTATGTACTCACTAATAAGTGGGTGTTAACCTAGAAAACTGGAATACCCAAAACATAATCCACACATCAAATGAGGTACAAGAAGAACGGAGGAGTGGCCTGGTTCTGGAAAGACTCAGTGTAGCAGTATAGGGCAAAAGCAGAACAGGGAAGTGGGAAGTGGTGGATGGGAGAACAGGGGGAGGGAAGGGGGCTTATGGGACTTTCAGGGAGTGGGGAGCCAGGAAAGGGGAAATCATTTGAAATGTAAATAAAAATATATTGAATACAAAATATTAAAAAATATTTAAATCTTAAATGCTTTTGCCTTAATGAGAAAGACTGGAACTTGTTGAAATGAGTTTTAATCTTAAGAAATTAGAAAGGAAGAGGAGGCAGTGGGAATATCTCAGTGTCAGAGCTCTTGCCTAGTTTTTTCAAGATCTTCCATTTAATACTCATCACTGTAAATAAATAAAACTAGAAAATAAGTTATTAGAAAAAGAAGTTAAGAATGTAAGGAGAGAAAAGATGCAAATGCATAAATAACAACAGATTCCAGTGAAACCCAGATGGTCATTAGAAAATAGCACGAAGAAAACTTAGACAAATGAATACATTTCAAACACATATGACTTACTTAAATTAAATCCAGAGGATATAAATAATTTAAATAGGCCCATAGTGAGCAAAGACATTGAAGCAGTAATTAAAAGTTTCCCTACAAAGACAAAACCTAGGACCAGATGGAGTCACTACTGAAATCTATCAAGCGATTTTTATAAAAATAACTTTATTGTAGTGATCTTACAAAGCAACAACAATAAAAATCAAACCACTATGCAGCTAGATAGTCTAGCTAGCCACTCAAACAAGCACCTGCCCCTACCCAAACCCCACACATCTCAATGAACTCCAATGGAGGTAACATAAGCATCCTGAAGCCATGGAGATTCAGTTAGGAGTTTACAATTTGACTATCAATTATATTCCTTATACTTATCCACCACAGAAAATGAAAGGGGAAAAAGTTAGTTAAAAGTAGGGAAAAATGAACTTTGTAACCCGTCCACAGTTTACTTGACTTTATCTGCATCTGTCCTTCCTCACCATCCACACCTTTTCTTGTTCTCCTTCCCACATGCTCTCATCATTCACTAAGGAAGAAGAAATGCTAGTATTTGTCAATTTTATTCCACAAAACAGGAATAGAAAGAGTATAAACCAATCCACCTGGTCAGACCAATATTGTTTTATAAAGAAACAGATGAAGACACAAAAATTGTCAACAAAACACTTGTAAAAAGAATTCAAGAGCACAGAAAGGAGATGATACATAACAACATATAATAGGTTCCGTCACAAATCCCAGGATGCAAATAAGGCTCAGCATGCATAAATCAATAAATGGAATCTAATATATAATCAACCTTAACGACAGAAATCAATCATCTTGATAGATCCAGAACAAGCATTTGACAAAGTTCATGATTAAAGGTCCAGACAAAACAGGAATAGACAGAACATATCTCAAAATTATATGTATGTGTGTGTATATATATATATGTATATATACACATATATGTAGAACATGCCTATAGCAACCCTTATATTAAATGGGGGAACACAGAAAATATTTGCACCTAAAATCTATAAGACAGCAAGGTTAGTCCCCACTCACTCTTATTCAACATAACGCCTGAGGTCTTACTGGGACAATAAAAGAAGAAAAAATATAAAAGGGACAAAAATAACACACTAGGAAGTATCTGTATTCAAAAATGTCAGGGACTTTTACTCTACACTTTATGAGAAAAGTCTTAGACTTAATAAATAATAAATTCTTCTGGGAAAGTTCAGGATGCTAAACCAGCATATATATATACATATATATATATACATATATTATATATACATATATATATATATACATATATTATATATATATATATATATATATATATATATATATATATATATATATATATATATATATATATAGTAGCCTTGATATACTTCAGAAAACCACTTGCTAAAAACAAAATAAAATAGGAATTATATCCTGTTCACAGCAGTGCCTCCAAAATAAAGTGTCAGGGAAATAAACCTCATCAAAGAAGTGAACTATTTTTACGTGGAACACTTTAAAGCAGTGAAAAGCAGGAATTAAAGAAGATACTAAGCAAAACAGTGAATGCACACGCCTTTAATCCCAGCACTTGGGAGGCAGAGGCAGGCAAATTTCTGAGTTCGAGGCCAGCCTGATTTACAGACTGAGTTCCAGGACAGCCAGAGCTACACAGAGAAACTCTGTCTTGGAAAAAACCAAACCAAACAAACAAACAAACAAATAAAGGTTGCTAGTGATGGATAGCCTTCCATGCCTCTACACTGACAGGACCAATACTGAGAAAATGACGATACTGTCAAAAGATATACATTCTGTGCAATTCCCAATTCTTTATAGGAATTGGGGGTGGGGGGAATGGAAACAAAACAGGAACAAGAATAACCTAAGCACCCTAAGCAGAAACAAGACCTGATTTCGAGTTATACTACAGAGCTAGAGTGACCAAGTGACACATGGCACTGCCACAATACAAATAGACATGTAGACGAACAGGATAGAATAGAGGGCCCAGGAATAAGCACACCTGGCTATAGCCACCACATTTTTGACTAAAACATGCATACACTTGCATGAGGAGAAGCAGAAGCCCATGAACCTTGATGAGGAGAAAGCTGTTCAACAAATGGTGATAGCAAAAATGGAAACCTTCCTTCACAATAATAAAATCATTTCCTACTTTATACAAAAATGGATGATACCTCTTAATAGGAGTATACTAATTTAAAGCATGAAATAGTGAAAGTGCTAGAGGAAAACATAGGGAATGCACTGTTAGAACTTTCTGAGCAGAACAGGAAACAGTCCCACAATCAAAAAATGGAGCTACGTGAAATTAAAGTTTCTATACAGCGAAACACAAAGCACCATTCCCCAATTTTATCAGCAGAGTGAATATGCAGCCTAGAGAACGGGAGCAAATCATTGCCAACTATATCCCTGGACGAGAGATCCATATCCGTAATATATAAAGAACTAAAAATCTAAACAATAGAGAGGAAAATGATCAATCAGTAAAAGGGGTAACGAAATGGGCAGTTCTCTGAAGAAGAAACATGAATGGCTAATGATAGTTTTAAGTTGTTTACAATCTTTAACTCTGAAGAAATGCAAATTAATACAACTTTGAGATATCATTTTACGTGCCAAAATGGTCATAATCAAGAAAATAAATGATAATCCCAGCACTTGGGAGGTATGGGCAGAAGGATCTCTGTAAGTTCAAGGACAGCTTGGGATATATAGTGAATTCTAGGCCAGTTTGGGTTACAGAGTGAGTCCCTGTCATGAAGACAAAATAATAACAACAAAAACAAATTGAAACCCTTATTTACTGTTGGTGAGAGTATAAACTAGTATAGCCATTATTTTCTCTAAAAATGAACAGTAGAACTGCAATGTGACACAGCTATGCCAGCTGTTTGTGTGTGTGTGTGTATCTCACCACAGAGATGTATGCATAGCTGAGCTTATTTCTGCATTATTCACAACAGAAAAGATATGTTAGTCAACAAAAAAACAGATAATAACAATGTCACAAATATACACAATGGATTTTATTTAGCTATATAGAAAAATGACATTTGCAAGAGAATGGATGGCTCTGGAAAGTATTATATTAAGTGACCCAGACACAGTCAAGGCTCAGGTGTTCTCTACCTTATGCAGACCCCTTAATAAGGGGATGTCATAGTGGATATAGGCTAGGAAAAAGGATAGGAGAGAGGGACAAGAGATGTTGGAATCAAAGGACCATGTGATAGGAAAGGAGAAGGAAGTTGCGAGAGGTAGGAATGGAGCTAAGAATGGGAAGGAGACAGGGGAGAAGGCAGAAAGAGAAAAAATAGATAGCAAAAGATGTTTGTATTGTATGCTAATAAAAAGGGTAAACCCTAAAATGACCAGCAAAATGCCTCACTATATAAAAATGATTCTAGGCCACCTCTGGATCGGGAGCAGCCTGGGCCATGCACCCCGCCCCAAGCAGTGCAGAGGGCCAGCAATGCATCCAGAGGCCAGCTGCAGGGAGGCTGCTTGCAAGGGTGAGTCCTGCATTGACAACAAGACCAACTAAAACCAGTGAGATCTAGATGTCAAAAGGCAAACGTAGGAATGTTACTAATAGAAATCAAGGAAATATGGCAGCATCTGAACCCAATTCTCTGTTAACAACAAGTCCTGGATACCCCAAAACACCAGAAAAGCAAGATTTGGATTTAAAATCAATGGTCATGATGCTGTTACAAGAACACATGAAGGACATAAATAAATCATTTAAAGGACATAAATAAATCCAAATCAGGAGAATATGGGTCAAACCACAGTAGCCAATAAGGGGGAAATGCAAAAATCACTTAAGAAAATACAGGAGAACGTTGATCAACAGGCAGAAGTTATGAAAGAGGAAACACAAAAATCTCTCAAAGAATTACAGGAAAACACAAACAAGCAAGTGAAGGAACTGAGCAAAAATATCCAACATCTAAAAACAGAAGTAGAAACAACTAAGAAATCGCAAAGGGAGACAACTTTGGAGATAGAAAACCTTGAGAAGAAATCAGGGGCCATAGATGAAAATATCAACAACAGAATACAAGAGATAGAAGAATCTCAGATGCTGAAGATACCATAGAATCCATGGACTCAACAGTCAAAGAAAATGCAAAATGCAAAAAGCTTGTAACCCAAAACATCCAGGAAATCCAGGTCACAATGAGAAGGCCAAACCTAAGGATTCTAGGCATAGATGAGAGTGAAGATTTACAACTTAAAGGGCCAGCAAATATCTTCAATAACATTATGGAAGAAAACTTTCCTAATCTAAAGAGAGAGATGCCCATGAATATACAAGAAGCCAACAGAACTCCAAACAGACTGGACCAGAACAGAAATGCATCCTGTCACATAATAATCAAAACCCTAAATGTACTAAACAAGGAAAGAATATTAAAGGCAGCAAGAGAAAGAGGCCAGATAACATATAAAGAAAGACCTATCAGAATCACAACAGGTTTCTCACCAGAGACTATGAAAGCCAGAAGATCCTGGGCAGATCTCATGCAGACTCTAAGAGAACACAAATGCCAGCCAAAACTACTATACCCAGCAAAACTCTCAATCACCATAGATGGAGAAACCAAGATATTCCATGACAAAACCAAGTTCACCCAATATCTTACCACAAACCCAGCCCTACAAAGGATAATAGGAGGAAAACACCAATACAAGGAGGGAAACTTCACCCTGGAAAAAGCAAGATAGTAACCTTCTTTCATCAAACCCAAAAGAAGAAACCAATCATATCTAAAAGATAACATAAAAAAATGACAGGAAGTAATAATCACTATTCCTTAATATCTCTTAACATCAATGGACTCAATTCCCCAATAAAAAGACATAGACTAACGGGCTGGATACATAAACAGGATCCTACATTTTGCTACATATAGGAAACACACCTCAGTGTCAAAGACAAACACTACCTTAGAGTAAAAGGCTGGAAGACAATTTTACAAGCAAATGGTCTCAGGAAACAAGCCGGGGTAGCCATTCTAATATCAGATAAAATTGACTTTCAACCTAAAGTCATCAAAAGAGACACTGAAGGACACTTCTTGCTGGTCAAAGGAAAAACACACCAAGAAGAACTCTCAATCCTAAACATCTATGCTCCAAATGCAAAGGCACCCTCATTCATAAAAGAAACTTTACTAAAGCTCAAAGCACACATTGCACCTAACACAATAATTGTGGGTGACTTCAACACTGCACTTTCCTCAATGGACCGATCAGGAAAACAGAAGCTAAACAGGGACACAGTGAAACTAATTGACGTTTTGGACCAATTAGAGTTAATAATATATATATATATATATATATATAAAACATTTCACCGTAAAGCAAAAGAATATACCTTTTTCTCAGCACCTCATGGTACCTTCTCCAAAATCGACCATGTAATTGGTCACAAGACAGACCTCAACAAATATAAGAAGATCAAAATAATCCCATGCCTCCTATCAGATCACTATGGAGAAAAAGTGGTCTTCAATAGCAACAAAAACAACAATAAAGAAAGAAATCAAAGACTTTTTAGAATTTAATGAAAATGAAGATACAGCATACCCAAAGCTATGGGACACAATGAAAGCAGTGAGTGCTAAGAGGAAAACTCATAGCCCCGAGTGCCTCCAAAAAGAAAATGGAGAGAGCATACACTAGCAGCTTAATGACACACCTGAAAGCCCTGGAGCAAAAAGAAGCAAATTCACCCAGGAGGAGTAGAAGGCAGGAAATCATCAAACTCAGGGCTGAAATCAATTGAGTAGAAACTAAGAGAACCATCCAAAAATCAACAAAACCAGGAGCTGGTTCTTTGAGAAAATCAACAAGATAGATAAACCCTTAGCCAGACTAACCAAAGGGCATAGAGACAATATCCAGATTAACAAAATTAGAAAGGAAAAGGCAGATATAACAACAGAAACTGAGGAAATTCAAAAAAATCATCAGATCTTACTACCAAAGCCTATACTCAACACAACTGGAGAATCTGGAGAAAATGGACAATTTCCTAGACAGATACCAAACACCAAAATTAAATCAGGATCAAATAGATCATCTAAACAGTCCCATAAGCCCTAAAGAAATTAAAGGGGTCATAGAAATTTTCCCAAACCAAAAAAAGCACGGGACCAGATATCTTCAGTGTAGAGTTCTATCAGACCTTCAAAGAAGACCTAACACCAATAATCTTCAAACTGTTCCACAAAATAGAAAGAGAAGGAACACTACCCAACTCGTTCTACAAAGCCACAATTACTCAGATACTAAAATCACACAAAGATCCAACAAAGAAAGAACTTCAGGCCAATTTCTTTATGAATATCGATGCAAAAATACTCAAAAAATTCTTGCCAACCGAATCCAAGAATACATCAAAATGATCATCTACCACGATCAAGTGGGCTTCATCCCAGGCATGCAGGGATGGTTCAATATAAGGAAATCCATCAATGCAATCCACTACATAAATGCTGGAAAAGCATTTGGCAAAATTCAGCATCCTATGATGCTAAAAGTCTTGGAAAGAACAGGAATTCACGGCCCATACCTAAACATCGTTAAAGCAATACACAGCAAACCGGTAGCCAACATCAAACTAAATGGAGAGAAACTTGAAGCAATCCCACTAAAATCAGGGACTAGACAAGGCTGCCCTCTCTCTCCATATCTTTTCAATATAGCTCTTGAAGTTCTAGCTAGAGCAATTAGACAACATAAGGAGGTCAAAGGAATACAAATTGAAAAGGAAGATATCAAATTATCACTATTTGCAGATGATATGATAGTATACTTAAGTGACCCAAAACCTCCACCAGAGAACTCCTACAGCTGATAAACAACTTCAGCAAAGTGGCAGATTATAAAATCAACTCACGCAAATCTGTTGCTTTCCTATACTCAAAGGATAAGCAGGCTGAGAGAGAATTTAGGGAAATGACACCCTTCACAATAGCCACAAACAATATAAAGTATCTTGGTGTGACTCTAACCAAACAAGTGAGAAAGATCTATACAACAAGAACTTCAGGTCTCTGAGGAAGGAAATTGAAGAAGACCTCAGAAAATGGAAAAATCTGCCATGTTCGTGGATTGGCAGGATTGATATAGTTAAAATGGCCATTTTGCCAAAAGCAATCTACAGATTCGATGCAATCCTCATCAACATCCCAACTCAGTCCTTCACTGCGGTAGAAAAAGCAATTCTCAAATTTATTTGGAATAACAAAAACCCAGGATAGCTAAAACTATTCTCAACAGTAAAAGAACTTCTGGGGAAATTAGTATCCCAGACCTCAAGAAATACTACAGAGCAATAGTGTTAAAAACTGCATGGCATTGGCACAGTGACAGACAAGTGGACCAATGGAATAGAATTGAAGATCCAGAAATGAATCCACACACCTATGGTCACTTGATCTTTCACAAAGGAGCTGAAAACATCCAGTGGAAAAAAGACAGCCTTTTCAACAAATGGCGCTGGTTCAACTGGAGATCGGCATGCAGGAGAATGTGAATTGATCCATTCTTATCTCCTTGTTCTAAGCTCAATCCAAGTGGATCAAGGACCTCCACATAAAACCAGACACACTGAAACTAATAGAAAAGAAACTGGGGAAAACCCTTGAGGACATAGGCACAGGGGAAAAGTTTCTGAACAGAACACAAATAGCTTATGCTCTAAGATCAAGAATTGACAAATGGGATCTCATAAAATTACAAAGTTTCTGTAAGGCAAAGGACACTGTCAAAAGTACAAAACGGCAACCAACAAATTGGGAAAAGATCTTCACCAATCCTACATCTGATAGAGGGCTAATATCCAATATATACAAAGAACTCAAGAAGTTAGACCCCAGGGAACCAAATAACCCTATTAAAAAATGGGGTACAGATCTAAACACAAAATTTTCACCTGAAGAAATTTGGATGGCCGAGAAGTACCTTAAGAAATGCTCAACATCATTAGCCATTAGGGAAATGCAAATCAAATCAACCCTGAGATTTCACCTCACACCAGTCAGAATGGCTAAGGTTAAAAACTCAGGAGACAGCAGGTGTTGGCGAGGATGTGGAGAAAAAGGAACACTCCTTCACTGCTGGTGGGACTGTAAGATGGTACAACCACTATGGAAATCAGTCTGGCCGTTCCTATGAAAACTGGACATGCCACTTCTGGAGGATGCTGCTATACCTCTCCTGGGCATATACCCAGAGGATTCTCCAGCATGCAATAAGACACATGCTCCACTATGTTCATAGCAGCCTTATTTATAAGTGCCAGAAGCTGGAAAGAACCCAGATGTCCCTCAATGGAGGAATGAATACAGAAAATGTGGTATATATACACAATGGAGTACTATTCAGCAATTAAAAACAATGAATTCATGAATTTTTTAGGCAAATGGATGGAACTGGAAAATATCATCCTAAGCAAGGTAATGCAATCACAAAAGAATACCCATGGAATGCAATCATTGATAAGTGGATATTAATTAGCACTGAAGCTCTGAATACTGAAGATACAATTAGCATATCAAATGTTTCCCATTAAAAAGGAAGAAGAGGGCCCTAATCCTGGAAAGGCTTGATCCAGCATTGTAGGGGAGTACCAGGACAGAGAAATGGTAGGGGGAAAGATAGGAGAATGGATGGAGACAAGAGGACTTATGGGACATATGGGGGGAGGGAACTGGAAAAGGGGAAAGCTTTTAGAATGCAAACAAAGAATATAGAAAATAAATATTAAAAAATGACTCTAAAATCTCTAGAAATACAATTGTTTACATTAAGCATCCAGTTAGAGGATCTAGATAATGCTTTAGATAAGAAAAGAGGTAGTGGGTGAAGAAAGGAGAGAGAATAGTAACAAACTAAATAAATAATGACAAAATCACCCCTATTTCTAAGACAATGTCATTGTTTCACAAATATTAATAAGTTAATTGAATTTTTATATAATAGAAAACGTTAAAAAAATGAAATTAATAGCCCCTGGGCTGGCAAGCTATCTCAGCAGGTGAAGGCACCTGACACCAAGTCTAGTGACTTGAATTCAATCCTGGGAATCTACCATGATGGAAGGAAAGAATCTGCCAGGATGGAAGGAAAGAATCAGTTCTTGCAAGCTGTCCTCTGACCTCCAAACATCCCCCAAGGCATGTGTGTGTCTCCTCATCAACCCAACCTCCATACAAATTAATCAATTAAAAAGTTTCCTAAATTACATAAAAAAGACCGCTTTCAGTGAAAGTATCTTTAAAAGTAGCATTATAAAGTTAAATGTAGATACTTTCTGACAAGTAGAAAGTCTTCTGAGAAAGATACTAATGACCATGTATGTAATTGACAGACAAGGCAGGTAGCTGAAACTGAATATTTAATACAAAAGATTTCAAAGCAGTAAAATGCAAATTTCTTACATTGATCTAAAAACATGCTCAATAAAACTGTCTTATAACAGGAAGTTCATAAGTACAGTTTGGAAGTACAAAGAGAGAATAATAGCTAGGATAATACTGAAGAAAATAATAGAAAACATTTAACCTGGTAGCAAAATTTGTAAAGCACTACTATTAGTAGTAATTCCCTATTTTGCTCATCAGCAATACTTAATTGATTCAGGTTAATAAAGCATAATAAGGATTAAAAACATAGATATCTACATGAGAATCTGTTGTCCCTTGTTGCACATTAAAGGGGGTCATGACAGTCACCCACAACAAAAGAAGAGTTAATAAAGAACACTGTAACACCAACATCACATGGGATGCTTGAGAATGCAAAGATTCAAAGTGACCTATATTTTTTTATTATTTTGGGGTGTGTAGGAGTGTGTAGAGTAAGCAGGTGTTTTGTTGTCAGTAGGCAACTTGTTGGAGTCATTTCTCTCCTTCGAGTATGTGAGCTCTGGGCATTGAACTCAAGTGGCAGCAATTGCCTTTACTGGCTGAGCCATCTCATCCACGACTTGTTTATTTGACAAGACTTCCTTATTTTATGCTCGATTTGCATGGGGAGTCTTGAGCAAACAGACTGAAGACAAAAGTCACTGGCTAATGATAGCAGATTGAGAGGAGAAAGCTAGCAGACCTGTCTGGGCAGATTTTCTGGCTGGCAGCTTCCAAGTTCCTCCTAACACTCCTTGCTGACAGGCAAGGCTTTTCTGAAAGGAGCTGGAATAAAAGGACGTCTGGTTTCTATTGCTGACCATGGAAAAGGATGAGAGGCAAGAGACAGAAAGACAGAGGACATCAGAAATTGACGTTGGAAGCTATTTCTGGGGATTTTCACTTGTAAGTTTTCTTTAGTGAACCCCAGTTTTTCATATATGCAGAATTGGCATGAGATATAAACTTTTAGAGATGAAGGTTTATTGTTTCTGACAATCTGGAAATTTTTTGCTAATAAATTATTTATTGGAAATCAAGATTTGAAGTTGCTGAAATAGCTTCTGACATCTAGATAGAAAAAAATAATTATGTTCCTACATCATTCAAAAGAAGATTTAGCTTTACATGAATTTCTGATTCTAACACAGTAAGCATATTTGTGTTTTGTTTGTGTGTGTGTGTGTGTGTGTGTTTATGAGTGTGTATGTGTTAACTGAAGAGTCCAGAAGAAGCTATTAGATCTCCTGGAACTGAGGTTACAGACAGTTGTGAGCTATTATGTGTGTGCTAGGAGACAAACCCAGTCCTCTGGAAGCACAAGCAGTAATTTTGACATCTGAGCCATCGGCTCCCAAAACCTTTTATTTATAAAAATGCTGAAAACAGTAGAAATAAACATTAGAAGGCCTGGGGCTGGGGCTCAGTGATAGGCCTCCTGCTCAGCAACAGAAGGTCCTAGGTTTAATCTCCAGCACCAAAAAACATAATCAAGTAATCAAAAGTTATACTTCAGCAAACCATTTTGGGAAGCATTACATTATCTTGAAAGTATGTAATTGATAAGTCCAATATTTTACCTTTAGATGCACACAAGCCTTGGGAGATACATTCAAGACTTAATAGCATCACTGTTTGTTGTAAAAAAATTAACAAGTGAATACAAACATTTATTTATGGTAGAAATGACAAAATATTGAAATATGTACCTAAAATAGAATACAGCTTAGAATATAAAATACCAATAGTAGCTAAACACATTGATATGGATAATTCTAAGAAAAATACAGTGTTTGGTGAGTAAGTAAGTAAATCCTATTCCTGATAATATAAGTGCAAAGAAAACAAATGTTATAATGACTTTACAATTAAAAAAAAAAGCCATAGTTTCCTGGGTAGGAGATGGGCAAACAGGCATAACCAATAGAATATAATAATTTTTTGATTGAGTTCTATGAAAACTTCACTTAAAATTTATGCTATCGTAACATCTCACCAGAAAGCTTCATCATGTGATAGACACATCCTTTCTGAGCAGGGGTTGCATGTACCCTAGGATGGCTTCAAACTCACGGTGCGCTGTGGATGACTCTGAAGTTCTGACCCCTCTACCTATACGTCCAGCGTTTTGAGCTTACAGGCATGCGCATGCTGCCATGTTTACGTGCTGCTGAATGGGAGACACAGATCTGCGTACACCAGGCAAGCACTGTAGCGACTGAGCTAGAGCACATTTTATTTGAGAAAAGGGGAAGCTCTGCTAGATCGCTCCAGACAGAAAACATCGTGAACATTCTGTATTTTGAATCTTGTGTAGAATTCAATAGAATATTCTGATGTCTTTAGGTAAGCTTCTCAAAGGAGGTATTGAAATGTGAAAGATGTCTAAGGAAGGGGAGAAGGACAGTTTCTTGAGAGAAGTGTACAGTTCAATGCAACAAGGAAGCACCAGCATGAAGCAAGCGTTTGCATTTTATTGCACACAGTTCAGTCATAGAAGAATCTCGTGCACAGTAGCAAATAAGTCAGAGATATTCATCTAAATGCCTATGACGAAAACTGAAGCAGAAAAATGTGGATATGTGACAGAAAGCTCGTGTAGTAATCCTTAGGGAAGATTCTTTAAACATAAATAAAAGAGGAAGAAACTGAAGTTCTCACCCCTCTGCTTCGACCTCCAAAGTTTTGAGCTTATAAGGCACACACAAGCTGCCCTGTTTATCTGCTGCTTCATTTGAAAGACAGAGCTAGGCATACTAGGTAGCACTCTACCGACTGTGTTAGAACACGTTTTTTTATTTCAACACCTCAAGAGTGCTGATTTGCACCTTTCTCTCAAGAAACTGTTAATGTCTCTTCTTCCTTCTGGCATCTTTCACAGTCCAGCAATTCCTTCTTTCAGTGGCTTACCTAAAGGCACCAGAATTGAGTTCTACACAAGATTCAAAATGCAGAATGCCCACTATGTTTCCTATCTGGAGAGATCTAGTAAAGCCTGATTTGATCTCAAATCAAATCAAAAGGTAAGAGTGCTTGCCTAGTATACCCAGTTCTGCATTTCAAATTAAGCAGCACATAGACATGGTAGGTTGTGTGTGCCTGTAAATTCAAAACTTTGGAGGTAGAGGCAGAGGGGTCAGAACTTCAGGGTCATCCTTTGGTACACAGTGTATTTGAAGTCATCCTGAGGTACAGTAGACTTTCCCTCAAAAATAAACATAAATAAATAAGGCAAATAGTAAAAAAATATTTTTAAGGGAAGACTTAATAATATTTATTTATTTATTTATTTATAAGGTAAAAATGAAAAGAGACTCTAGCTTAAGTCTGTGAGTTTCTTTCTGGTTAGTTCTGCCAGTTTTTGTAACAGGGACATTGGGTGGTGGCAGTGAGGTGTGGCTAAGATAACAGACATACAGCGAAAGACATTGTGTTTCCAACATAACAATGGAAGGTTTGCTTTGATAATCTTACAGACCATCTATGTATTTGTTACATACCAGAATCAAATAATTAACTGTGGTAAGGGAAGAGATTGTACAGCATCATAACTTTACTTGCTGTACAAGAAAAAATAACAATCACCAAGCAGCTGTCTTAAAAACAGTCACTCACCAAGCTGTTTGCAAGTTGACTGTAACCGAGTGATTGAAAATTAAATTTCAAAACATGGAATCTCTAGAGCCTGCTCCCTGCCTAAACTTTTCCATGTGCTCTGACATTCCCTGCAAGTCCCTACCAGGGCATAGGCTGCACTTGCCCTCCCGTGAGGACAGATCAGTTCTAGACGATTCACACACTGTCCCCTCCCATCTCACTCCACTCATGCACTCCTGTTCCTTTACTGGCAAGGCACAGGGGAAGAAACTGGAAATGTGGTGTCAGGACATTTTGGGAAACATCTGACAATTATTAACCCGGAACCAATTCTAGCTTGGCAGCAAGACTGATCTTAAGCTTTCAGTATCCCATCACCATGGACCAAGCCGCATGCACATCTAATTTACTCACAAAGACCCTGTGGAGGTCAAAAAGAATCTCAGTCCATAATATCAGCAGCCCTAAGAAGGGCATACTAAGGTTTGTTGTTATTGTTGTGGCTTGCTTGCTTATTGATCCAGAAGACAGCTATCTAGTGTTGGCACGGTTAACCTCTAAACTCCTGTGTACGTCTGACTCTGAACTGGGGCAGAGGTTTATCCCAAACAATCTAATCAGCACAAACTACATAGTGAAACATGACTTCTTAGAAACTCTGGAGTTGGAAGGTTTGCATTTTGCCTTAAAGCAATCATTCTATATGCAATCAATTTCTAGAGTCTCTCAAGTCCACAACACTTCCAGGAAACATGCCAAGTGAAAAGATATATCTGGATTGTAGACTTGTGCATTATACTTTATTTATGTATCATATCATACCACTCCATCTGAGTTTATCTGTAACCTCATCATTTTAAATCTATCCAGGATTCCTCCATGCAATGAACATTCTTACCAGCTCAGATCATTGCTTTTACCTATATTAAGTCTAAATAAAAAGAACATTCTTTAGTCAACCCTGATCTATACATACTTGTATGGCATATATATGCCTTTCAGTATATTCATCTATCCTTTGATATACATGGGGATTGGGTCCAGGACCCCCTGCACCAAACTTAGAGATACTCACATCTTCTGTAGAAAATGGCATATATGTGCATAACCTACACAATCCTTTTGTATTCCAAAAATCATCTAGTTGTTAATTATTATACATCCTACAATGTAAACCCCACCCACTCATTATCCAGCTTTTAATTTGTATTATTTCTTATTCTTAAATTATTTTTGAGTGTGTGATTGCTGGCTGGATTTATGGACGTAGAATCTGAGGGTAAAGAGGATTAGCTATACTTTTATGATATTTAAAAATCAGAACACTAAGTCCTACGAAGAATAAATTTTTCTCTGTGACAAAATATTTTCTAATATAAAGCCCTTTTTAATCTAGTGATGCTAGATCACAGGCTTTTGCAATGCACATCAATACGTATGACGTTGAAAACAAGGTGGGTCAGAAAACAATTACAAGTATTAATACAAGCCATTTGACTGGTACATAATTGTATATAATTGGAAGTCAGTGCCCAAAACATGAAGTGGTTTGTTCTCCCTTCCTTTTGCTGTATCACATAACTATTAATGAGGAGTTAACCAATCCTGTTTCCCACTTCTGGTTTTTACTGGTTATTGGTCAAAGCAGAAGATACATTACCAAGAGAAAACAAGTTCTCCTAGGCCCCCTGGTTTTGCCCATTTCCCGTTGCTTCTGGACCTATGGGGAGGCAGCTTTCTGTGAAGTTGTTCTGCTGAGCTGACTGGTGTCACAAAGATAAAGCTTGGTCCAGTCACACCCTGGTCCAAGCGAGTGAGTGCCAGGGCTGTAATATGGCCCAGGGTAACTGAATCTCTTCAAAAGCTTGGTAAACTTCTTCAGCTAAGGTGTTACTATTTTCTCCAAGGACATATTTAAACAGTTGTTAATAAAAGTAAGGAAAAAACACTTTCCAGAATATTCAGGTTATTTCTTGTAATTTTACTACGCTCTAGCAGCAAATGATTGCTGTTACTTGAGGAAACAACAGGAAGAATCACATTAGCACTCCAGTTGGAGCATCACCCTTCAAATGTTGGTGTGCTCTACATTCTGGGACTCAATAAATCTCTTAGCTGTTCACCCTCAACACTACCTAGTTCCCTCACCCTTCTTTCTGAAGCCATTTTTTTCACTTTCTCCCTTTATCTAATCCTGTAGTCTTCTTTAATGTCTAATCCACATATTTCTCAAACTTTCAGGTCTCTGTTTCTACAACATTGTGTTATTACTGACTCTTCCTTTCCTACCATGAAAAACAGCATTCCTCCTTTCTACTCTTTCTTCCAGATTATAGCTAGAAATTCTCATTTTATTTCACTTTGAACTCACACCTATACCAATGCTCCAACAGACCATTTCTTTCCTTCCTTCTGTTTACAAGACCTTTCATATGCCCATGCACCTGGGCTTGTATGCCTACTCTCAATATTGCTTCAGTGTGTGGAGGCTGGAAACATCCCATTAACCTTTGACAACTTAGTGCTTTCACAAAAATAGATTCCTGACTAAATTCTTAGCTCATAAGTCTTTTAAACTCTTCTGCTAATCTAATCCTCAAGCCCACTCTTGGCCACCACAAACTCCATTCACTTATTTTCAGAGATTACCTTGTAAACATATTTTAATATTACATTTACAAAGATATTAACTCATTTTAAATTCATCTCATTTTATTGTTTGTCTCTGGGAGTACCCATATGTAGAAACTCACATTCTTTTGTATGTTCAGCTGTTAAAAAAAAACACTCAAAATTGTGCTTGTGGTGGGGGATAACACCTGATTAGGAAAAGTGCTCAGTGTACAATCTTAAGGATATGAGTTCATATCCCCAGTATCCAAATAAATACTGGGTACATCCATCTACCACCCAGTGTGTTGGTTTGTTCTGTCATCTTGACACAAACTAGACTCACCTGGGGAAAGGGAAACCTCCTTGGAAGGAACTCCCTTTATCAGATTGGCCTGTAGGTAAGTCTTCTGAGCATTTTCTTGAATAATGATTGATATGGGAGGCCACATTTCATTGTGGGTGATGTCTCCTTTGGGCATATTGTCCTGGGTTGTGTAGGAAAGCAAACTGAGTAGGACAGGGGAATCAAGTCAGTAAAAAGCCTTCCTCCATGGCCTCTGCTTCAGTTCCTGCTACTAGGTTCCTGCTTGTTTTCTTTTTTCATGTTCTTTATTTACATTTCAAATGTTATCCCCTTTCCTGGTTCCCCCCCAAAAGCCCCCTATCTCATTCCCTGTCCTCCTGCTTCTATGAGGGTGCTCCCCTACCCAACCACTCACTCACTCCCACCTCCCCGCCCTCGAATTCCCCTACACTGGGGCACTGAGCCCGAACCCTCATGAGACCAAGGGCCTCTGCTACATATGCGGCTGGAGCCATGGGTCCCTCCACGTGTACTTCTTAGCTGGTGGTTTAGTCCCTGGGAGCTCTGGGGGACAGGGGTCTGGTTGGTTAATATTGTTGTTCTTGGGGTTTCAAACCCCTTCAGCTCCTTCAATCCTTTCTTTAATTCCTCCATTCAGGACTCCATGCTCAGTCCAAAGTCCTGCTTCTATTCTTACTATAAATGTGGAAGCATAAGCCAAACAAAATCTTCCCAAGTTGCTTTTGGTCAGAATTTTCTATCATAGCAATAGAAAGCTATAGTCTGAGGTGTGCTCTGCACCACATCAATCACTAATAAAGAAAATGCCTGAAGACATTCCAATCTGATGGAGGTGAATCCTCAATAGAGGTTCCCTCTTCCTCTGGTAAATCTAGTTTATGTAACATTGGCAAAGCTAGTCAACACAGAGTGTTGAATTGGTAGAGGCAGAAAGACCTGAGAGGTTTGGTAGCCAAGCAGCACAACTGACATATTAAGGTCCAGGTTCAGTTGGAGACCTTGTCCCCTAGTAAGATGAATATTTAAGGAAGACACTGAGATCACACTCTAGCCTCCACACAGGATGCACACACTCAAGCCCTGCACTCCCCATGATCCACTCTCCCCATATGCACAAATATACACAAAAAATATTAAACATAATTTTCCACTGTTAAGAAATTCTGTATTCTCAAATTTCCCATGTGTTAAACAAAAGTCAGTAAAACATGAGTTTTCTAATTGTATGCTAGACCTGTAACAGTGGAAATATTAGGAGTGCTTCAAAAGAAATGTAATACGTCATGAATTCTATGCTATCAGACCAGCCTTTGATATCCAAGTTTCAGGAAGAATTATTTCGTCTTCAGCAGCTTTATTATTATATAATTTCTATTCAATAAGCATCATGTATTCATGTGTACAGTGTGATAAGCTTTGACAAATCTATAGGCCCACTAAAGAATCATCACTGTCAAGACAATGTTATCTTTTGTCACCCTCCTGTCACTTATTGACTCTGCCTTCCTGACCTTTCCCACTCTATTATCTTATGTTAGTTCAATTTTCTATAGGTATGATTATGCAATATGTCTTTTTTAGCTTCATTTTTACATTCAGTATAATGAACTTAGCCTTCATCTGTGTAGTGGCAACATTTCATTGTTTTTATTGTTGAATACTCATTCTATCATTTGTGGGAACTAGAGTTTGATTGTTTATATTGATAGATGTCTATACAGCTGCTATGAAAATTCACGTTCATGTTCTTACATAGTTATGCTTTCATTTTCTTCTGATTAATACCACTAGGAATGCACTGGCTAGGTAACATGGCAGCCATAATCCCCTCTACACTGACAAGCTATGTTCAGAAGCACTTGTAGCATTTTGAAGTCTCAACAACAGTGTCTGTGAGTGCTATTTGCCTTCAATTCCTTACACCTGGTGTAGTCTTTCAAATTTAGCATTACAGCAGATGGGTTGCAATGTCCTTATGGATTAATTGGTATTTCTTTAATGACTAATAAAATAGAGAATCTTTTCATGTGCCTGCTTCACATGTCTTGTTTATGAAATGTCTCTTCCAAAAGTATTTTTAAATGAAAAATAAATTGTAAAAGTTGATTAAGTCCCCCCTTAGTTATAATAATAGCCAGATATAATCTCTGTAGGAAAATATATTGTGAGCACAAAGAAAGGTCTGTCTATGTAGCCAGAGATGGCATGGAAGTTGCTTTGTAGATCAGGCTGCCCTTAAACTCACTGAGATCTGCCTGCCTCTGTCTCTAGAGTACGTGGAATAACAGCGCACACCATTGTGCCCATCTCTAGAATGTCTTTTATTGAGCGGCTTCCCTCAGCATTTGCCTGCTCTGTCAGATGGCTGGCAATTCTCAGAAGGTGGATTGTCCTTACAACATCAATATAAAACGTAGTGGCTGAATTGGGTGAGGTCCTAATGTGCCACTTGGATTGCTGTTGTACAATCACAGGTGAGAGAGCAGGGTGCAGGCAGCCTGGTTTCTATGGAAGCATCATGTGACCCAACCCTGCTTCTCTCCCCTTCACCTGCACTTTAAAGGGCGGGTCTCCATTTTCTCCTTAGCAGCTAGATGAAGCTGAATCAATTCACATCATTTCACAAACATGTATAAGGCCATCCATGTGCTACCCATTATCACAGTGGACTAAAATATAGGAAGAGAGAAAACAAGAATGTGCAACTTTATCTATAGCGATATATGATGGAAGAATACCCGCATTAGTTATTTTTGAAACAAAAACACTTGAAAGCATGATTTACATTTAGGTGAGTTGTCAAACAATATACCACTTGCTGAATAGTGTTCCCCTAAAATCAGTTTATTCCTGGAACCTAAGGAGCCGTGTTTGGAATGAGTACTGCTGCAGTTATAATTACCTAAGAAGAGATCACAATGGAGTAGGTTTCACTTATCCAATGTGACTACAGTTCTCCATAGAGGATACATGAGCGTGCTGGCACTAGGGAGAAATGGCCAGGACCCAACAGAGGGAGATGCAGCAAAGCACTTACAAGCCAGGGTGACACCAAGGGTCTCTAACAAGGGCCATAAGCTGTCAGACAAAGGAAGGGGACATTCCCTAACAACTAACCTCAACTGTAGGAAAATAAATATTTTTTGTGGGTGATATTGTAGCAACCCTAGAAGCTGATATGGACACCTAGGAGCTCATTAAGTAGACAGAGACTAAAGAGTCTCCCAAGTGGATGCTCAAAGTCACCATGGAGTAGAGGAACACGCAGAGGAGTCCCATCAACATGACTCGGAGGAGTCATTAAATCATGCTGGGTTTCTGTATGTGTAATAAAGTTCCTCATTATCTATACAGCAGGCATATCTGTATGCATAAAAGCAAGAGACAGACTTCTTCCCATTGGGCACACACATCCTGTGTTTCTGTCATGGCACAACCAACTTCTCTTGTGTTAACCCGAAGGCTAGAACGGTTGTGAAATATTTCTAAGAAATGAATTCCTTAAACATGAGCTAGACACATCATCTGTTGCAATCTATTCCAATCTAAGTTGTTTGAAGTAAAACATTGGATATATTTTAGTCACTGAGAGGTCTTCTGCAGGTTTTCAGTAAATGTTCAAGAGTACTCTCAGCTCTGCAGGCATTGATTGGAGAAGCAAAGCTCTTAGCAAGTTTGAACTTTATTATAAGATGTTATGGATGGTCAATTTTATGCTCTCATGGCCTGAACAGTAACTTTTATAATCTTCCTTACCAGGGATAGAGAGATGGCTTCTACTTTATTCGTGTATGATTCTTTCATATTTTAGCTTAGGTATCAAAACTCCGATTTTAACATTATTTCCACTAAGGCGTGGTACGCCTATTGTACAGAGGTTCTCGTTGGCAGCTTTCCTTTTAGGGGACTCATGGCAATGTTTGGATGCATTGGTAATATTTTTGGCTTCCAAACTGAAGGGATGCTGCTGGAATCCAGAAAAGAGGCCTTGAAATATCTTACTTGTACAATAAAATTCTATTTTACAAAGAGTTGCTTGGTAAAGAATATCAATAGACCTAAGACTAATAAATTGTGGCCCAAGCCAGGCACGGTAGGGCAGGCCTTTAATCCCAGTACTAGAGAAGCAGTGGGAGGTGGGTCTGTGTGAGTTCAATGCCATCCTGGCCCACAAAGTGAGTTCCAGCACATACAAAGCTATGGAGAAAGATTCTGCTTCCAAAAATATAAACAAACAAACAATCAAACAAACAAACAAACAAACTGTGGCCTAGCATAATGATTAATGCTGACTTTTTGTATTTGTTTTTATTGCTTTTGGTAAGTATTTGCTACATACTGACCATAGTGCTAAACAGTTTTTGAGTAATATTTTCTTTCCCTATAAAGTATTTCTGATGACGTATTATACTCCTCTTGCACCAACACTTATATTTGGGGCTGGATTGAATGCACAGTGGTCTTAGAAGGTGAGGCTTGTATAAGGTAATTAGATCATAAGAGGCCTGGCCTCATGCCCAGGATTAGTACCATTATAAAGGCTACTGGAACAAGTTTATTTGTAATCTGTAAGATACATGGATTCTCATCAATAAAGAGCAGACCTTCACCAGACACCAAAATCGCCAGCACCTTAATCTCAGATGTTGGAGCCATCCAAACTGTGAGGAATACGTTTCTACTATTTATAAATCCTCCTATCAAAGTTATTGTGTTACAGTGATCTGGCTGGAATCAGACAGGGGTCAGAGAGTTTTAGTCACTCCAGTGACAGGTCTAGAAATTGTGGAGAGATAGAATTAACTAACTTAAGCTACTATATTCGTACAGTTTCAGCATATCTCAGTAACAGCAAAGTCATCATGGTCTGACTCTAAATAATGTTCTGTTGAAGATTATTTCCCTACTTGGCTCCTTTAGCCTGAAAATGTAATTGCATCTCCTGAAACACATGAAATGGTGTAACATTTGCTAAGACTGATTTGCATAAGGAAATCGGTTATATAATGAACAAAAGATTACCTTAATCTGATTGATAAAATAAGCACTTCTGTCTGATTTATACCGTGAAGAGCTAGAAGTGCAATTTAAAATGCTTTGACCTCTTTTAGTGTAAAATATACAAAGTATTTCTCTTTCACAAATTTTGTGTGTAAGTTATTCAGCCATCTCATGATTGAGAAAACTTCAAAATACATATAGATGATTGCTCTGCGTTGCTATAATAGGATGCCTTAGACAAGGTGGGTTATAAATAGTAAGAGTGCATTTTTTTCTCATGTTAGGGAGGCTGTTAAACATGAGGCTGAAGGGGCAAGTGTCTAACACGCATGCGCCATGCACGATCATACGTTCCCTTCTAAGCTTTTTATAATTAACGCTAATTCAGTCACGAGAGTGGAGTCACCATGACCCACTTCTCAACACAGTTGTTTGGATTAAGTTATCGTCACATATTTTTTGGGGGGGGAGACACAGTCAATAGTAGTAATGAACAAGAGAATGTAGGGACTCCAGAGAGTCCAGAGAGGTGCTTAGCAATAGTGGCAAACTACGGAAGGCAGAGCAAAACTCCCACTGTGAGAAGCAACATATTAACAGAGGGAGATAAAATGGCCATAAGCCACAGGGCGTCAAGAACCAGGACAGTAGGAAACCAGGAAGTCACAACGCTACTTTGAGCGTTTCTTTTTCTTTTTTAGAGATATCTATTGAGTCTTGAAGAGCTGTCTGAGAGCCTGAAATTTAGCTGTACATTTGACAGCTCTGTAGAGCTTAAAAAGAGAAAAAGGCAGGGGTAGGAGAGATTTGTGTGTGTGTGTGTGTGTGTGTGTGTGTGTGTGTGTATGTGTGTGTTGGGGGTGATGGTAATCCTTCACAAGTGAGGCTAGGCAGGCCTTTACTTTGTGATAAAACCACAAAGTTAAAAACAAACAAGCAAACTGACAAAAGCCACACCACCACCACCATCACCTCTACCACCACCACCACCACCACCACCACCACCACCACCACCACCACCATCACCTCTACCACCACCACCACCACCACCACCACCTCCACCACCACCACCACCACACTAACCATACCTTCTTAGAAAGAATCTTAGGTTTCTGTTGATTGTGATAAAGCCACAGACACAAATCAACTCAGGGAGAAAGAGTTTGTTTCATCTTACAAGTCTCAGGAATCACTCTGTCACTGAGAACAGCCCAGGCAGGAAGCTGGAGGTAGAAACTCTTTTGCTCTGTGGGGCTTTGCCAGGCTGCTTTTTTTCTACAATTCAGGGCCCAGGGCCGGCTTACCATTCCCACACAAGCATAAGTTAAGAAAATGCTTACAGGTCAGTTGATGACATAATTTTTCTCATTTTCATTATACGGACGTTTTGTATAACCACAGCTTTTATCAAGTTGAAACAAAACAAAACAAACAAACAAGAAACTCCCTGGCAGTGGACAAAGATACACCTTGTTGTTGGTGTTGCTCTTACATCAGTCAGAGGCAGGGCACGTGGCAATCCCTGCTTCATCCTAGCTTAATACTTAGTTTAGAGGCCAAAGCTATCTTATGCTTAGGATTCATTACAATTAAATCAAATCAATTTAATCAGTGTAGCATGGGAGGAGGAAGACAAGCAGACACCTGTGGACCACCATGCCACCCATAGATTTGCCCTTCAGTGCAGGCGCCGGCAGGCCATAGAAACCCGATTACCACACAGCACAGAGGGAGGAGGCCATGTAGGGGCCATGCCGGCCACGTGACCAGCATGTAGCAGAAACTGTAGCAAGAAGCCAGTATGTGCTGGGAAGATGAGAGAGAAAGAGAAGTGGAACAGTTTGAGCATTCTGAAGAAAGATGGAACTGGAGACTAGATGGTGGAAAGGAGCAGCTCGTTCTGAGTGGCCAGCTCCGCCACCGGATGCCATCTTGAGATCCCAGCTCGAGCTGCCACTGAGGGACATCTCTGAGTCCATGACTAAGCATGTGGCAGGGGTTAGCACAGATATTCGTGGCTCATATTACCACCAGAGAACATGGGAATGTCCTTTGCTGAGGCATCTACTGGGGACCACGTGGATGTCCAGAGGCTGTGCATAGTGTCACTAGATGCAGTCCTTCAGAAAGCTGGTCTTATCTCTCATTTGACACTGCTCTGTGGATAGCAGGCAGGCCTTGTGCCTTGACCAGACAGCACAGTGGAGCTAGTTTTGGCAGTGGCATGTGTGTTAACCAGCCTTGAGGGTTTAAGTAGGGAAAAGCTGATTCTGCCACTGTCTGCCTTAAGATGGCACAGGTACAGCGGTGATACACCACAGGCAGCGCCCACTCCCACCACTGGGAATCTGCCCCACATTGTTGGTCATAAGCTAAGGACCGCTAGCCCTGTCCCTCACCAGCTACAGCTCTAGGGAGAGCAGGAGCTGCTCTTCTCCAGGATAACACAGCAGAGCTGACCCTGGTGGCAGGGTAGTAGGTGAGTCAGGCCTGAGGGAGGGAACTGAGGAGAGTCGGCCCTGCCACTCATCTGGCTTGAGGTGGTCTGGGTGCAGGCATGATTTCTTGTCCTTCTTGCCCCTCCCCACTTGCAGCAGTCAGGAGACCTGACCCCAGGGTCATGAGAGCCAGAAAGATGGCCCTGTCCCTTACCTGCTGTAACACCTGAGAGAGCATCCCTGTAACTTGTCTGGGCAGCAGGATTGGGATACATCATGTGAAACTCCCAAAGAATCAGTAAAAGTTAAAAAAAAGTTTTTTGTTTTTGTTTTTTTTTAAATTCCGCACAGATATATAGCCTTAATATTAGATTAAAATAATCCAAGATTCTCCTCTTTTATTACTAGCAAGAACATAACATAAATCTTCTATGGAGGAGTATAATATATCAGGCTTAGAACTATATATATATATATATATACATATATATGTATATATATATATATATATATATATATATATATATATATCCAGAATTTAATCAAAAACAGCTAGGTCTTTGAACATAAAAAAAAAAAAAAAGAACAGAAATAAATCTTTAAAGAACTTAAAGAAAATAGAAGCAGAATAAATTGCTATAAATCATGAAATGGTCAGAAAATTATTTTAAAATAATTGTGCTTAATATTAAATAAAGGCCTGAAAATATTGCTATGCAACTAAAAATGAAAAAAAGGAGAGGCCTGAGTCAATGTTGAACAAAAACAGATTTTCAGGAAAAGCAAGGAACTAGAGTGAAGTACTGAGAATCCAAAGGGTTAGCAACGGAGGAAACAAATCAGCTAGAGCACCAAAATTAGCTAGAGAGCCCAGCATGAGCGAATGATACTCATCACTGGGGTGGCAGAAAGAGCAGAGAATATGGTAGAGGCAATATTTAGAAATAATGTCTGAGAGCTTTATAAAATCTGTGAAAGATTTCAAATCACAGTTTCGAAAACCAACATTGAGAGAGAAAGAATTGATGCAGGAAGGGACAGAGAGCGGGAGGGAGGGAGAGGGAGAGAGGGAGGAAGGGAGAGAGTTAGGGAGGGATAGAGGGAGGGAGTGAAAGGGAGGGAGGGAAGAAGCCTAAGTTGTAGGTCTCTATGTACAACTTAGTAACAATGCTGATAGAGCGGAGGAAACACTGTAACTGAAGAGTAAGGGGTGGTTCAGCGCGTGTGGGGATGTGTGGGGATGCGTGGGGATGCGTGGGGATGCGTGGGGGATGCGTGGGGATGCGTGGGGATGCGTGCGGATGCGTGGGGATGCGTGGGGATGCGTGCGGATGCGTGGGGATGCTCGCCTGGTCCTCTGCATTGTCTCTTGCTCATGTTTTCGCCTCTTTATGTACCTACCAGTTTGACTGGTACTGAAAGTTAGATAAAATAATTATTTCCCTCCATAAATGATTGCTTTGGCTTGCTCACAGTGAGAAAAATAACGATCTTCAATTCTAAGAGCTAACAAATAAGGATGACTGATAGTTAAATTTTTATGAGGAATGAATGCCTAGAGACAATAGAAAAGCAATCTTCAAAGTTCCTGGTGGGTTGCTTTTCAGTGCCTGGGAGAGAGGGAGGAGAGAGAGAGAGATAGAGACAGAGGCAGAGATAATGTGGGTGAGCATACACACACACACACACACACACACACACACACGTGCATATGCAAATGAGATCACCAATAGAGATCGTATGAATATGATCTTGTGTCTGTGTGTGTGTTTTCCTGGCAGAGGTTAGGTTGTAGCTATACCTGTGTGTGGATACATAGAAAATCAGAGGTTCTTGCCAGATATTTTCTTCTATTGCTTTCCATCTTGTTTTTATCTGTTGCTTGATTCTATTTTGAGACATGGTTTCTCACTAAACCTGGAGCGTGATACTAGACTGATTAACTAGAAAGCTCAAAGGACTCTTCTGTCTCCACCTTTTCACTTCTAGAATTACAGATAAATATTGCAATTTCCAGCTTACATATGTAGTTGGCAGACACCATGAGGGAGAAGCTGCAGTGGGCAAGGGAGCTTCCTGGAGACTAACCACCATTTTGCACAGCTGTGGTGGCTATCCCATGGAGAGGCACAGCCCCAAGGGCTTTGTCCCAGGACGGCTTATTGCTACTGATGTTCCTTCTCATGTTTGTCATTGCTATATTTCTCATATGTCTTGCATGGTGTCATTGGGTATGGAGAGACTCTTAGTGCCTATAGCCTGGGGTGATTACTCCCTGGGTGCAAGCACACTCGATTGGGCAATTTTCCTGCAGCTCAACATGAAGATGAAATTTCATCAAATAATATTGTTTAGATGAATTCATGATGGAGTTTCTAATTTGATTTAAATAGTTATAGGAAGGTAAAGTAATTGATAGAAACTTTAAGGAAATAGGTCAAGTAGTTTTCCCAGAAAGATATAATAAAGTTAGAACTAAGAGCAGAATGTGCTCCCTCCCTTGTAGAATGGTGAGGGATGCATGCATTAGAAAAGGGGTCCAATGAGCTTTCGTGTGTTACAAGCATGTAATTGCCTTTGGAAGAGAAAAATAGGCTTGGGACAAGTTAATGATCAAAGAAAACATTCATTCTAGGTTGGGTCTGAATTCCTGGATCTTGTGATCTAGGAATATGGCCATAGGTTTTGGTGTTCACCATGAAATGACAGGTATGTGAATAAAGGGTAAATAATTCTATTTTAAGAATAGCTGATAGATGATTAGCCAGTTTAGCTGAGCAAGACTTCAAAAATAAGATCGATGAAGATCTGTTTCTTGGAAAATACAAATTGTTGTCAGCTGAGCATAGGAAAGAACTTGCTATTATAGACTGACTTGCTTAAACTTTGTTAATCAATTACAAAAAATTACCTTTGGGGTTATGATAAACTTATGGAGTGAATGATAGACGTGATGCCTATTACTCTTGACGTCCTGGACCAGAGCCCAAGGAGAACTGAAGTGTTGGGAGAAACAAGATAAGCTAAAAAGTATTTGTTGCCAGTAGGTCTAGAGCAAAAGAAAGAGTAAATGCTATTCTTACAGATTAAAAAGGATACAGGACATAGCTCAGAAAAAAAACAGTATTGACCAATGTAAGTAAATATTAATGAATAGCGACTATATAAGACAGAAGAGTCATAAGCCAGTGACATTGCTTACTAAAGAAGCTTCCAGTCTTAGATCTAGGTTTGATCTTCAGACTCATCGAGTAGGAGAGAAATAAATCCCTCAAGTTGTCTTTTGACCTCCACATGTGTGCCACAGTAAATTTCTGGAGACCCTTCCTCCCTCCCAACACACACACACACACACACACACACTGTTATATAAAATACTGAAAATTTTAAAATTTATTAAATTAATATGCTGTTTAAAAAAGCACATTAAAGGATATGATAAGAATGATAACTAGCACTGTTTCCATCCAGTGTTAAGAAATCCTAGCTGAGGCAATAAGGCAGTATAGCAAGATATCTATAAAATTTGGAGAAGAGAAAATAGAAATGCATATTATTTGCAAGTGGTCTGATTTGTTCCTAGTAAAAGATAATAAAATATGCCCAAATAGTTAGAATTAAAAAAATTGTCTAATAAGTTGAAATATGTAAGTCCAACATATAAAAGTCAATTTTGTTCCCATAAACCAGTAATAGAAACAAATCCGTACACAATAACTCCTTTCTGGGTTCACATTGCAGAACATACAACAATAAAGGAGACTTTGTACCTCTTTATTTGCTCAGACTGCTTTTAGTTTGGCATACCTTTTATACATATGTTAAATACAAAACAATTTTTAGTGGCCTGAGATGGCTTAAAGGTATTTGCTGCTAATCTTCATAACCTGATTCCAAGTCCCACCACCTACACGGTAGGAAGAGAGACTTGACTCCCCTAACATGACTCCCATAAGTCCATTTCAGACTTCCATATGTGTTATGGCATGTGTGTGCCCATAGAATTACACACAGATACACATAAATAAATATGAAATAATACGTTAAAATGCCCACACCAAAATGATCATAAGATATCAGAAATTCCAGCGACCTGAGGAAGACTAAGATGCCATAGAGAAAGTTTGGGAAAATTTGAAATTTGGGCCTAACCCTATGCTATGTTGTGTCTCCTCTCCAAAATCTGTATATTAAGATCCTAATTCCTAATAAAGTTGTATTTAAAAATAAGGTGTTTGAAAGGTAATGTTTAGGAGAGGACATGACTGTGGAACCCCACAATGAGATTAGTATTCATATGAGTCTTTAATTTTACCTAACTCCAGGGAAATGGCCCTCACCTAAAACGTAACCATGCTGACATGATGGTACCTGTGGATTACAGACTCTAAAATGCTATGAACAGATCTTTCTGGTCTGAGACACCCAGTTAGTGGCAGTACATGCATTGTTACAGGAGTCTGGACAGAAACACCTCTGTAAATCTTACTACAACACCCATTACGACAACTATCTTATGCCTTTTAAATATCAGCTTTTGTTTGATTCCAACTGAAGTTTTGCTTCTTGGGGAAGGTACAGGAATGACCAATAGTCAGAAGTGGAAGAAATCTTTATCTAATTAACCTAATTTTATGAATGAATGAACTAAGGACCAAAGAGCTCAATTCACTTGCCTTAAGGTCTTATACACACAGGGAAAAATTGCCAATCTAGTGTGAGTGAGCCATTTTAGCAACAAATACACCACTCATACATTAAGAACACACCCAACTGAAGAGGAAGATATTTAATAATGAGGTCGCAGCTTTCGGCAGACTATTTCGGAAGAATATTTGTAGATCAAGGAAATTGTCTTATAACTGTGAAGTCATATATTTTTTTTTTGGTACAAGTTTACAAGGTGTGAGTCTTGTAAATCAAACCTCAAAACCTCCAAATATCTGGCAATGGAAGAATAAATTCTAAGGCAGTAACAGAGAACCTAGTATGCCAACCTGTTCTGAGTGCCAAGTAAGGCTGAGTGGCCACCCTTTTTTTTGTTTTGTTTTGTTTTTTGTTTGTTTTTTTTGTTTGTTTTTTGGATTTGGTTTTTTCGAGACAGGGTTTCTCCATATAGCCCTGGCTTCCTGGAACTCACTCTGTACACCAGGCTGACCTCGAACTCAGAAATCCACCTGCCTCTGCCTCCCAGAGTGCTGGGGTACGCCCGGCTGTGGCCACCCTTGATACTTGCACTTTCTGCTCAAATGAAGAAGGAATTAGCAAGTTTACTGCTAGATTTCAAGTCTCATTGCCTGTCAAATAAAGTCCACATGATTCTGCTGACACTGGATGCTCATGATGTTGTTTCTTTAAATTATTTATCTTCATTGTTCATGCTTCCTCTGAATGACCACCAGTTTGCTCCATGTCTTTCTTGTATGATGCTACATACAGTTTTCTTTTCTGTTTTTGACTCATTTTTAATTTATCTGAAATTTAATGATTGCATAGATACTATTAAGCTATCAAACTGTCTTTTGATTGTGTTGTGTGTTTTTCCTTATCTTACATGGAATTTATAATTAGACATGTAACTAAATTACTGCAGAGCATGGTGTGTCTCATTTGTAAATGAGGTAGTACTGGTATTTGGGTTTCATGGTCTCTTACTTGTGGGACCTCATCAGTATTAAGTAGCCTGTCTATGTCTAAGCTTTGTCATCTGTGAAAGGATGATGGTGCTTAATTGCATAAACATACTGTAAGAAGAAAAAGATTTACGCTTCCATAATGTTGACAATAATTTTGGTATATGTTGTGGATGGGTCTGGTGCTGTTCTTGTGAACCAATCCCCTAATGAATAAGGAGTCAATCACTGGGTGAGCAGTCAGGACTTCTGGGTTGGATGGAAGAAGAGAGGAAGCAGAAGAGTTAGCTCTCTTTTGGAACTGGGACAGCCAAGGGGTAAGACGTAGTTACTAGAGTTTCCCGGTATCATGGCGGATCCACAAGGATCCACCTTCAGAGGGATCGGATTAAGGTTTACAAGATTAAGTTTTAGTTGTTTCATCCAGAAATTGAGTTACTATTGTTTCTAAACTAAATTTGTGTTGCTTTTTCCTTCATGTGGCTGCTCGCCTGGGTTCAAGAGATAAAGATATGGCGGCAAAGTGTGAGTTGGCCCCAAAGGCCATGGGCCATGGGGTATTTAAAGCATGGGGCTGACATGGTAGCAACTCACCAGTGGGAACATAGTGAGCTGGGTGGAAAGATTGTGGAGTTCAGAGTCAGAAGCTCCATGACATTAAAACGGGTTGGTCATTGCCCCCAATATGTGGCAGGCCAGCCCACCGGGGCAAAGGCACAAGTGTGGGAACGTGCTGGTTCATTCATTTTTAAAATATTTCCTGCAACAGGTATAGGCAAAGTTCTCCCTTTATATGAATGTGTACTGAGACATACTCATCTTTTATTTTAAATATTAATCAAACCAACTTTTACTCTCAGCAAATATCTTCTAATATGCATTTGAAAGTGACCCTACTCTTCAATGGTCTGGGAGCATGTAAGAGGAGGGAGAATTACTTATTCTGAAAGGATTTAAAATTAACCCTCTATAAAAACATCTTGAGCTGGTGCCTCTGTGAGACACTGTTCTGGCCACTTCCCTGGAGTTCAGGAAATGAACATTTTATTAGGGAATTACATTTAGTGTTGGTCAAATACTGAGGTTTGTCACATGTCTCATAAATGTGAAGCTTGACCTCTTTGTTTGTCTGTTGGTTTATTTTGTGACGTTTTCATGGGTTTTGTTTGGCTTGTCCTATCCTTCATGTGCTTATTCTTTCTCCGATGTCTTCACTTAGCTCTCTAATAGCTTTATTTTCCCAAATCACTTTGTTAGTGTTTGCTTTTACAAGTGCTATGACAGCCCAAAGGAAAGGAAGAGAGACATCATCCTGCCTTTCTTTTTTCTTAACACTGTTATTTTAGCTTAATATCTTATTTGTCACAAGAACATTTCATTTACTCATTTACCTAGAAGTTTTATTAAATTGAACATTGACTAGGGCCATGGTGGTAAGGTGGGACAGTGAACAGTAGACTAGACACTACTGATCCTTTGTGGAGGTAATGTTTAGGTTAATGTGTCCCAAAACTACAGAAATACTTCTTTTGTTGCTCGAGTCAGAGTCTGTTAGGGAGCTACTACAAAACTACCAGCAATTACTGTCAAGGGTTTTCATTAGTATCTTGGTAATTTAAGTTTCTTAAGTATGGGTATCATCATGGAGGCTGCAAGCATTCCTAGGTATTTATGTAAGTTTTTAAGTTAACTATCCATTGTATCGTAAAATAAGTGGCACTCCTTAGGGAAATATTGCCTGGAGCAAGATGGTGGGAAAAAGTCAGAGATCCTTCTCTTTTTCCAAAACAAATTTTAAAATACATTTTTAAAAAAGGCACCAACTACTGGCTTGCATAGAATAATAATTTAGGGCAGTGGAAATCAACAGAATACATACAGACATCAACCCGCCCCCACCCCCCACACTACTTAGTTGAGAAAAAAAAGAAGCAGAATATGGCAGACTCTATAAAGATTCCCTTCTATATCAGGAGACAATATGGGACAAAGTTAATTAAAACCTAAAGAATCCACATATTTCTACACTGTTCACCACCACTATCATTCCCATAGTTTGAAGGGACATTACTATAGAAATATGTGTTTAGCTTGGGGAAAGCACAGCAGACATTCTGAGAGTAAGAAATGCGAACTATTACCAACCAATGTACCAGGGGCAGATATGTCAATTACGGATTATCTACTAGGAAGTAGATCTAGGCACGTTGACAAATCATTGTCACCATTCGAGTAAACACATGTGCACATCTCTTTGAAGATCCAGTACAAAGTATACTAGAACAGCAAGCAGTTGTCATCTGAGAGACAAGGGATTGGCAAAACTGCAGGTAGACTCTTTATGATCCAGTGATTTATTATTTGAAAACATACAATAAAAGCCTAGGTGGAAAAACAAAAGATGACAGTTGGTAAAAGATAATAAGAGAATTGACTGGCTGCATCCCACCTGTAGTGCATGTTAAAACATGTACAAACAGAAAACAAACTATGGCCTTGCCTGGAAGTATGACCAAGGCACTGTGGTGGTTTGAATAAGCTTGGCCTAGGGAGTGGCACTATTAAGAGATATGGCCTTGTTGCAAAAGGTGTGGCATTTTTGGAGGAAGTATGTCGCAGTGAAGCTGGGCTTTGAGACCCTCCTCCTAGCTGCCTGAGGACAGTTTGTTCCTGGCCTCTGGATGAAGATGTAGAACTCTCAGCTTCTCCAGCTCCGTGTCTGCCTGCACACTGTTGTGCTTCCTGCCATGATGACAATGGACCTCAGAACCTGTAAGCCAGCCTTAGTGAAATGTTGTCCTTTATAAGAGTTGGTCATGGTGTCAATTTACAACAGTTAAACCGAAACTAAGACAGAAGTTGGTACAAGGGACTGTGGTATTGCTGTGATAGGCCTGACCATGTTTTGTTTAGAGGAATGTGGATTTTTGGACTTTGTAAAGCAGTGGAATGCTTAAAGTTGGGCATAATGGACCATACTAGTATAAGCATGGAAGACAATGTTCCTGAGCTTTCTGAGCGTGTTCTGAGTATTTCTGTTTCTTTTTTCTTTTCTTTTCTTTCTTTCTTTCTTTCTTTCTTTCTTTCTTTCTTTCTTTCTTTCTTTCTTTCTTTCTTTCTTTCTTTCTTTCTTTCTTTTTTTTTTTTTTTTTTGAGACAGGATTTCTCTGTATAGCCCTGGCTGTCCTGGAACTCACTCTGTAGACCAGGCTGGCCTCGAACTCAGAAATCTGCCTGCCTCTGCCTCCCAAGTGCTGGGATTACAGGCACATGCCATCACTGCCCAGTAGTATTTCTGTTTCTATGAATCTGTTTTGCACTTCATAGAACTAGAGGAATAATGCAGTAAACCTCATTTTTCTCTCTCTTTCCCCATTCCCCCTCTCTCCCTCTTTTCTTTCTTCCTCTCCTCCTCTCTCCCCCTCTCTGATCCCTTCTTCCTTCATTTGCCTTAACATGTTTGTTGGTGAAATATTGCCTGTGCTTCCTAGAAAACATGAACATGTACCTCTTTATTTTGGAGAGAGTCACGCTTAAGAAAAGATTCCATAGAAGTTGAGCTTGGTGAACGAAGAGGTTTATTAGGGTTACTTTACAAGTTTATGAGTGGGTGACTAATTACTTACAAGCGAGTCACAGATTCCCAGACCACTGAATTGAAAAGCCCACTCCAGCACAGGTAACATACAAGCTACGTCCTTGGAGCTCCCTGTCCAGCCTATAGGCCTTTCCACTAAAGTCTCTTGTTCACCAAAAATTGTTAATAGCTTATACAACCTTAAAAAGGCATATTGTGATTTTGTAACTTTTGAGATTTATTGATTCTTATATATTCCTTTAGCTTTTAGATACAGTCAATGTCATTTAGCTTCCTGAGTCCAATGAGATTCCTTCTTGCTGGTATGTGAAGTTTCAAATGGAGGGAGCAGTCATGCTCTATCTGAAACACTGTCTCAGTTTGCTCATTTGTCAGCATCTGACATCTGTTTTTCATTGCAAAGTTGAGATATTCAAGTGCTTCCCAGTTTGGTAATTCTGGGTGTGTCACACATGAATATTTCTGCTGGAAACTTATCTAGAAACTAAAGTGCTAGATCACATAGGCGATTTGTATTTTAGTCAACAGATGCTGGCAATCAGTTCCCGCCACAAGAGATACACTGTGTGCCTCTAGTCAATCACATTTTTGGCCATGCTCACTGTTCTAATGGTTTGGAAGAGTTCTTTGAAGAGTTACTCCCTGAAGTATTTAGGCCAGTTTTCTACATGATAACGTTTAAGTAAATTTATAGAGGGCATCATGTAAGTTAAGTCATTGTCTTAGTTAGGGTTTTACTCCTGTAAACAGACATCCTGACCAAGGCAAGTTTTACAAACGACAACATATTTTTGGAGCTGACTTACAGGTTCAGAGGTTTACTTCATTATCATCAAGGTGGGAACATGGCAACATCTAGGCAGGCATAAAGCAGGCAGAAATGAGAGTTCTACATCTTCACATAAAGGCTGCTAGTGCAAGACTGACTTCCGGGCAGCTAGGGTGAGGGTCTTAATCTCACACCCACAGTGACACACCTATTCCAAAAAGGCCATACCTCCTTTTAGTGCCACTCCCTGCGCCAAGCATATATAAACCATCACAGTCATCTTCCTCTAATTATCCGTAGCTCATGAAAACTTCTACTATTTTTCATGAATGACTTGAGAAATGAGGACTACATCCTAAAACAAAATACAAAACAGATTTAAACAACATGGAAGGATGACAAGAAAAATGTGGCATTGTCTAGTCAGGAATCGGTCTAAATTAAAAAAATTACAAGAACATGAAGACTAGAGGAGACATGGAAAAAGAGTTTGAAATAAGGAAAGCCTTGGAACAATGAGTAAGAATAGATGTGAAAGAGACAGAGATTAATTAGTAAATAGTTTGTGACCAACAGGGAGCACAAAAGATTGCACATCAAGAGTTGCAGTACTGAAGAACCCATGTATATACAAACATATTCAAAGACAGAAGAGCTTTATGAGAAAAAAATGAACCATATATTAAAAGGTCCTCCATGTTCTAGAAATTAAAAGGACCAAAAGATATTCTGAAGAATTTGATGGAATTTGAGGGCATAAAACTCTGAGATATAGGTATTTAGGAAGGTGTATGAAGCTCATTTTCAACTTCTGATTATGGGCTTCTCATAGAGAGAGTTAGAAAGTACTTTAAAATAAATTATAACAAACATAATATATAAAAATTAGGAGAGAAAATTAAAAGTATAACTCAGAGGTAAATTTATACTTTAATTGCTTATATTTGAAAAAATAAATCAAAACTAGTGCCTACTATTCTAACTTAAGCAAACAGTAAAAAAAAACCAAAATCATATCTTATATTACTTTTATTATTTAATAATGTTCAAGAAGAACAATGTAAATGCTAAGGGAGGAAGAAAGGAGTATTATGGGTTGGCTCTGCATGATGCACAAATGGTGTAAAGTATTGATATGGGTTCCAGAATGCCTAAAGCCCCATTTCAGAGGGTGGGGCTTATTGAAAGAAAGTAACATCACTGGATTGTATCCTTGAAGGGGATATCTGTAAGACTCTGGAACCCTTCTCTCCCTTTCTGCTTCTTAGACACCACAAGTAAATCATTGTACAACTGTAGAGACTCCCAGCCATGATAGCCTGGCAAACCATTTTCTTTTGTAAGAGAAAAGAGACAGATACCGAAAGAAATAGGAAATAGAGATGAAACTATCAGCATTTACAGGTAAAATGGTTATAGCTTTAGAAAAATTTTAAAAATCTTTGAGAGAGAGAGACAGACAGAGACAGAGAGACAGAGAGAGACAGAGAAAGAGATTGCCTCTGAGACTCAGTAGGATAAACAGTAGCTAGAACACTGCTGTGAAATAAACAAACCCCTCCAGTCTACCAGACACATTCCCGGGAAGAAGCAATTGTATGTTGGATAAAATGTACAGAAATCCATTTGTAAAATGGAAGCAAAGAGAAAGCCTTATGTTTTTAAATGACATTGACCTTGATTTAAAAAATATACCACATTCATATATGTGCAAAGCAAACTTTATAAAACAATTAATTAATGTTTCATTAGCCTATGAACTTAAATCACTCTCAATAAAATACTCCAAATCCTTAGTTATTGTAATATTGATACAGTAAACTCATAAAAGTAAACGTGTTAAGCAAGTGTATCAAGGGCATTTTTGGAAAAGCAAAGTAGTGAAAAAACACTAGTTTATGATCTAATAAAATATTTAATACCATGAAACCTTTTGGATCATAAAAGAAGTAGATAAGGAAACATGATTAATGGCCCTGTAACTAATACAGATACTTCTAGCTAATTAGTCTATTGTAAAGGCCAGATCAGAAGAAACAATACAATTGTAAATAATATCGAGCAATTTGCTAACAGGTTAGAAAAATAAAATAGATTTTAATCATAATGCTAATGTAAAATAATTTCCAAGTATAACAAAAATTTAAAAGTAAAATTATGAAATTACTAGACAAAATATGTGAATTTATATATCATTTTTATATAACATGGGTTTATTGGAAGGATACAAAACAAAAAAGTCACGTACAAATTAAAAAAAAACGACTAAGAAAGAGACTGGAGAGATGGCTCAGAGCTTGTGAGTATTTACTTTTCTTTTTTTTTTTTAAATTTTTTTTATTCGATATAATTTATTTACATTTCAAATGATTTCCCCTTTTCTAGCCCCCCCACTCCCCGAAAGTCCCGTAAGCCCCCTTCTCTTCCCCTGTCCTCCCTCCCACCCCTTCCCACTTCCCCGTTCTGGTTTTGCCGAATACTGTTTCACTGAGTCTTTCCAGAACCAGGGGCCACTCTTCCTTTCTTCTTGTATCTCATTTGATGTGTGGATTATGTTTTGGGAATTCCAGTTTTCTAGGTTAATAACCATTTATTAGTGAGTGCATACCATGATTCACCTTTTTTTTTAATTTTTTTTATTCGATATAATTTATTTACATTTCAAATGATTTCCCCTTTTCTAGCCCCCCACTCCCCGAAAGTCCCGTAAGCCCCCTTCTCTTCCCCTGTCCTCCCACCCACCCCTTCCCACTTCCCCGTTCTGGTTTTGTCGAATACTGCTTCACTGAGTCTTTCCAGAACCAGGGGCCACTCCTCCTTTCTTCTTGTATCTCATTTGATGTGTGGATTATGTTTTGGGTATTCCAGTTTTCTAGGTTAATATCCACTTATTAGTGAGTGCATACCCTGATTCACCTTTTGAGTCTGGGTTACCTCACTTAGTATGATGTTCTCTAGCTCCATCCATTTGCCTAAGAATTTCATTAATTCATTGTTTCTAATGGCTGAATAGTACTCCATTGTGTAGATATACCACATTTTTTGCATCCACTGTTCTGTTGAGGGATACCTGGGTTCTTTCCAGCATCTGGCAATTATAGTATTTACTTTTCTTGCAGAGGACCTAGATTTAGTTCCTGAATTTATATAACAGCTCACAACTATCTCACACTCTAGTTCAGGGATCCAATCTCATCTTCTGACCTTCCCAGGCAGCAAGCACACACAAGGTACACATAGTTACATGCAAGAAAACACATACCTACAATAGATAGTTAGATAGATAGATAGATAGATAGATAGATAGATAGATAGATAGACAGACAGAAAATAAATAAATAAATCTATTTTGAAAATACTTTAAGCATTGTTCTGTGAATGAACTACAACAACAGCTTAGCTAACATGAAAATCCAGGTATAGAGGCACAGTGATCCCTGAGTTGAGGTGAGGATGAGGAAAGAGAAGGATAGGAAGATGGGCAAACTTCAAGTTCAGTCTTGAAATTAAATTGGATAGCAATAGAGATAGACACCATATGTTGACTTCTGGCTACTACATATGCATACATGTGAGAGGACATCCACAGGGACACATAATACACAAGCGTGCACACACACAAACACACACAAACACACACACACATGAGAGAGAGAGACAGAGAGACAGAGAGACAGAGAGAGACAGAGAGATGCAGAGAGAGAGACATGGCTAACTGAAAAATATTTGAAATACATAAATACATATAATTACACATGGTGAGTTTTCTTAAATTTATATATGGTTATCACTTTAACCACATAAAATAGAATATACTAAAAAAAAGCAAAGTTGATAAGCTCTTAACAGAAAAGTTAATAAAATAACCCCCATAAGAAATGATATTTACTATATTCCCTAACTAAACAGAGCTGACAAAAACTAATGATCTTCTGTTACCTACCATATCCATATAACTAAAAATCTAGTTTGGGGACTGTAGACATTTCAGTGATAGAAAATGTGCCTAGTGTATGAAACCCTGAGTTTAATCTTCAGTAGCTCTCCTACCCAAGAAAATTCATTATTGGGGAGCACATAAAAAAATAAACACATGCATATTGTACTGATGGGAAAATAAAGTATATAAACTATCAAAACATAATTTGTCAACAAATCATTTCAATAAAAATGTTCTTACAGTCATTGGTATTTAATTAATTTCATGTAAAATGTTTCACACATGTGTATAAGCTAGTGCATGTTCCTTTCCCTTTAATTTCTGATGAATACATAAAAAAATCTAGATAGCTTATCTTTTGCAAAGACTGGTCATAAATTAGGAGGAAAAATGTATTTTCATTTTATATTTGTCTCTAAATTCTACCTTAGTTCCATATCATTTCATAAAATATTCTTAGAAACTAATTTGGATTGTTCTAAAGCTTAATAGAATGCTGAAAGGAATCAGTGTAGCCATTAAGACAGTCCATTCTGTTTCCCTCTAGCTCTCTCTTTCCCCAGGTCTGACCCCCTCCATATCATCCCAGCTTTCCAACAAAACACCTGTAGCAGCCTTCCCTACCCACCCATCTCGTTCCCAACTCATGCGAATCCACAGTTCTTCTACTTTTAACCTTCCTTCCACCAACTAATTGCTATATCCTAGCCTCCTGTTCAAGCAGGCACCCAATAGCCAAATGCTACCCAGTTAGGCTGCTTGGAGATTCTCTCTTCTCTCTCTGTTCCCCCAGATGTAATCCCCAGCTCTAAGGGGGAATACCTTAGCAGTCTTCCCTGCCCTGCCCACCCTGCTTCCCATCTCCTGTGGATCCCATAGATCTTCCCCTTCTAACCTCTCTTCTATCACATGTTGCTTTGCCCTAACCCTTAAACAGATCAAGCACCCCCTGCTGACCTAAGGGTCATTCTTGCCAGGAAACAAGTAGGCTAATGATGGATCCACACCTCTACTTCTGCTCCTTCAGTTCCAACCCCCTAAGTCTCATTTCCAGCTCTGTAGCAGAAAACCTGCTCCCTTTCCTCTCTGACACTACCCCAAAAATGTGTCTCCCCAAACTTTCCTTTCTCCAGCTTATTCCATTATTCTAGCCTTTAACAACTGCAGGCATACCCTGGGAACACACTAGCTGAGTGGGCCAAGGGAAGAGGTCCACCAGGCAGCACACAGCCACACCATTCTCCTAATGTCCAGGCAATGAGCAAGCCAAGGAATAGAACACTCCCCTCACAGAGACAAAAGCAGATATCATCACTAGACCTAGAGTTATCCAAATTCCGGCTGCCTAGAAGCCATCCTAAAAACACATTCAGTAACGGCTAGAACCACATGTCTCCACTAAAGCCAAGCAACCCTACCCCAGCAGGCTCTGGTTATCCCATCATAGCTGAAGCCCAAGAAACATTCCTCAAAACTGCTTGTATGCAGATGGTGGAGGTCTTTAAAGAAGAGGTGGATAAATTCCTTAAAGAAATGCAAACACGAACAGGTCAGGGAAGGAATAAAACTGTCCAAGACCTAAAAGATGGAAGTAGAATCGATGAAGAAAAAAAAGCACTGAGAGAATGCTAGAAGAGATAGACTCGGGAATTTAAACAGGAACTAAAGAGACAAGCTTCACTAACAGAGTGGTTCTGCTAGGGTATGACAAATACAGAGGGGGACACTCTCAGCCAGCCACTGAACTGAGCACAGGGTCCCCAATGGGAGAGTTAGAGAAAGGACCCTAGGAACTGAAGGGGTTTGCAGCGCCATAGGATGAACAACAATATGAGCCACCCAGTACTCCCAGAGCTCCCGGGGACAAAGCTATCAACCAGAGAGTACACATGGAGTTACCCATGGCTCCAGATGTACAGGCAGCAGAGAATGGCCTTTTTGGACATCAAAAGGAGGAGAGGACTTTGGTCTTAGAAAGGCTTGATGCAGCAGTGTAGGGGAATACCAGGACAGGGAAATAGGAGAGGGTTGATTGGGGAACAAGGGGATGGGGGATGGCTTATAGGATTTTGGGGAGGGGGAAAGCAGGAAAGGGGAAATCATTTGAAATGTAAATAAAGAATGTATCTAATAATAATAAAAAGAAAAAAATCTCAGGCATTGAAGATATATAAAAAATGGATACCTCAGTGAAATGTTAAATCAAAATTTCCTCATAGAAACATCCCAGGATATCTAAGATACTACGAAAAGACCAAATCTAACAATAAAAAGGATAGAAGAAAGACAAGAAACTATCTCAAAGGCCCAGAAAATATTTTCAACAAAAGCATAGAAGAAAATTTTCCTAACCTAAAGAAGGATGTGCCTATAAAGGTACAAAAATGTGTACAGAACACTAAATAGATTGTGCTAGAAAAGAAGTCCCCTCAGCACATAATAATCAAAATGTTAAACACACAGAGCAAAGAAGGAATATTAAAGTCTGCAATGGGAAAAGATCAAGTAACATTTATAGGCAGAGCTATTAGAATTATATGTGATGTCTCAATGGAGACTCTGAAAGCCAGAACAGCCTGGGCAGATGTGCTGCAGACTCTAAGAGACTATAGATGCCAGCCTGGACTACTAGAACCAGAAACACTCTCAATTACCTTAGAGGAAAGCAAATTTAAGCTGTATTTATCTACAAATCCAGCCCCATTGAGGGTTTTAGAAGGAAAACTCCAACCTAAAACATAAAAACACAGGGAATAAATAATCCCATATTACCAAAGTCAAAAGAAGGGACTCTTTCTGTCTCTGTCTCTGTCTCTGTCTCTCTCTCTCTCTCTCTCTCTCTCTCTCTCTCTCTCTCTCACACACACACACACACACACACACACACACACACACACACACATTATTACAGCATAAACCACATACTGAATCTCACAAACTGATATTGGGAGATTTCAATATCTCACTCTTAGCAAAAGACATACCATCTAGTAAAATACTGAACAGACAAATGCTGTAGCTAATAGACACTATATACGAAATGGACCTAACAGGTATTAATAGAATGTTTTACCCATACCCAAACACCAAAGAATATACATTTTCTCTGTGCCTTATAGAACTCCCTTCAAACTTAAACATATATTAGAACACAAAGCAAGTCTCACAGATTAAAAAAAAAAAAAGAAAAAAAGAAAAGAAAAAGAAATAACCCCTTGCATCGATCACATCACTATAGATTAAATCTAAACATCACTAAGAACAAAATAGCAGAAAGATTACAAACTTATGGAAATGAAATATCTTTCTACTGGATGAAAAATGGCTCAAGACAGATGACATACAAAAAGAAAGAAATTTAAGACTTTCTAGACTTCAATGAAAATGAAAACATAGTCTACCCAAACTTACTGAGAACAATGAAAGTAGTTCTCAGAGGCAAGTTTATAGCACTAAGTGCCTAAATTAAAACAAACAATCAGAGAGAGCTCATACCTGTAACTTAATAGCACACATCAACATGCTCTAGAACAAAAAGAAGTAATCACACCCAAGAGGAGTAGACATCAAGAAATCATCCAATATGGGGTTGAAATAATAAAATAGAAACAAAGAGAATAAAGCAAAGAATCAATGAAGCAAAAAGTTGGTTCTTTGAGAAAATAAGTAAGATCAATAAGCATTTATCCAAATTAACTAAAAGGCAGAAAGGGAAGATTCAAATTGAGAAAATCAGAAATGAAAAAGAAGATATAACAACAGACAATGAGGAAATCACGAGAATCATAACATATTTTAAAGACCTGTACTCCATCACATTGAGAAATCTAAAAGTATCCATCCTAGATAGATATCACTTACCCAAGTTAAAACAACAAACAAAACCAAATCCAGGATCAGATGGTTTTAGTGCAGAACTTTAGCAACCCATCAAAGACAAGTTAATGTCAGTACTTCTCAGATTACTGCACAAAATAGAAACTGAAGGAACATTGTCCAGTTCATTTTATGAGGACATAGTCACTCTGATACTTTAAAATTATTTAAAGACTCAACAAAGAAAGAAATTACAGAGCAATTGCTCTTATGAACATAGATGGAAAAATACTTAATACTTGCAAACTTAATCAAAAAGCCCATTTCTATGATCAAGTTGGCTTCATCCCAGGTATTTCAAACTACTAAAAGCAATAAATATAATCCACTATATAAACAAATTGAAAGAGAAATCACATGATGATCTCATTAGAGCCAGAAAAGGCCTCTGAAAAAAAAAATCCAACAACAAGAAGTACTGGAAAGATGAGGGATATAAGAGACATTCCTAAACAAAACCAGAAACAAAAACAAAAGTCAGTTTAAAGCAAGCCTATAGACACCATCAACTAAATGCAGAGAAACTCCAGCAATTTCACCATACTCAGTAACAAGACAAGGATTTCCCCATATCTATTCGATATAGTAGTTGAGATACAGTAGTTGAAGCTAAAGGGATAAGACAACTGAAGGAGATCATGAGGATACAAATTGGAAAGAAAGAACTCGAAGTATCTTCATATGCTGGTGATATGGTACATAGTGACTCTAAAAATTAAACTAGTTAACCTCTACTGCTGATAAATACTTTTAGCAAAGTAGCTGGACACAAGACTAACTCACAAAAATCAATAGCGTCTTCTCTACATAAATGACAGATGAACTGAGAAGGAAATCAGGGAAACAACATGTTTCTCAATAGCCTCAAATAATATTAATTATCTTGGGGTAACTCAAGCCAAACAATAAACAATGGAATGACTGTTTTGATTAAAACATCCAGTCTTTGAAGAAAGAAATTGAAGCCACAAGAATGGAAAGTTCTCCCATGTGCATGGGTTGTCAGGATTAACAGTAAAAACGGTCATTTTCCCAAAAGCAATCTACAGGTTCAGTGTCATCCCTATAAAAATTCCACCATAGTTCTTTACAGAACTTGTACTGAAGATTCTCAATTTTATATGGAAATGTAAAAAACCTACGATAGCTAAAACAATTCCAAATGATGAAAGAAATGCTGGAGGTCTCACTAGTCCCGATCTCAAGTTGTACTACAGAGCTATAGTAGTAAAAACAGCATGGTGCTGGCATAAATACAGGCATTTTAATCAATAGAAACTTTTGCCTGCACTATTGTTGTTCCATTTAGGAAGTCTTCTCCTGCCTTGAATTTCTTGGCACAGGGAAAGACTTTCTGAATAGAACAGCAATAGCACAGGCACTAAGATCAATAATCAATAAACAAGACCACAGGAAACTGAAAAGCTTTTGTAAGGCAAAGGACACTGTCAATTAGACAAAACTATAGCCTACAGAATAGAAAAGGTTTTTTTTTTAAAAAACCAGCTCCACATCTAATAGAGGACTCATATCCAAAACATATACAGAACTCAAGAAACTAGATATCAAAGAATACAATAATTCAATTTGAAAATGTGAACATATCTAAACATAATTCCCAACAGAGGAATTTCAAATAGCTGAAAAGCACTTAAATGTTCAACATCTTTAGCCAACAGGGAAATGCAAATCAAAACAACACAGATTCCATCTTACACCTGTCTGAATGGCTAAGATCAAAACTGCAAGTGATGGCTCATGCTGGAAAGTGTGTGGAGTCAAGGGAACACTTGTCCATGGCTGATGGGAGTGCAAACTTGTTCTTCAGAAATATGGAAATTGATCTACCTTAAAATCCAGCTATACCACTCTTGGGCATATACCCCAAGGATGCTTTATCCTAGCAAAAGGACACTTGCTCAACCGTGTTCTGCTGTATTAATAATTGTCAGAAACTGGAAACAAACTAGATGCCATAAAAGAGAAGAATGGATGAAGAAAATGTGGTTCATTTACAGAATGGAATATTACTTAGCTCTTTAAAAAAGAGGCATTTTGAAATTTGTAAGGAAATGAATAGGACTGTAGAAAATCATTCAGAGGGAGGTAACCCAGACCCAGAAAGATAAATATAGTATTAGTCATTTATATATGGATATTAGCTATTAAAGAAATGATAACCAAGCTACAATTTGTTGTCCCAGAGAGCTTAGGTGTAGAGAAAAGGTCTGGAAGAAGGGCCTATGAATCTTCTTAGGAGGGGGAAATAGAATACCTTTTTTGGGTAGACAGGGGTAGTGGAGAATAGAAGGATATAGTGGGTGGGGAGTGGGAGTGGAGATGGAGTTGAGGGAGGAAGTGAGGGGAGAAATAGCTATGAGGAAAAAAAAGACAGTAACTCTATGAAGGAATTTCTTAGACTCTCAAATTAAAAGATTCTTTTTTTAAAATGATGTCAGGGTTTAATAGAGTCCTTATGAAGTGACAGAATCCAATTTTAAGAAAATTGGTGAACTGATTGAATAAAAGTTTAGGAACATTTAGAGTTTTCATGCCAGACTGTAGGTATTATAGTGCTGACAATTTTTCTCAGTCAGTAGACTCCCATATCTTTTACAAACTAACCAGGCTGCACAGACAAGGCTCACTGGTATTTCAGACTCAGCAAAGCTTTTAAATCCTCCTGTCTTCTCATCTGAAACTCTCTGTCTCCTTTTAAAATTGAGCTCTTTTCATTTTGTTTTCCTTCATATTTCAGTTTGCACTTCTCTTTAAACCAGCAGATCTCAACCTGTCGGTCATGACCCCTTTGGGGTTTAGCATCCCTTCACAGGGGCAGAATATGAGATATGCTACATATTAGTTATTTATAGTACAAATTCACAACAGTAGAAAAATTAGAGTTATGAAGTAGTAATACAAATAATTTTATGGTTGGGGTCACTATAACTTTAGGAACTGTGCTAAAGGATCACATCTCTCACAGGTCAAAGTAAAAGACACCTATCTTAGTTGCTGTCTCAGTGTGGGTTTCATTGCTGTGGATAGACATGATGACCAAGGCAGCTCTTATAAAGAAAACATCTAATTGACGCTGGCTTATAATTTTAGAAGTTCAGTCCATTATCATCATGGTAGGAAGCATAGCAGCATCCAAGCAGACATGATGCTGGAGAATTAGCTGAGAGTTCTACATTTTGATCTGAAGGCAGGCAGGAAGAGACTGTCTTCACTGGCAGCCAGGACTGAGTTCACACTGGGCAGAGCTTGAGCATAGGAACCCTCAAAGTTCACCCTCACAGTGCCACACCTCCAGTAACAAGGCTACCCCTCCTCTAATAAGGTCACATCACTTAATAGTGACCCTTCCTAGGGACCACTCCTATTCAAATTAGCACAGTTATTCTTTCTTATCAGTTTTATTTATCTTTCTGAAAGTCTTTTTAAAATATTATTTTTATAGACTTTCAGTGATTCAAAACAGCTTTGCATTACAATAAATGCAATTAGAGCCTTCTTTTATTTTTTTCTGTTTTGCTGTAATAAGGGCATTTAATATACCTGTTTCTCCATGCAGTTCCTGATATCTACAGCCCACCTTTATTTATGCAAATTCTACTTTGATGACTAGTAAAGTGGACCCACACTGGTATTTTTATGTGACTATTAATTTTATCACCACTGTAATGTTTTTAAGATTACATGTATTATTATATATTATTTCTTTTAGAAAGGCTTAATACTATTTAAATTTATGTATTCATCACATTTCTTTGTCTAGTCATCTGTTAATAGACACTGAAACTGTTACTAAACCCTGGGTGATAAATAGTAGCTCTGAACACAAAAATACTCTGTGAAATGATGATTATAATGTTTTCTGATCAGTGTGCAGAAGTGGAATTGTTGGTTAGTGTGGTATCACTGCATGGAAATCTTTGAGCAGTCTCTTGTCTTCTGCACTGGTGCACCATTTTGTACTCCTATCAAAGGTGTCCAGTGGCTTGAATGGCTTCCCATGCTTCTTTATGGTTTGATAACAGCCATCCTGGAAGGCATAAGGTGATATCTCAGTGTGATTTTGATTTGATTTGCCATAGGGATTTGTGACTTGACTCTCCCTCCCCTCCCACAGTTCTACTGGTCATTTAAATGTGTTCTTGGGAAAGATATTCTTTCAAGTCTTTACATTATTTACAAATTAGAATATTGCATTTTTTATGAATTTTGAAGTATTATTAATGTGAAGATTGATTCCTATTCAAATACATGTTTTACAAATATTCTTTCCCATTTTACACATTTCTGGTTCTACTCTGTTCATTATTTTCTCTTAGCTTGGCACAATCTTGCTAACATTCTGTGTGTGTGTGTGTGTGTGTGTGTGTGTGTGTTTACTGAGTGTCAAATTTACAAAATCCTTTCTAGAGCACGGTTTTCTCCCATTCTCCTGAGACAGTCAAGGCCACACAAATATCTGTCCTGTAAGCTAAGACAATCAGCTACATGGTCCTTCCTGAGATAATGGGACTTTAAGAAAGTTGAGGTATATTTTGGGTAAGAACAGGCAGATGGGCATTCCAGAGGCCTTTCTATGCAGACATTTCCTATATTACCTAAAAACTCAGCAAATGTATGATTCTGGATCTCTAAGGCCTAGAAACTTGCTGAAATTTCTGTCCTCATTCTAAATAAACATCCTCTTTAGAGACTAACTCTGTGTGCACATTTGCATAGTCCCTTTCCTTAACAAATGACCCTCCCATGATATGTACATTTTAGATTGTACAAATTTTGGAGGTGCCACCAAGTAGGATATAAACCCTGTGTTAAATTGGGATCTGCTCACTTCACTATTGGAGCCTTGGAGCCTGGAGGAGGACATGGTGCACGGAGAGCCACTGTTGGTCAATGAATCTTGAGTCGTGGACAATTGGAGAAGGACATTCTACCAAGGCTGTTGATGCAGGTGCAGGTGCAGGTATGGCACTGTTGTGTGGAATTTTAAAAACCCATTCTAGCTCTAGCTCTGTCTAGGCTCTAGAATCAGTTCTTCCTTGCCCAATGCTAGAAACAGTCATCTCACCCTGGTTCCTGGGGCTAGATTGCTAAGCCGCTCAAACCCATTCTTCCTGAGAATGCCAAGAACTACCATTCTCATTCCACAGACCAACCACCCTGCCAGATGTCTACACTGACCACCAGTGACCACTCTGCAGTTTCGCCCTTTCTCTTCTTCACCTAAATTATTGCAAATGGAAAACATCAGATAGCCTTAAAATTTAATACCAGCCAGATTTCTATTGCTAAATCTCCAACCCCAATATGCCCTGCAAAGAACACACAACTCACTTATAGTACTTAGAAGCTGCACGCCTAGATTGAGTGGATATACCACTACACTACTCTATTCCCCGGCTATGCAATCCCTTGCTACTTGGGGCTCCTCCAGGCCATGTGGTTCTGTCTGCTCTATCTTCTTCTTCTTCTTCTTCTTCTTCTTCTTCTTCTTCTTCTTCTTCTTCTTCTTCTTCTTCTTCTTCTTCTTCTTCTTCTTCAGATTTATTTATTTATTTATTTATTTATTTATTTATTTATTTATTTATTTATTTATTATAACTACACTGTAGCTGTCTTCTGACACACCAGAAGAGGTCATCAGATCTCATTACAGATCGTTGTGAGCCGCCATGTGGTTGCTGGAATTTGAACTCAGGACCTCTGGGAGAGCAGTCAGTACTCTTAACCACTGAGCCATCTCTCCAGCCCTCTGCTCCATCTTCTACCTCCTCTCCTTCTACCTTCCTCTCTCTTTGTCCCTCTTCTCATTCTTTTCCTCCTTCCTCTCCTTCTCTAAAACTTGCAGCCCCACCTTTCCCTTCCACTGCCCCATTACAGACTCTAGCTTCTATTTGACTGGTTAAAATGGGAAGAAGGTTGACATGAAATCACCTGAATAAGTGATTTGTTCCTAGTTGGGAGCAACCCCTCTTCAGGAAGCAGAATTAGTATCAAAATACTAACAGCACCAGGGCAACTCATAATGTGGCAGGAAAAAGTCCCTTTGGATCTTGCAGAAGAGAAAGCCAATCCAGAAAATCTTACTACAACTCAACACTTCGAGCATTTAAATTGGATGGAGTTGAAATAGATGAGCTTTGTTTCCATGTAGAAAATGATCCAGTGTGGGGAAACCATTCTAATTAAGGTCAAAGTCTACCATATCCAAATAGCTTCTCTGAGCTTGGAGCAAAATGGAAGAGCCCCTTTACTATCAGGGCTTCCCCTTCTCTGACCTTGTCTGGAGATCCTGAACCGCCCCCCTCTACCTGGAAAAAAACCTATTTTCTTTTCTATTGTTCTTTTAGAAATGAGTTGATTTTCCTTTCCCTCACTTGACTTTTGTTTTTGGCAATGGTTTCAAATACCTCCTTAAGATTGGTACTGTCTATGGTTAAAGTGAAATGAATACAGTACATGTTTATGAATCACAAGGCTTATTGCCACACATAGAGATAGGAGCAAGAGCCCTGCTCACCAAAATAAATGGCAAAATCAAGTCTCACAGGGAATATAGCCAAGTGGTAAATGAAGTATATTACCTACTGAATTCTAATCTCACATAGTTCTGACCAGTGAATTCAATTCCCTCCTCCTCCTCCTTAGGATGCCTTCCCTACCCCCTTAAGAGCCTACCCAGCAAGATCATGGAATGCTTCTCCATGCAATTGAGGTATTCACAGAACTTTAAAACTCTAAACAATGATTTTCATTTACCTTGAAAACTCCTTCCCACTTTCCAAGGTTCATATTCACCCAGGTTCACCTAAGTAAATGTATGCATAGAAGCCCACCCTAAATAAAAGGTGTGCATACATCCTAAGATCATCTAAGAGAGCCATTTCATAGAAGATCATTCAGTGAAGACTTTCCCCTAAAAGAGCTGTAAAATAGAGCTCTAATACTAGGCTCTTCCTCAGAGATCCTCCTCCCCTCCTTGCTTCACCCACTCCCAGCAGGACAGAGATTCTGTAGAACCCACCCATTCTGGACTCTGCTTCCTGCCTGGTGTGCTACAGCTTCTGGGCACTTTGAAAGGGAGGAAGCAGAGGCCTTGGAACCACAGCCGGACCCGAAAATGCATACCACAACCTGGTGTTGGCCCCAGTAAAGGAAGTGTCTCATAAAAGAACTGTGGTGACAAGACCAGAAGTGACCTTAAAACAGGAGTCCCAAGGAGAGAAAGCAGGAAGACAATGAAAATGTTGGGATGATTCCAAACTTAAACCATAAAGTAAGTACTTACAATTATGAAAACCTTACAAACCAATGAAGTAACAAAAATATATCTATACTGTTAAGGAATGTATGGGGATTAAAGCCAACTACATTTTCTCATGCATTTGGTGTGAAGAGGTGAGAATTAAGCATGATTTTTGAAATTTTGTTTTGAACAAGATGTCCTTTGTTATACAGCGAGATACTGATGACACAGAGCGCCCATCAAGCAGGGGTTCTCAAGCTGTGTGTCACGGACCCTCATGACAAACTTCTGTCTCCAAAAGGATTTACATTGTGATTCATAACAGTAGCAAAACTACAGTTCTGAAGTATCAGTAAAGTAATTTTGTTGTTGGGGATCACTACAACATGAAGTATTACAGAGTCATAGCATTAGGAAGGTTGAGAGTCATTGCCATAGAGCAACAGTATGGCTATGTTCTTTCTTCAGGACACAAATCTGTGCTTTAGAGTAAAATTTCCATGGAAATTTAGAGCTACACATAAACAAGAAACTGGTATTAATATCACCTTGGTAGTTATCTTAAGTATAAATCCAGAATGAGTCATTCCACCAAATTTCAAAAAATTGATGCAATAATGTAGAAGAACTAAAAGTATATACTTTGATTAAGCATTTAATTTCAAATATAGATCTAAGTGCCTTTGGATGGTCTTTTTAAACATATATTGTTGTTTTTAATGTATAATTTTAAACCTTTAGAAGTTAAAGAGAATGGTAAAAATAAAGCTTAGATACTTTTACCCTAGGTTCTTGCAAATCTTCACCCTTACTTTGTTCTTACACTGCCTTATTTATATCTTTCTCTCTATTTACAAGTAAATATCTGTATCTGCATGATCACAAATGAACAGTGTATCATATATATATATATATATATATATATATATACATATATATGGTTAAGTATTATGCATACTAAGTATATCTATATATGTATAATTATAAATACATATATGTCTATGCACATTTCCCTAATTTTTAAAACTATATACAGGTAAATTACAGATATTAGAAGGAAGTTTGTTCTCAGCAGTGAGTAAGATTATTCACAGAAATGTTTAAAAGTCTGGACACATGTTTAACCATCACTGTGTGAAAAAAAATTGCTACTGGTATCAAACAAGTAAAGGTCAGAGAGGATGAACACCACCCTATCACACAGCAACGCTTCATAACAAATAAACATTGATACTAAAGTCAAAAAACTTACATAAATTTGATGGGCCTTTCCTGCCCAGCGAAGTTCCAACACAGAATGACCGACTCTTGCCCATCTTTCTGGGGTGACCTGGGCTAAGCCCAGAACGCTCACCATTCTGGATTTAATACTGATTGCTGTTTCACTTTTCTTTCATTTCCTCTCACTGTAACATGGTTTAGAGTTTACAATTCCATAAAGGACGTCCTTACATCATAAAATAATGTGTGTTTTGGTGACACCTTGAAAAGCAGAACAGTGTGAATTGTGTTTTGTATTGACAAGTATTTAGCTCTTTTTTCAAACTATTTAAAAGAAAAATGCATGTATGATGCCCCATTCCCTTCACATACTTTATTGTGACTGTTTTAATTCCATTTATTCATTTTGTGGAGGATTGGAGGTTCTATGCATGCCCAGGACACGTGTGGACATCAGTTCTGTCCTTTTCAGCCTTTGCAAGGGGAGCCATCTTGGCTGCCATAGAATATTTCAAAAGAAGCATCTATTAAATGGCCAATATAAAATTAATAAAGCCAGAAAATTGTTTTACTATAATACTTTAATTAGCAATCTTATGAAGAGTCCTGGGGTCAATTCTAAAAACATTAAAAGGTTTCTCTTACCAGGTCTTTTACTAATGATCTCAGAATGAAAGTGGCTACATAGGAAATGAGAGGCACTCATTGCTGGCTGACTGAACCTTCTCTGGAATTCATGAGTCTTACCTCAAGCAAGTCCTTATGGCTTCCAGTAGAGAATTCTATATTTGTCTCATCTACTTAATTTATTCTCTTTAATTCACACCTTTTGCATTATACTTAGGCTTTTACAACTCCCTTGCCTCTCTTCACTCTAAGCTTATGGTCTAACTTTCTTTCCCCCCCCCCCCCCCCCGAGTAAATAGAAGCCAATAATTGTCATATTCTTGGCCCACCTATTTCCTTCTCTATTGTTCTTTTAGAAATGGGTTAATTTTCCTTTCCCTCACTTGACTTCGCTTTTGTCAATGGTTTCACCCAAAACAGCCTCCTTAAGATTGATACTGTCTATGGTTAAAGTGAAATGAAAACAATGCATGTTTATGAATCACATGGCTTATTGCCACACATAGAGATAGCAGCAGGAGCCCTGCTTACCTAGATAAATGGCAAGATCAAGTCCCACAGGGAATATAGCCAAATGTTAAATGAGGTACCTCACCCACTGAGTGAGTTCTAATCTCATAGTTCTCCAAAGACATGGTTTAACTGACATGACACTGATTTGAGAGTCTGGACAAAGTCCTTGGAGGTATTAACGTAGCTGTGCTAGGTCTTGATTATGAAGGCTTCTGAAACTGGTTCAAAAGCACTCAGAGAATGTCCTTACCACACATCTATTAAAATCTGGGCTAATGTGTGATTTAGAGTTCAGTAGTTTAGGCAAATATCTCATACAAGAGACCTGAGAAGGTGTGAAATATTCTTGTGGGAAGGAGGTTATAGTCCATATTCTCACAAAAAGGCACAGGTCACTTATGTGACAAACACTTGTGAAAGTGTTTGGAAATACTGGAAAGCCAAAAAGTATGAGTTTTCCTTTTTCTTTCCTTCATCATCTTTTTTCAGTAGATCATTCGCTTTACATTGCAAACCTGAATTTGTGTTCCTACTCTCCATCCTCAACTACTGCCTAACACACACACACACACACACACACACACAGAGTCACACACAGACACACACACAGACTCACACAGACACACACACAGTCACACACAGACACACACAGATTCACACAGAGACATACACATAAGACATGGACAGACACACAATCATATAGTTTGACACAGAGATACACATACGCACACACACATACACACACACAGAATTGTCTATATTCACCAGCTCTTTCTTCTTATCCTATGAACACACCCTGAGTTGAACCTTCCCTTATCTCTACCAAAGCTGGTTTTCTTAAGATCTTCAGTGAACTGTGTGGTCAAATCCAAGGCTAGTTTCTCAGGCTCACTGCACCTGACCTTCCAGCAGTTAACTATCATGATTTTCCTCTCCCTCTTTGAAACAATTTCTTCTCGTGGTTTTTAGTCTATGTCTTTCTCCTGGTTCTCCTGTCTTATTCATTGCTTTCTCACAGTCTTTATTGATGGCCCTGTCTCATTGCTCTTTTTTCTCAACATTGGAGCTCGCCTAGGAACAGATGCCAACATCTTCTCACTCCTCTATGATCTTTCCCAGGTTAAAGGCATACTTGATGGCTCTCAGCATAACAGAATATAAACAGCCATGCTCTGGAGCCAGACTACCTGCCTTTGAATCTGCACCACTTGCCAGCTGTTCAGATGTGAACAGGCAGCTCAGATTCGTCCTCTATGAAACAGGGACATGATTGTACGTATTTTCTAGTTCTGCGAGAATTACTATTAATAAGGTTTAACTCAAAACATAAACTTTCAAATTTTTAACACAAGCAACTTAATATATTTAAACATTAAAGAGGTGAGACTGGCTTAGAGTATCTGTGCTTGCTGCGGCAGCAGGAGAACCTGAGTTTGAATCCCCAGCACCGATGCAAAACGTGGGTTGTGGCTCTGTGCCCACTTGCAATCCTATCACTCTGTAGGGGTGTGTGTCGGGGTGCAGGGGGTATGGAGTGTGGAAACTGGAGACTTTCTGTGCTTTGTTGGCTGCCAGCCTAGCCCCAGGCTCTCTGAGAGACCCTTTCTCATAGGAGTAAGTAGAAAGTTGTAGATCAGAAGACCAATGTCTTCCTCTGGCCTCCTCAAAATACATGAATATGCAACAGCAGCACACACAGATGTGCATACATTACACACATACTACATGAAATCAGATAGACAGACACATGGACAAAAGAGATGAGAAGACATGTTAACTTCTGCCCACTGCTTCAGTGTGCAGGGTTCTACTGTCCTTAGAACGCAGAACTTTCAGTCACTCACGCTGCTTCAGAATGAGGGACAACACCATTCAATGTCTTAAGGGACAGGATCCTCATACATTGCTCTGACCTCTCTGGGCTATTGCTGGCATTCTCTCTAATGATATACCTTACTAGGCAGGGCATAGAATCCCTTGCTGAACCTCAGACATTCTGAGGGTTCCCCTCTCTTGAGGTCTTTCTCTTCCACAGGCTCCACCCCCTCATTGCTCCCTTCAAGTTTGCCTCTCAGGTCCTGCCTTCATGGGAACCTTCCTTCCCTGACTATTTTATATGAAAGGCAACCTCAATAATCATAGTACTCCCTCTTTGCCTTATATTTAGTCTTAGCCCTTAGGACATCCACACATGTAAAATTTTTAATTATATTTTTATTTTTTTTCACATGCAACACAAGTGTTGGTGATTTGTTTCCTGTTTTGTCTTCAAGCTTGTGAAATAACATAGCCAAAATATTAATCATTTTATTACTTAAACATAACATGCTATTTACAATTTCTGTTTATAAGTACTATGTATAAGTACTATATATAAATAGTATAAAATTTTACTATTATACTATAGAAGGACACAATTAACCTGTATATGCAAAAATAAATGAATGGAATAAAAAAGACACAATAAATTCACACAGTGAAATGCTCTTAAGTTGTTTTTTATAAAGGACCGTGTTGTCATTTGTAACGATGCAGATAAATCCAGAGACGCTGTATTAATCACAATAAGCCAGACACAGAAAGATGCCTGCTTCATGACCTCACTGGCATGCTGCCTGATTTAAGTCGGAAATGCTCTTTACAGGTCATGTGTTGTGGGAGGGAAGCCTAGCTTGAGGAAGTGAGACCCTGGAGGTATGCCTTTGAAGCTTCTTCCTAGCTGCTGGTCCTGTCTGACCCCATCTTTCTGCTTCCTGTGGGTTTTGCCCCACCTCAGGCTCCCTGCCCTGATGCTTTAGCTCACTATGCACAGGGAAAAGAAGCAACAAGAGCATGCATGCCTGGAATAAAAGCACTGCTTAAATTCTATCTTCAATCCTTTCAAGTTATTTTTCTGTGTATTTCTCTCAACTGTAAAAAATCTGACTAACGCTTATGTGGGATCTCAAACTATAGACCTCAAAGAAACAGAGTGAGTACATTGTTGCTGTCTTCAGACACACCAGAAGAAGGCATCAGATCCCACTGCAGATAGTTGTGAGCCACCGCGTGGTTGCTGGGATTTGAACTCAGGACCTCTGGAAGAGCAGTCAGTGCTCTTAACCACTGAACCATCTCTCCAGCCCCAAAACAGAGAGTAAGATGCTGGTTAGCATAGGCTGGAGTGGATGAGAGGTTGGGAAGTAGAGAAAAAGACATTCAGGGGTAACATAACTGTGATGAACATTGCTAACATTTGAAAACTGCACAGCAATAGATGTAAGTGTTCTTGCCACCAAAGCAGCATTTGGATAAGAGATAAATTAAATGGCTTGATTTAAGTGTCTATGTCAAAACACCATGTACTCCATAGCTATGCATGCTTTTTACCTGTGAATTAAAATAGTGCTATAAACAAGAATGAACATTTATTGCACAGGTGAATCCATGAATGCAAAACTTTATTATGAAGACATTAAAAGTAAAACACACACACACACACACACACACTCACACACACACACACACATACACACACACACACACACACACACACACACACACACACACACACACACACACATATTTTACAATGTTTTCCTTCCAGGTATGAAAATTTGATTCTTTATCATGATTCTCTGAAACAGTCCTTGTGTCTCAGGTTTTTTTTTTTTTTTTTTTTTTTCTGATGACTCCATGAAGATCAGCAAGTGCACGGTGTCAGGGACAGCACCCTTCCTTCACCATCTATGACAAATGTAAGGCAACTATCATGCTCTTTCCCACAAATCCAGCCCACTTTGCTTTTCTGTTCCACACAGAACTCCAAGCAGCCTCCACTAATTGACTGGACTTAGCAGGGAACCAGAGATCTGTTTGTTATGCTGGGTATAAATGTAAACTTTCTTTGCTTATTGTTTGAGGCTTAATTTCCAAAACTGACCAGCAGATATGGGCCCATGGGGAAAGACAGACACTCCACAGCCTTTAAAGCTTGCTCAGCTTTGTTAGGAACGGGCAAAGAAGGCATCCTGTGTCAACCAATGGCAGCTGCATATTTTATTAAAACCCCAGGAGGGAGGTTTAAAATGAAATCCTCAGTTCTCCCTCATCTGTGTTTCATAAACCCCCAACTTAATTGGGTCATATTCCTTCTTAAAATCCTGAAGTCTAATCAATCACAGATCTCAGAGGCACAAAGCACACTACAAATTGTTTGCTACCTTGTTAATAATGAGAGTCTTTTGCCAGTCAGGCTCTGCACCTCTTCTAAAACTAGGCAATCTCTTGCTGAATTGATATCTAGTCTCCACGGTTCTAATGAGGTCTTTGGGCATGTAGAAGGTATTTATTATTTCCACTTGGGGAGGGAAGGTGTAACTACAGTGGAAAATCAATCTTAAGAAATCACCAGTGTGCATTCTGTCAGGTGTCTGGACTCAAGGATTTCCTGGTGATAAGTTTCTTTGATGATAAGGGAATTTACCAACCCAAATTCTCTTTCTGAGTTCTGATTCCACTGTGAGTCATAGGAAAGGTTTCTAGTTTAACTCCTCTGCCAAGAACTGTCCTTCAAAAATTTGAATCTTGTCTTTGCATTAAGGAGAAAATTGGGTTCCTTGGAAAGGACTTGTCTATATTCATCTTTAACTTATCTGAAGTCTAGGACTTTAAGGCAACTGGCATATTTGTTATATGCATTAATTGAAGTAATACCTTCAAGTAGAATCTGTAATGTCTTATTATTAAGAAATTTGGAATTGGAGGGTGGCATTTGGAGGGCCATACGGAAAGCTAGTGCAGTAGAAGCTTCCAGGAACCTGTGAGAATGACCCTAGCAAGAACCAGCCATCTTCTGCAAGCAGGCAAGGCTTCTAGTGGTGGGACTGGGGCACTAACCCAGTCACAAAACCTTTGGCCTACAACCTGTCCTGCCTGAAAGATGTTTTGGCACAAAAGGTGAGAGAGGCCACCCAATGACTAATTTAACTTGAGGCCCATGCAATGACAGGAACCTGAAGGTGGATGGCCCAGAGTCCTAGGGTAGACTCAAATACAACTGGACAAAAACCAACCAACCAACCAACCAATCAACCAACCAACCAAGGAAACAAATCTAAAGCTAAAAACAAGCAAACCAAAAGCTAAAACTCAATACAAATACATCCTTCAATGAAATGATAATTCGGCTATACTCATAGATCAATACCTAGCTCAATTAATCATGAGTGAGGCTTTTTCCATCAGCTAAAGGGAGAAGATGCAGAAACCCATAGCCAGACATTATGCAGAGCTCCGGAAACCCAGTGGGGAAAGAAGGGGAGGAAGGCGTATAGAAGCCAAGAGGTTGAAGATACCAGAAAAGACGGACCACAAAATCTACTAGCAGGACTCAAAGGGGATCAGAGAGACTGAAATAGCAAACATGAACCTTTGGTATGAGCTAGGTCTTCTGTGTGTGTGTGTGTGTGTGTGTGTGTGTGTGTATTGTGATTGTTTATCTTAAGGTTTTTGTGGGAATCCTAGCAGCGAAAGGGAATCTCTTGATTCTTTTGTCTGCTTTTGGGACCCTTTGTCTCCTACTGGGTTGTCTTATTTGGCCCTCATATGAGGGATTGTGCTTAGATTTTTGGTATCTTGTTAGGCTGAGAATTTGGTTGATGTCTCTGGGAGGCCTGCTCTTTCCTGAAGGGAAATGAAGGAGTAGATCTAAGGGAGAGGGGAGGTGTAGTAGGGGGGAAATGGGAGGAATGGAGAGGGGAGGCTACAATCCACATGCAAAGTATGAGAGAAGAATAAGTTTTAAAAAAAAGGAAAGAAAAAGTCTGAGTAGAGCTGTAATTAAATTCCATATCACCTCAAGTTTGCTCTGGTACAAGGGAGAAAGTTAATGGGATATCTATTAACATTTTAATTAGTCTTTTGGTGGTTGTTGAACCCTGATGGACTAATTAGTTAGGTAGAACAAGGTTGTATCCGTTCATTGTTCACTGTGATTGCGCTGTTCTTTTCGAAAGATTCTTAACAGCTTCACAGTTACAGTTTTTGATTTGTTTAATTGTCTACTGAAGCCTTGAAGAATTGATGGACTGTTTCGGCGCTCAGCAGGAAGCAAAGCCAGACTGACAAATGTTATCTCAGAATGCTGAAGTGTCACTTGTTTTGATGGTTCAGCTTTAAAGAATATTTTCAAAGTTTATATTCATAAATATGAGTTTTAATTTTACTTAAATTCATATATACAGTGTGACCTATTAAAATGTCATTATAATGAAATTTGTTACATAATTAGGTCCCAGTTGTGAGTTGACAATATAATGTGAAGAATATAATTTGTAAGTAGGAGAAAAAGTATAATGGACTTAGTGTTAAAGATTGTTGAAAGGACAGACAAAATGGCTCAGTAGTAAAGGTTTCATCACCAAGCTGGCATTGACAACCCAAAAGATGATTCTGGAAATGGCTAACAATTTTCACAGTTAAGAACACAAAGAGAGGAGGATTAATACTTCAGTTTGGGTGACACTGAGCTTGCAAAATATCCAGACTTATCAATTGTGTGTGTGGGGGGGGGTGGGGGGTGCCGTGTGAGTCCAGAGATGAATTTAGGTTGTCATGCTGGGCAGCAAGCACCTTTATAACCTTAAGTATCTCACTAGCCCAGGCTGGTAAATCTTCAGGTATTTTAATCTTTGAAAGAATGCTGTTAAACATATAGTAACCATCCTAGTAGAAGTGAAGTGAAATTGTTGTAAATCTTTGTTCTTTTTGCAGCTGTGCATGAATAGTGAGGTAAGAAATATCAGCAACAAGCCCTGGAATTTTGTGCTTCCTGAGCCTTATTTACAAAAAAAAAATCATATTCAGATACCAAGATAACTAGATTCAGCTATCTAATCGCAAGAGATTTTTTTCCCACAAAAATGTGACCCAGCCTTGGACTTTTAGGGCCAATGTTAACAAAGTAGTTTGATACTCAAATAATTAATCACTTATTAATTGTTGATTGTGATCAGACATTGGGATGAGCTCTTTTCAGTGAATTAATGATTTAACTCTCACTTTGTAAACGGATAATATTGGTACCAGATTTGTTGCCCAAATCTCACTCATGGGTCATGGTTGATCAAACTTAAGCCCTTATTACCTGGCTCTAAAATTCATTAATTGCACTCTCTCTGACCCCCTCCTTTTGAATCCAGGGCCTTTCACATACTAGACTAGCACTGTACTATTGAATTCAGCCTCAATACCAAGATCCTAAACCTGCTATTCACATATATACATATATATGTATATGTATATATATGATATTTGATATTTGCTTGCATTCTTCTTTTTCATCAAAGTTTTACCAGTTCTCCAGAATTCAATTATATTCTATTGCATCAAGTGTAAAATAAAAATCCCCTAGTGTTGGGTATGGTAGCACACTCCTGTAATCCCATCACTTGGGAAGCTCAGTAAGGCAGATCATAGCCAGCTGGAGCCCTATAATAAGATTCTTCAGGTGTGGAGTGAGATAGAAAGGTAAAAGAAGAAAATCAAATCATAAATCCATTAAAGTTTATCTTTGGACATTATGGAGTTGGCATAGGTGATATTTTTTATGACATATGGTAGCCATAATGGGTTCCACACTGAGTGACTTTCACTGTGGCCGATATGTGTCACTGATCCTCAATCTTTCAGAAAGCTGAATTGTTTACTGCCATTTCCCCGAGGTCATATCTGAGAACCCAAGTCTCCTTCTATAAGATAACCTCAAATATTTGGAGACAGCTATCATGGTCAATAGATCTATTTTCTGTCAGCTGAAAATATTCTACTTTTCTGGCTGTTTCTCACATTACACACTTTTGGGCTACTTAATGGTCTTTCCTATGCTTTCAAATTTTTCGCAATTTCCCTCAACTTCCCACAATGGTAACTGTACCATGAATAAGACCACCTTATCTATCATTATATAACATTCCCTGCATTTACAGTCTATATTCACATCTATGTGAACCTTAGTAGGAAATGTATCCTTTTGAAAAATAGTCCTTATTCTATGCCATGCTCAGGTTTCTAAATCGCTTACACACAACTACACTTAGTGTAGTAGCAACAAATTAGCCACACATCAGCAATATGAGTAATCATATAACCAAGAAAAAGTGGCATAACATTTATGCACGTAAGTGAATTCAATGATATTTATGTAAATAAATTTACATTAAAAAAAAACTAAATATGAACATGGGTGAGGAAACGGATGAAAAACACAGGTCCTAGCAACAAAGATCAGATGCTGGGACTTCAAGCAAATCCAAGCAGTGAATGATAATTTTAAAGATGAAGCCAAACTACTTACAGGCAACAGTTGGTGGACTATGAGTACCCCCAAGTCAGATACTGTAAACAAGTGACAGCCTTTCCCAGCAGCAAGTCACAAATGCATCCCAGTTTATCTTTTACTACTACAGGCAAAAATTCTTGTTGAACAAGGGAATCCTACTTCTCAACTTCAAGAAAGGACAATCAACAGCCAGCATTCATTCCTGGTGAGGGGGCCACATCATTGTTCCAAGGCTGAAAACCACACGCTTTTGAATCACGGCCACTTTCCACATAGTCCCAATTCTGGTCTTCTGAGTTCTGTCTCCAAGAGTGGCTCTCTGTTCTCCTTTCAGTGATTCTGAAGTTGTAAATTCCTTGCCTAGCATTTTCACTCCCACGATTAAAAGCCTCTCATGTCTTTGCAGGAGATGTTTTTAACTTTGTTGGAACTTCCTGTCCCCGCGAGTCCTCCAGGCTGCCTTAGTGCTAAGGTCATTTATACATTTCCTTGAAGGCCAACATGTTCTTTTTGTTGCCTTAGCTCTAGTCTATTCTGGCTCACTGCTGAGAGAGGGCAGCTGCTGAGAGAGGGCACAGATAGCTTCCGTTCAGAATCCAGACTTCTCTGTCAACACTCTCCAAAATATTTCTCTCAAAAGTTGTGTAGTGTAATGTACATTTTCACTATAATTTTTGAAGTTTTAAAAAAGCAAATATTACCCATAAATTCAAAATACTAAATTTATAAAGCTAGGAGGCAGATGTAGCTATTGAGTACTAAGGTCTGTGTTTGGTTTCTCTCGTGATCTATAACATTCTGTCAAACAGTCATTGTGCTCCTGGTTAAAAATTAGTGTGCCTTCAAAATGGTGTCATCAGGGAATGAGATCTCTAAGAAGTCATTAGTTCATGATGGAGACTTTGTGAAAATTATTAGTGTCTGTTATAGCCTGTATGTTTGTTTCTGATATCCAATGCAGCTTACAGAAGGCTAGCCTCCATTGAGAGGGGATTGGATCATGAGACCATAGGGGCTCACTGAATTAGTGCCCTTTCGAAAGAGATCTCAGAAAACTGGTCTAGACAATGCATAGGGTTGTAGCAGTTCTTTACTACATTACCAGATGACAAGCTCCTTGAGTTCTAAAACTATGGAAAACATTAGTTAGTTCACAAATTGCCCAGTTCGAAGTAGGGTTGGCTTACCTTATTCTTCTCCCTTTCTTGTTTAAACTAAATGTAGGTTTCAAAATATTTAAAAGAATATGCACCTGCTCTGAACACATATAGATTCTTTTCTTGGCTATTATTCTCTAAATGATAAAACAACTATTTACATAATATTTTAATGTTAATAAAATTGTATTACAAGTCACAGAGATGTCTTAAAAGACACACACACACACACACACACACACAGAGAAGTATGTAGCTAGGTATAAGCAAATTCTGTACTATTTTACATGAGGGATCTAATCATCCATTGAGTTTGCTATTCAAAGACTGTGCTCCTCTGCACTGAAACTGGGCCCCCATGGATTCTGAGAAATGACTGTATTCTGTTATAGCAGTCTACATGGGTGGATAGTATCCTTGTAAGAAGGGATCCAAGAAATTTCCCTTGTTAGTTGTTTTTCCTTGTTTCTATGGCAAAATACCTAGCTGTATTAGTCACTTCTCTTAAAACTGAGACAAAATACCTGGCAAATGCAACTTAGGGAAGGGACAGTTTAAAGTCCATCATCTCAAGGGAAAGTTGGTGGCAGAAGCTTGAGATAGTTGGTCACACTAAATGTTCAAGCTCAGCTAGTTTTCTCCTCTTTATTCAGTCTAGCACCCCAGCCTGTAGAAGGCTCTTCCCGTATGAGATTTTCCTCTCCTCTCTTACTTCAACCTGAGGCCCCTCACAAGCATGCCCAGAGGATAAACTAACTTGGATACTATCTTACCTTTTTGTTTCCTAAGGGATTCTGGATCCAGTCAAGTTGACAATTAGAATAAACCATTAGATCCAAAGCAACTTTAGGAAATAAAGGCTTTAATTTGGTTCTGAGTTCAAAGCACAATCCATCAGGCGGAGAGGTTGCTATGACAGGGTCATGAGTCCATTGGTCACATTGCATCAACAGTCATGAAGCACAAAGAGATGAATGTTTAAACTCAACTCACTTTCACTTTTTATTGTCCAGGACCTTGATCCACAGAATGCTGATGGCCACATTTAAGTCTTTACCACCTCAGTCAACTTATTTAGAAATGCTATTATATATGTACCCAGAGGTTTCTCTCCTGAGTCTAGGTCTGTCAAGCTGATAATCAATATTGACCAGTAATTCCTTTCCTACTCTTGTCTGTTTTCCTTGTGAGAATACAAAGAGAAGATGGCAATCAATAATCTAAAAAACACTGGTATCTTGCCCTAGATATAATTTCAATTTTCAGAACTGAAAGGAAGAAACGTAATCGGCTTAAACCATTCCTCATTTGGCACACCAGAAGTCTAGATGGGTGGGACACCTTTAGAAGTATACTTGAAGAGGTATACTAATATACACTACGTACACTAATATAAATGCTTTCTTCCTCTATCTGTCCTCCCTTCCTCTTTCCATCTTTCCAGGTAAGTTATAACTCTTTATCATAGGCTAGATTGATTGGAAATTATAGCAAATGCTCCTCTTCAGTCTGCAAAGTGTTATGGTTACAGATATGAGCTACCGGTGCAACTGATCAGTTACAATGCTTTTTTATGTTTTTCAAATGCCCTCTTATGTGCAGAATTCTAGAAGGTCTCTACATTTGATTATAGCCCCAGTACGTGGTTTGCTCAGGCTTTTATCTTTGCTACTGTGATGGATAGTTTAATGTCAACTTGACAAAAACTAGAGTTACCAGAGTGGAGATTTCTCAACTGAGAAATTTCTTCCATAAGATTTGGCTATAGACATGCTTGTAGGACATCTTCTTAACTGTCGATGGGTGGGCAAGGGCCAAGTCTTTTGTGGGTGGTGGTCCTGAGTTCTATAAGGAAGCAGGGTGAAAGTACAGAGAAAGCCAGTAAGCAGTACTCCTCCATGGCCTCTTCATCAGTTCCTCCTCTCCCTCTTTGACTTGCTTAAGTTCCTGTCCTGATAAAGGACATTAATGTGGACATGTGAGTCAAAGAAGTTCTTTCTTCCCCAACTTGCTCTGTCCTGGTGTTTTATCATAGCAATAGCAACCTTACTTTGCACAGTTAGTGAAACGTGTGCATGAGTCTATACAGGGGTAGGAGAGACACTTCCATATTAAGTTTTCCAAATCTCTGAAAGGCCAGGGAAAAAAACTCTAAAGAGAGAACCAAGGCTTGTTTGTAGATTTCAGTGATCATCAATGTAGCCTTCACAGTTCTGTTTTCACTGAATAATGTTTGCTCTGATGGGAACATGGTGTATATGGGCAAAGGAAAGACCAAATCATGTTAGTGAAGTACTTACTAGTGTTTTGGCAGATAAGACAAGCATGTACCAGCCACAGGATTATCACATCCATCCGTGGGCTTTGGAGAACTGCCGCTGTGCCTCTTTTCACAACATACAGCTTGATTCCTGGTTCTGGACCTCCGGAATCTTTGCCTTAAATTTTTTGCCTATGTAAAAATAATCTAGTCAATTAATGTAAGAAGAGTTTATTAGGCCTCCAGGAGAGATGTTAATGTCATACTAGAGTTGATCTGAATAATTCTCGTGTTTGTTTAAGAGGGACTCTCAGTTATAGGTGCTGATTGTAGGCATTCTTAAAGTGCATGTATTGGAGACATAATCCCAGTATCTTAGACAGTGACTATACGTGGAGGTGGCATTTTGAAACAAATAACGTAGGTAAGAAGAAGTGTATGGATGTTTCCTATCCCACTGTCACTGGTATCCTTCCAAGAAGAGACATGGGGCTTGAGAACAAATGAGGAAAGGTCACAGTGAGGGGCGGTTGTGTAGAAACCTGGGGCCACCTTGACCTTGAACTTACAATCTCCAGGAGTGCAACAAAATCAATTCTTGATGTTTTAGCCACCCAGGAACTTGTTGTGGCTGTGCTACCAAACCCAGACAATATACTACCATGAAACAAGCAGGAACTTGAAGGATATTGAATGTCTATGAACTTAAATGAGCCTGAAAGAAGAAATAAACAAGGTCTAGGCATATTCACTGATTCTGATAAGTAAAAGTGTACTCGTCTTGAGATCCTGTGTCTGCTAGAAAATTGATATGCAAAGGGAAAAGCTAGCATACATTAACATATATTTTAAATGTTATTTTTTAAATTCCTACATTTTCCTACAGTTTCCAACATTTTAGTCACTTTCATTACCCATTGTTCTCACAATCTCATAAACTCTTTTCTCCCTCTGAATCCTACTTAGCAAGTCTTCTGGCTATTCCATGTCCCCCCGTCCCCCCACCTCATGTGTGTGTGTGTGTGTGTGTGTGTGTGTGTGTGTGTGTGTGTATCTGTGTGTCTGTGTGCAGGTGTGGTGTGTGAGTGAGTATGTGTGCATTTGTGTGAGTGTGTGTATGAATCCCATTGCGTTTATTTAGGGTTGTTTGCCTGAGCATGAGTGGGAGGTTATTTATTGGAGCACAGATAACTTAGTAGCTGTACCAATGATGAAAGTGCAGTACCTCCTTTGGTAACCACAAACAGCCAATAGCTCTTTAGAGAGGTGTTGAGGTGGGCTCAGTTTTGATTAGGTCATACAAGTAGTCACACCTGTAATACGTTAGTGAGTACAAGGGCCATGTCATGCTTGGGAGGCATCTTGCTTCCCATTCTCTGGCTTTTACATTCTTTTTGTCTCCTCTTCTTTGGCCCTCCCTGGCTTTGAATGTGATGATATAGACATCCCAATTATTTCCAAGCATGCTGCTGTCACTGATTCTAGACACTTTGACCACTTAAGCCTCTGTATTAACTGCTGCCTGCTGCAATAAGAAACATTACTAATGAAAGCTGAGAGCACCAATCTAGGATCACACACACACACACACACACACACACACACACAAACACACACGTGTATATGTGCATATGCGTGTCTGTGTATTCATGTGTGTGTGTGTGAGCAGAGCACAACTTTCAGGAGACACTTCTTTCTACTGTAGGTGTTCTGGGAATTGAATTTAGTCACACAGTGTGAACATCATTGCCTACCAAACCCATGTTTTACAAAGGAGACTTTACAAAGGTGTGAAGAAATTTGTTCAATGCCACTCAGCCTCAGCAGTCAGAGGGAAGAACCAGGACCAACCTGTCACAGAATACTTCTAATTCTATCTCCTGACTAAGGTTCAGCACTTCTGAGACAAGCAGCTTCTCTCCAGGCTAAATTCATCTTCAAAGCTGTATTTAGATTATGCTAGTCATTTGGAATCACTTCCCCCTCAGAAACAACAGCAAAAGCAGCATCAAATTCTATCACAGCCTCTTACTCGGGCAGGTGGTTTTCTAAAGCATTTGTTCTATTTGGATTGCCGGATCATCTAACATGTAGGCCAGATGATAAAAATAATTTTTTTCCTGCTGGAATTTACTTAACCATTCTTATTATAGGACTCTGAAAAGTAAAAACTCATTGCAGAAGCTCCTGCTTTTTCTTTATACCTTCTTCCTTACAAAGGGATGAATGTGGAGCTTTGTTTGAGACAATTTTTAAAATATATGTATGTGGGGGCAAAGGATTTGCAAATATAATCACATAGTTCAGCTAAATATAGCTTTTGTCAGAAGTAACTTGTAAGCAAATAAAAAGCGAAAATTAGACCCTGCTGTGGGACAGAGGACATAGACATAATGCCTGCTTTTGTTGGGCTGTTTTCAGACTACAGCCATTGTATGTCAATCCAGACTGGTTCAGGGAACAAAAATCCCTGCTGAGAACAAAAGGATGTTTTATTCTACTTCATCTTCATCATGTGGGCTTTAAAATGAAAACAATGTAAACTAATCAAGCATCGATGACTTCAGATCATCATCAAGAAACAAGAGATGAATTTATTATGTGGGAGCCAATCATATCTACTTGGAAGTAAACAGAGATCCCATTGTCTTTGTGCCCAAGGAGGTTATTTTTTATACTGCCATGTAGCAAGTGTACAAGACAAGCATACTCTGCAAGACGCCTGCTTGTACACTTACCATTTCTGGGCACTAATGGTATCCCAATTGGAGAAACATGTTGCTCTCTGTAATTATGCTTTTATACTCAGACTCCCAGGATCTTACCAAAACTCGACATTTTAAATTTAGTTCAAATAAAACTTTCCTTAATTTTTGTGTGCACATTTAAGTGCATAATACAAGTGTGCATTCACACTTCTTCATATTTTGCTGTCTGTATTTGTATTTGCATTTTAGAATACATTTGGGACTTTTTATTGCTAAGAAACATGTAAAAATTGGCAGGAAAAATACATATTACTTTGATAGTTATTATTTTCATAAGACTGCTAGTTAATATTTGCCTGGTGAAGAATAAGGTATATAGAAAAAAACAAGGGCTGGAGAGATGGCTCATTGGTTAAGAGCACTGACTGCTCTTCTGAAGGTTGTGAGTTCAAATCCCAGCAACCTCATGGTGGCTCACAATCATCCATAATGAGAACTGATACCCTCTTCTGGTATGCATGAAGATAACTACAGTGTACTCACATATAATAATAAATAAATCCTTAAAAAAAGAAAAATACTAACACAGTTTCTTCTACTTTATGTTTTAAAAGACTACTTCTGTAACCTCAAAAAGTATGCAGAAATTTCTAGTAAGCAATAAATTTGCAATCAAGGTATCCATGGATTTAATTGAGTTTTGATATAGTAAGGTGGAGATAATATTGTAATCCAGCAGAACAAGGATTCCATAATTGTGACTACTCCTTCCCTTACTTTGGATGCCAGTCACAAGCCTCAGGTTGTTCTTCTTGTGTCTTGTTACAAATCAGGTCACACACTCCCTGGTATTCCATCAAGTGCTACACTGAAGTCAAGAAAACACTTCTGTTTACTTACATTTTTATAAAGGATACTGCTTAGGATACAGTGAAGAGATTCCTGGCATAAACTATGGAAGAAGAACTGAAGAACTTCCAAGCCCTTTGCAGGCAAAACATTCTCCAGAGTGTGTCCAGCTGTCCTGAAATTCTGACATCTGTCCTTTGCATTTTTATGGTGATGTCATTGTGAAATACAGGAAATGTCAGTTTTAGATTCTCTGTGGTCTCTCTGGAACATTCTCTCCTCCAGGGTAGGAGGCAGATCTCTCTGGAATGAGGAGTGTCTTATAACTTATTGTAAGACAAGGTTAAGTCAGACAATTTCCATATGGTCAGTTGAGGACAGAAAAGCAGGGAAGATTAAAGTATCTGTGAGAAATTGTGAGGAAGAGAAAGTCTAATTTCTGTGTTCTATACTTAGAAAAGAGTCATGGGCCAGAAGCTATGCTTGAAAATCAAAATACATATATCATTTTATCATAAAAATAAATGTTTTTGATTTGGGCAGATGAAAGTATCACGGTCCACATTCTATATTGACTACCCAAGCTGCATGAATTCACAGATATATTCTGTGTTCTCTGGTTAAAACACATCAATAGTGGAGCCCATAGTTATGGTAAATCAAAAATTCAATAAGAGCTTTGAGTTCAAAGCCCAATGCCTGCTTTTTTTTTCTCATTATAGTCCTCTATATCTTTGAATCCCTTTAGCACATATTCATTAAGTTTCCACTATAAACAGGGTATGAGATGCCCTGGGTACTCAGAGAAGAAGAAAGCATCCTGGTTTGTTTGTTTGTTTTCTCTGTCTTTCTTATGGGCTTACCTTACATTTTTGTAGAACTCCAAGAAAGCAAACAAGGGTAAAAACAAAATAAATAAATTGAGATGTTTAATAATCTCTGTGAAGCAAAGACTGAGGGTACAAGGTTTAGAATATATACCCCTGGAAGGCTACTCTTTCTTTTGTTAGCTTAAGATGTTCTCTTTAGGTACTCCAGGCTGGCCTTAGAAACTCCAACCTATTTTCTCACCATCTTTACTGCTCGAATGGCAGATGTCTACCATCAATCCTGGTGTCGTGGAAAACTTCCATGCTAAAGAGTAACAACTTACATAAGAACTCTTTCTCTACTTCATTTTTTACTGAGTGTTAAATGGTTTACAGGTTAAAATAAACAAACACACCCAAGTGTAAACAAGCAACCAACCAAACAAACAAGGAACCTAGAGGATGTGGAGGCATGGTTTACTCTGTAACATTGTTTGCCAAGTAAGCCTAAAGACCTGAGTTTGATCTCTAGTACTTGCAGAAGACCAGCTCGGACCATGTGTTCAGAGATCAAAGGACAGGATGGAAGGTTGGTGACAATACAAAGCAGCCACACACTACATGCAGTTGGTGGATGAAGCACAAATGAGCAAATTCCAACCGCTTTCAACACACACACACACACACACACGCTTGATGGATGGATGGAGTAAAGCTCCAACAACTTCACATAGACAGACAGACAGACAGATAGACAGACTGGTAAGATGGGACATACACATTCACACACTGAGTGGATGGTACATATATTTTTGGTGTAAGGGGCAGAATCCACCAAGCAGGCTCATATACACATATTTAGTGAATAGAGTAAACTTCTGAGCTGACTGCTCTTAACCTTTTTATACCATCTAAGAAAAAGTTCTCTATTTAAGATAAAAATGATCTCAAAGCTACAAGTTACATATTCTCTAAACACAATGACTGCAAAACATATTCTTTAAAAACATGATCAAAAATAAAACATGAGTATTGCTTATGTATTATTCTTTTAAAACTCATACGTAAGTAAACATTTCCCGTCTATCATTCTCTCCATAAGTTTATCATAACACTAAAGGAATTTTTTTGTCATTGATTAGCAGAGTTTAAACAAGTCAGTCTATAATAGCAAGTTCTTTCCTATGCTCAGCTCACAACAATTTGTATTTTCCAAGAAACAGATCATCGATCTTATTTTTGTTCAGCTAAACTGGCTAATCATCTATTAGCTATTCTTATAATAGAATTATTTACCCTTTATTCACACCCCTGTCATTTCATGGTGCACACCAAAACCTATGGCCACACTCCTAGACCACAAGATCCAGGAATTCAGACCCAACCTAGAATGAATGTTTTCTTTGATCATTAACTTGTTCCAAGCCTAATTTTCTCTTCCAAAGACAATTATATGCTTGTAATACATGAAAGCTCATTGTACACCCTTTCTAATGTATGCATCCCTCACCATTCTACAAGGGAGGGAGCACATTCTGCTTTTAATTCTAACTTTATTATATCTTTCTGGGAAAATTACTTGAACTATTTCCTTAAAGTTTCTATCAATTACTTTAACTTCCTAAAACTATTTAAATCAAATTAGAAACTCCATCATGAATTCATTTAAACAATATTATTTGATGAAATTTCATCTTCATGTTGAGCTGCAGGAAAATTGCCCAATCGAGGGTGTTATCACCCAGGAAGTAATCACCCCAGGCTATAGGCACTAAGAGTCTCTCCATACCCAATCACACCATACCAGACATATGAGAAATATAGCAATGACAAACATGAGAAGGAACATCAGTAGCAAGAAGCCATCCTGGGACAAAGCCCTTGGGGCTGTGCGTTTCCATGGGATAGCCACCACAGCTGTGCAAAATGGAGGTTAGTCTCCAGGAAGCTCCCTTGCCCACTGCAGCTTCTCCCGCATGGTGTCTGCCAACTACATATGTAAGCTGGAAATTGCAATACTTATCTGTAATTCTAGAAGTGAGAAGGTGGAGACAGAAGAGTCCTTTGAGCTTTCTAGTTAATCAGTCTAGTATCACACTCCAGGTTTAGTGAGAAACCATGTCTCAAAATAGAATCAAGCAACAGATAAAAACAAGATGGAAAGCAATAGAAGAAAATACCTGGCAAGAACCTCTGATTTTCTATGTATCCACACACAGGTATAGCTACAACCTAACCCCTTCCAGGAAAACACACACACACACACACAGACATATACAGTAGAGTAGTAGTGTGGGAATATATTGAAGATGAACTGGACTTACTTGATCCTGAGTGGGTAGAAAGAGGCATATACGTCATATGGCACACAGAAGTGATCATAGCCCAGTGATGTGAATAAGGTTGGAGAAAGTGGCAGGTGTGAAGGCATCAAGATATCCTCTGGAGATCTGGCTTGAACATAGCAAGGCAGCTGAGCTATTTATTGAGGTGAAAGAGATTAAGGGACACATGAGTTATTATGGTTTTGCTAAGATATTTCTGTCAGGTTTGATGAGTGAGTGGTTAAGTATATAATAAGTGTGCTATGTCCAGGAGCAGCCACTGTGGAAGTTTAAGAGTAGGATTTGTCACTATAATCTTGGCAACTAGTGGCTTGAACAAGGAAGCAGGGTGGAGACACAGAGATGTCACAAAGTAAGGCCTGGAAGTATGTTCTTTTGATGAGTGTGGAGGATAGCATCCATTGATTTTGTTAGGCAAGACAGAGTTAGGTGGTATCCTCTGAACACTATATGCTTTTTGAAGTGGGGAAAAAAGAACTTGAAGTGTAATGCTCAATTGCTTGTGTTTGTATCTTGGCTTTGTCCCTAAAAACAAATAGACTCCCATGTCTCTCTCACCTCCCAGTTTCAATGAGGAGAGCCATCACCTTACAGTAAGCCTTTTATGAAGGTACTATGACTTTATTCATACTTACAGTATACTAGGATATGCTATGTATTTGGAACATTTCATTCAAGAAACATACTTTGACAGCTACTATGTGGTCACAAACATGATCAAGTGTTTCAATATTAATATGAGCAAAAGTTCCTGAGGGCATGAACAAAGGGGGAGCCAATAGTAAGCAATGAGAGGATAAAAAGTACTGAGGATGATAGATGATAGAAGATGGAAGATGAGAGATGGAAGACAGAAGAAGAAGGGTAGTAGTAAGAATTAAAGAAGGAGGAGGAGAAAAAAGGAGGAGGAAGAGGTGGAAGAGGAGGAAGAGGCTTAAGTAGTGGCAACAACGTGGTAGGAGAGAAAAGTAGTCAAAAGTGTAGCCAAAAGTGTAGATGGCAGGTGGTAACAAGTGAAACATACTGATACTGGGAGGGCAGATC